>NC_135145.1:23910824-24221648 GCF_051014445.1 Colletes latitarsis
TTGAGAAAAATATTCAAAACGGTGTGAAATTTTTCGAGAAAATTAAAACCTTTCAAATCGTTTTGGAAAAATTATTTTTAGTTAAGGGGGTCAATTATAATAATTTTTGGTCATTAGACATACCCCCGAAATCCTACCCACTTTCGAGAAAAAAATCCGAAAAGGTGTGAAATTTTTCGAGAAAATTAAAAACTTTCAAATCGTTTTGAAAAAATTATTTTTAGTTAAGGGGGTCAATTATAATCATTTTTGGTCATTAGTCATACCCCCGAAATCCTACCCACTTTCGAGAAAAAAATTCGAAAAGGTGTGAAATTTTTCGAGAAAATTAAAAAATTTCAAATCGTTCTGGAAAAATTACTTTCGTTTTAGGGGGTCAATTATAATCATTTTTGGTCATTAGACATACCCCCGAAATCCTAGCCACTTTCGAGAAAAAAATTCGTAAACGTGCCTAAATTTTTTGATGCTAATGAAAATATCAAATAATTCATTAAAATTTTTCCCAGGGGTGGCAGAACACCCTGTATATTTAAGCATTAATTTTTACCACATTTTATGAATGGCAAGATGCAGTATTCTAAATGTTTCAAAGGTTCTGCAAAACTTGGTGGACATGGTTCTGTTAACATCTTTCCATTTGTATCACAATAAGAATGTTTTCGAGGTAGATAACTATGTACATTTGATTCCTGAATAAGTGTTGTCTCTCCATGTAAAATGTAACAACTATCGCTGATTGTACAATTTTTATTTATACCTTTAATAGCGTTAACTTTAAAATATATCACAGACATTAAAGAGTTGCTATGTAAATACACCTGATCTGATATGTTCTCTTTCACATTGATACCAAATAAATCGTTTTTCCTTAAAAATCTTGGCTTGTAAAAATAATTTTCCAACAGACCAATTACAACATCATTTGCATTTTCATATGGATTCGATACCATAGAGATTTTAGCTTCTATGGCAAAGTTAACATCATTATGTTTTATTGGCACTGAAATTAAACAAACGATAAATATTATTTGATTGCTAGAACAGTTCCATTGTAAAGAATCTGTCATACTTACATAAAAAACAAGTATCAACAGTGCACTGCAATGCATTTTCTATGTTATGTCTAAGAATTTCAGATACAAATACTTCGTTTGTATCAGTATCATTTAAAGGTATAACTAATAGTTTATACTTTCTTAAAGATACTGGGGAACATACATAGAACCAGGTAGGTATAGATACTTTAAAACATTGCACATTTGCCAATAAACAAGAACTACAGTCGACATAATAGTCCTCCTCATTATAGAATTGTTTTACTAAATTCTTGAAAACGTTGTCTGGTAAAATTGTCCAGTTAAAAGTATTGGTAACCAGTACTTTCAGTTTAACAAGTACATAATGTAAGAACGTATAAAAGAGTATGTATTTGTAATTATAATTCATTAACATTCTCGTTAGTCCTCGTAAAATGTTCGTATAAAATAATAAAGAATTCATATTGTGTCTGTACTTTTAAACGTGACTATTAAATCTTGTAATTGAAGGGAGGGAATACAGCTGAGTAGCAGAGTAGCTGATAGTAATGACACCATAAAACAGTGTTACAGCTTGGCAAGCTTTTTAAAGTATTTTATTATATTGTATATTGTCGATCGATCGATCAAATGATTACTTAGTAAATACGTATAATGCCTATCATGGAACGTATTACATTTTGAACAAATTCTCAATCTATTGCGTTTATAGCAGTTTGTGCAAATAAAGCTACGTATTCACATATGCAATACGTGCTTCGACCAGAGATGCCAGATTTTCTCTCTTTCTCGATTCTCCGAACCTACCGTAAGTAATTTCGAACCGCCTTATGGGGGTCGAGAGAGCCGCCCAAGTTTGCAAAGAATAGTTCGTTATTTTCAACGATAGATGGCACTTATTTTCGGACCTCAAACCCCCTGGTGCTAAAACGCCCAAGTTTGTCGTGGAATAGTTCGCTATTTTCAACGATAGATGGCGCTTATTTTCCGACCTCAAACCCTCTGGTGCTAAAACGCCCAAGTTTGTCGAGAAATCCATCTAGCGTGGATAAAACGAACTATTCCAATGCAAATGTGAGCCTTTCTCTCTCGACTCCCACGAGGCGGTCCGAAATTACTTCGGGCAGCTTCGGAATAATCGAGAAAGAGGGCATGTGTCAGTTTGCCTTTGTCGACTTTCCGAAACTTCACGAGCTCACGTACGCGTGATCTGGCATGTGTGAGTAGTGCACCCGGTGCTGAATTTCTGGCTTCGACACGTTGATTTTGCCATAAGTTGCGAGCGTAGCTTAATGCGATGTACCACCATAGTACAGCATTGTATATTATAGCAACATTAGCAACAGAGACAGTTAGAGCAAATGCTTTATATACTTTCTAGAGCAGTTCCGCAAAGGACTGTTCCAGGCGAAGTAGTCGAGGCCAAGGGTTCGAATTTCGATCTTCCGGGGGGTCATGCAAGGTCTGCAACAGCTGTGCCATTGGTAATTTTCAATAGAAATCTGCGTGAAAACTGCATTAAGCGCTGTGAAGTTATCGTTGCATTGGTCCTCGATTGTCTCGCGTAGCTGATCGAATTAAAATTCGTGGTCAGCGAAACGTAACTCTTGCATCACTTGAGGCACAGCATAGCAGAAGACAGTGAAAAACCGTTGGTGGTCTGTAGCCGTTAAATGGAAGACTAACGTAACCTAGACTGATAGCGTCCTTATTGGAGTTATCAAGAATAGATTTGCTCCAATTTGAAGGTCCGCCGCTATTCAAAGAATATTATGCAAAGTTTTGATACGTGTGAGAGGTAAGCGTTTCGTGAGAAAACAACTTACGCTTCGCTCCACTGTTTAGTAATTTTGTAAGATTGTTTGCATTATGTTTGACCAAATACATCTTGGAGTGTAGGGCTGTCCCATAATTAATGCGGCTTTTTTCCATACGCGTACGAGACACGAATAAACAATTTTCCGTTTAAAGATTGATCGAGCAATATAATTTCTTCGTTTTCTACGATTGTTTCCCACTTTTCTGTCAGTCATTTATCCGCCAATTTACAAAATTCTCTCGATTTTCTCGTAAACATTTTTGATCACGCTTACGACGTTTTGCCCTACTCTTGTTTTCATCGAAATAGTGTTGAAGACACTGGAGAGCATAGAAAGTTGACAGGACAATGGTCTCGATAATTATTTCGCATTTTGTCTTTCTTTATTTTAGAATATAAAATAGTTTGTCTAAGAATATATAGAGTTTAAAAAAAATGGACCCTGCAACAGCCATAGCTCGCTCGAAAGAAAATATACAGCCGTTGCGTTATGGACGAAATGCTGCACAATTGGGAACAGCATTAAGAGCACAAGAGGACACAGATGTTCAGCAATTACTTTTACAAGAAAGGCAGTGCGTAAAACGGAAATTAATATTGGTTTTATTATGTTTAAACGAGTGATGAAACGATGTATTCTTTATTTTCTATTCTAGAATGTATGAAGCTGCAATAAAAAATTACGAAGGTGACGATCCTTTAGAAAATTGGTACGAATATATACTTTGGATGGAGCAAAGTTGCCCAAAGAGTGGG
Organism: Colletes latitarsis; assembly: GCF_051014445.1. Taxonomy (NCBI): domain Eukaryota; kingdom Metazoa; phylum Arthropoda; class Insecta; order Hymenoptera; family Colletidae; genus Colletes; species Colletes latitarsis. The sequence goes on from NC_135145.1 coordinate 23,914,440, forward strand.
CACGAGTCCCATATTGCTAAAGTTTTGCAGCAATGCTTGGCTATATTTGAAAAGGAAGTCAAATATCATCAAGACCGTAGATACATACGTCTCTGGATTAATTATGTAGGGAATTTTAAAAACTTATTTCACGTAGAAAGACAAAGCTTTATTATGTGCTCTGCTCAATGAAAATTTTCTGCACAGATAAGTATGCAAAAGAACCCATTAGAGCTGTATCAACTTTTATACAACAATGGAATTGGGACTATGGTGGCAGATACGTACAGAGCATGGGCTTTTGAATTAGAACAGATAGAAGACTACAAACGCGCAGATAAAGTTTATTTAATGGGCTTGGCTTGCAAAGCAGAACCCCTAGAAGAACTGGACTATGCCCATAAGTATAAACGTTAAACGTTAACGCATTAAACGAATCTGTCCCGTGAATTTGTTCAAATTGTTTCTCTTATTTTAAGGAACTTTCAACTTGCGATTGCGCGTAAAACGTTAGGACATTTGGAGGATCGTACCGAAAGGTCGCTTCTTGAGCAACGTCAAGCTTTTAGTTCTTTAAAAGCGATAAAAGCTGGCAAGAAAGTTAGCAGCGTACGTACCGGGCATCGAGTACGTGAATATTTTCCCGGTACTGTTCTGCAAGTTTCGACGGCGATTCATAACGCCGCATTGAATCCCAGGATACAGATATATCAGGTACAAAACTAGTTTTCGACGATCAATAGAGAAAACATGTACATTGGAATGTTTTAACAGGAAGATCTTCCTTGCGAAATGAAAAGTTCGAGTATACTAGATCATGTTCCAATAGAAGATACGATACATAAAGAGAATACTATTAAACCCGGTCCATGGAATGGCAGCGGAAGTAAACGATGTCCGTTAATGACATCCGTTACAAAGCCGGCTTTCAAAGGTAAAATATTGGGCGGAATAAAGGTTTTACATATGTTTACGTGTACAAGTAATTTTGTTTGTTTAAATCGTAGTTCACGAGGATCAGCCAGATGACTTTAACACAGGCAAAGTAAGATTATTCCCAAATCATACATTTTTTTTTGATGGCAGTAATTATCCCGGGTGTTCAACAGTGCCTGTGTTTGTTCCCGACGTTCCAATACCAAGTATTATATTAAGACCGCATTACCCGAAAGATTTAGTGTATGCTAACAATATGGATTTAAGCATGGAAGAAATAAGGGCCCAACGGTATTTGCAAAGGTAACATTCATTTTTTAAAACGACCGTCGATAGAATGAAAGCATTAGGTTATAACTATAATCTCTTAAATTACAGACCGCAAGTTTTAGAGAAAACGCAAGACATAAGAGAGACCGAGCAACAAATTCAACATAAAAACTTCGAAACGGAACCTCAGAGGCATAGTATGTCTCTGCAAGAACTGCTGAGGCAGCGACAAGAGTACAAGCATCAAGAGGAGCTAACCGAGAGGCATAGAAAAGTACAGCAACAACAAAGAGAAGTTGAACAATTTGAATTAGATAGACAAAGACTTCAGATCGAGCAAGAGAAACTTCAGAGACAGCAATACGAAGCTGAAAATTTAGTTCTGGAGAGCCAAAGGCGCGAGGCAGAACAACGAGAATTAGAGAGATTAGAAGCCGAAAGAATCGAAACTCAAAGGCTCGAAGCAGAGAGACTCGAAGCGCAAAGACTCGAAGCGCAAAGACTCGAGGCGCAAAGACTCGAAGTACAAAGAATGGAAGCAGAACTGAATTTGCAACAAAAGTTACAAGTCTCTAGTTTTATGCACCAACATCACACGTCATCGTTGACTGCTGATCCTGAGGAGCATTTACTCGGACAAAGTCTTACCGTTAATACAAAAGAGGCGATGTCGGTCGTGCAAGATATGTGGCGTTCACCCGAAGCAGTACACACCACTTCTAATTTTCGTAGCTCCATGACGCCTAGAATTCCCGATTCGAAAATTTTGAAAATGTGTTTTGACATACATATGGATAGTTCGATGACTCAACATGCAATGTCAAGTAGTAAACACCATTCAGGATATAATGTGCAGCCGTATAACGACCAGGAAAATCATCAAAACTATTCCACCCATCAAAGTTATCCCAATCAAGAGCATCCCAGTTCTTACGGTACTCCTGGATTACATAGCACGTACCAATACGAAATGCAACATCACGAGCAGCAAGTGGAACAGTCCCATTCTCGACCGCATCACTCGCAGCATCATCAACAGCTAATACAAACGCATCAATCGCCTCACGTGATGTCGCATCATCAGTCTCTCACTCATCCGTCGCATCTGCAATCTCACAGTCAGATTCAGCATCACCAAACTCATCCGCAACAACATCAATCTTCGCCCAATCAACACCTCCATCATCAACCGCCACATCAGGCACATCAACACATGCAACATTTGCAGCATACTGTTTACAGCAGTATAACACCGAATGATATTGCTTATCAACAATATCCCGCACAGTTGGAGTCCACGTTGTTACAGCAAAACGTGGAGCCTGCAAAACAGCTTCATTATCCAACATTTACCGAGCCCGATATCGAAACTAACAAACCGTACAGAATGCCACCCGAGTTACCGTATATAAAGTCCCCGGGTATGAATCGCAGAGACATCAAGTATCTTGAAGGTGCAGAAGATAAAGAAAATGCTATTGTTGTTGATTACAACGGATCGATGGAAGAGAATATGACATCAAAATCAGCCGACGAAAACAATTTATATATCGACGAAAGTCTTGGTATTACGCCATTATCGGGCAACAATGATACGTGCTTCACCGATGCGTTTAATACGCAGCAATTGACTAGCTCTACGCCTATGACCACTCATTTTAGACAATCTTACAAAGCACGGGAAGAAACTCCACAGTATTCGAACCAATGCACTCCGCCCCCGCAGTATGTAAATAATAGTTCGAACGATATAAAAAGTTTTATATTGTTTTAACGATTTAATTTTGCAGCAACGCCGAGGCGCCGCTTGTTGAAGGCGAGGAAAAGTTGAGCGTCATACTGGAATCAACTAGAGAATATATTTCGAGCAGTTCCGGCAGTAGCACTCACATAAGAACCGCTCCATTGGCTTTCACGTTAACCAAAGAAGATTTGATTCCTATAAAAGAACACAGTCAATGTAATTTAATTTAATGTGCTTGATGATACTTTTATTTATTGTAGTATCTTACATGTATGAAAGGGTTTCTTCTGTTTGATAAGGTGAAAGCGAAGAAACTAGCGATGGCACGCTGCACGTGAATCAACTTTACGAGCAAAACCTTCAAGCTCAGATTCAAGCTGTGCACGCTCAAAGTCCACGTACGGTACAACGTAACGTGGATCAAATTACTTCGGAAATTAAGAAGAACTGCGATCTACGGAAATCGATTAATTTTAAACTTAACGAAATAGAGGAACAGGAAAAAGTTGATTCAATGGAGTGCGAGGAGCACCACGAACCGATGGAACAAGCAGAGGAAGAAAGTTTTCAGTTCCCTTCAGGGGATATAAATCCTTTTGACAAAAATTTAATCGCTGGTCTTTTAAAGAAAATTAAATTCCCCCAGCCGCATCATGCAGAAGGATATGTGAGACTAGATACTAATTTAAATAAGCTTGTGCCTTCTACTGTGGTTACGCTTGGTTAGTGTACTTTGATACAGGGAGAGTTTAATAAAGGTACGTATTGTTTCGCATTGTAATTGTGTCTAATATATCCAGGTAATGAAACGTACGATTTGGATAAGTGCCTTGGAAAGGGAATGTATGGTACAGTATTCAAAGCAACGAGTTTGGAAACGAGTCAAACAGTTGCCCTGAAAACTCAGAAGCCTGCTTGGGTTTGGGAATTTTATATCACTAGGGAAATAAAAGCTCGTTTAACTAATCCACACGTGGTAACGTACATATTACATCAGTCAGCATGGCGTTAAACTATTTTATAATTTCCGATGTGCTGACATCTCCTCCGCTTTCAGTTGCGCGGATTTATGGATGTCTCGATGGTATATGTTGCGAATAATAGCAGTGTACTAGTGTCAGAGTATTCCAAATTTGGAACATTATTAGCAGTAACGAATCAGATAAAGATTGCTACGGGTAAACCATTGGTGGAGCAGTTAGCTATATTCTTCACGATCGAAATGTTGCAAATTGTGGAGTACTTACATAAATGCCAAATAATACACGGAGACATAAAACCGGACAATTTTCTATTGATGCGTTTGTACGTATTCGATACTTTTGTTTTAATGGTATTATTAGATTAAATCAACCTAGCTTTTATTCGTAAACTTCATAACTTACAGACCTACGGAAGATGTAAGGCCAACGATACAGTTAATAGATTTCGGATGTAGCATAGATATGAGTCTTTTGCCGGAAAAGACAACGTTTACTCAGGTCATAAAGACAGAAGATTTTACGTGTATCGAAATGCAAACTGGTCGACCGTGGACGTACCAGACCGATTTATATTGTTTAGCCGCGACGAGCCATTGTTTGCTGTTTGGTAATTACATGAGAGTCTCGAATGTTGGCGGTCGCTGGTTTATTACCACAAAGTTACCAAGGTATTTAAAACAAATTAATAAGTGAAATTTTTCAAGTTACGAAGAAACGTATAGTTTATTAAAAAATTATTGATAACAAAATTTAGGTACATAAAGAGACCTGTTTGGGAGAAATTCTTCACGGAACTATTAAATATTGAATCCTGCGATAAAATGCCAGATTTATCGAAATTGCGCAACATGATGGAAGAAACATTAGCGCAAATGGACGCGCAGACAAAAATTAGAAACTTTGTCAATATCTTGAACAAACGATAACACTTACTCAATGCGTTATATCGAATGTTATGTCTCATTGTGTGCACATATTTAGTAAAGAACCAGGAGGTGGGAAGAAGAATGAGGAAGATTAATGTTATTGTGCTATTTATTATAAAAGTTAATACTACAGTGATATATGTACTACACAGTTAATAACACATGAAATGCACTTTATGGCCTGCTTCGTGGAGGCTTTATGAACTATATTGCTTGCACATAATCAATTATACTAGGAGTATTGAATATTTGATTCGATTAAAAAGAGGAAAAAATCGAGTAAAAAAAAGGAAAACTTTTATATTACTGACATTTTACGCTCCATAAGTTATAAAAATGTCTTTCAAGATACCTCGTGACACAGTACCTGGATGTTAGCATCTGTCACGTAAATTATGTAAAGGCAGATTTGTATAATAAAGTTGAGTAAAAAAAAAACAAGACTTCAAGAACACGAATATGTAAAAAAAAAAAAAAAAAAAGTAATATTTATAATACAATGCGCGTGTGATAAATGCGGGCTGTTTATCTATGTATGTAGTGTTTATATCGTATATATAAAATAAACTTTTGTTCTACAGATATCAAATTTCTTACACGCACAGCATTTAACATGACTCTATGAAAAGTTTAATTATCATTAAATGTTCTGTAAAACAAAAAATAAAAAATATTTATGCTGCAATCAATTGATCAAGATGCTAATGTTTTGTTTTGTTTTAGATAATTTTTTAATCGGTATTTAATTATTAATAAAATATACGATCTAACAGCGAGCGAAATATGACATTGAAGATTTCACACAATATGTAAGCAGCTTTTATACAAAGTTCTTCTTAATTGTATATACGATTATCTGCTTTTATTTTGATATATTCTTTTCTTTAAAATGTGCAGGCTTATTCGCCAGTATCCACTAAACAGGCCTTTATGTAGTATATTTTATAAAATAGAATTTATTGTATCAAACTAAGCAAACGATGGAAATTTCGGATTTGTTTTCAAGCGATTCGATTTTAGATTTTGTAAAATGCACAAGAACACTAGGTTGTCTGATATTTAAATGATTATATAAATTATATGTATAGCATTACATGACGTATAAACAATAATAGACAGCCTACTGTTCTCATTTAGGTATCTGTAAGAATATGCCTTATTTTGTTTTGACAACGCAACATAAAAATGTTTAGATTTTAATGCGATATTATATTACATACCACTATTCGACACATCTCTTAATAAAAGAATACGATGGAAAACAAATGGTATATAGCCGACGTTAAGTTTAGTTATGGAAACGAATTGGGAAGAAGCATATTCTCTCAGTAATAGGTTGACATTTACTACCGTTAGTTTACTTATTTTTATAAAAATTAGAAAAAATATAAGTCTCTTCTGAAATTACTAATCGTATTTACCACTCGAACGGCGGCGCCCGGGCCCATACGGCCCACACTTTGGCCACGCCCTGCCTCGTGTTTCAGAGGGCGCTTTCTCTGGATTCTAGAACATTCTGTGGGACCTTCGAAGGTTAAACCGTATTCTGGGTCCTGTTCAAATTCAGATTGTATAACGCTTTGCAATTATTCCCTAATATTACGCTGTCTAAAAAGAAAGAACAATCGTCAGAAAATAAAGAAGTTCTTCACGAGCTGATAGATAGTGAAGGTAATAGTAGCGCTGAAATTTCATCTGATCTAACCTAGAATCAGAAGATCACCGAAGTGACGAATGTTATATTGAAGAATCCAATGAAATTCTAAGGGACAATAAAAATCATTAAAAATTATCGATTATATATATGTATAATATTATGTGAGGTTACGTTAGGGTCCGAACGGACCCTGCGCCGCCGTCTGCGTAGTCGCCCGACGCTCCGCCGTCCGAGTGTTAAAATTGTTTGGTTTATATGATATCTTTGTGCATTATCGTTAAACGTTGCTTTGAAACAATATTAGCGATACGCTATAAAATTAAAAAATCATCGTAGGCCAGTTCCACAATTTGCATAATTTTATAACTTTGGCAGTTTGGTAAAATTCATATACATATCTCTTTTTGCACTGTTGTGCTATAATACTCGATCACAATATTACATAAATACATACGGAGGATTATTATACTAAAAACGTTGATTCTTATAAGTACAATTATTTACACAAATGAATCGTCATTATAAAATTATCGTGTGGCAACTGCAAATGATGTCAGAAATCGGATTTTAGATGTCTTACGAGCTCCGAAACACATCGAGACCCGTACCATTGTCTAAGGCAACCATAATTACAATAGAACATTGCACAAGCGCGCATAACTGTCATACCCACTAATAATATATTTACGTTTCTCCTCTTCAAGTTTTACCGTAAAACTTTCGATTCAATAAATATAATAACAAATTCACGTTAACCTTTGCCTTACCGAACATGTCCATAATCGGTGAGCCTTCAAATTGTAACTCGAGCAGCTTTTGTATATCGATATCGACTTTCTCCATTTCTACTCCCATAAATTTACAACGTACGCTAAAAAGGCCGCTATGTTCCGTCGGACTTATCTCGAAGATAACGTTCTTAAACTGCGACTGCGGAAGCCCATCAACTTCTAAGAGCACTCCTTTTTCCTGTAATTTCGCGGCTGAATATTTTAACGTCATTTTCGATCTTAGTTTGCCGTGATTATTCTTTTGAGTCACCTTGAACGCTTGTAAAGATCTGCAAACGATTTCAATCAATTACAAGCACAAATCGTTAAATTAAGAACAATCGTGTACGTACCCTCTCCCCGTGTGTAAATTCTCCAAACATCTTTGTATATATTCGTTATAAAATTCCACCTGTTCTTGGTAATACTTGGATTTTTCTTCTAATCTCTGTTTGGTTAAATGTAAGGTCTGCAACTCTTTGTTTCGAATAATTCGATACTTCCCTTTATTACAAAGATCTTTGGCCACCGCTGTTATGATATTTTGATATCCGTCTGTTTGACTAACCCATCCTCCTAATTCAAGTTTATTGAGATACGCGCGCAGTTGATGCTTACAATCGTTTAAAGATGAGCTAAAAATAAATTCAACGATTTATTTATTCCTCAACTTCTGTTAAATAAGCAACTTCCGTTTGCAGACTGTATATCGATACCTTTTGTGAATAATGTTCAAAGTAGGCGATATACTGGTACATTTTACATCATACAATTTTTCTTGGATAGGAGAACATGACGTTTCCAATGCCTCTACTAACGTTTGACCTTTTAAGAATTGAAGTACAGACACCAGTAACTCCTTGGTCTTTATAAAAAGCTTGTTTAAATTAGCGTCTTCGTCCTCCGGTACTTGAAATTTGTTAGTAAGTACCAGGCACACTTCCGTTTTCCCAAACCTTATTAAATTCGACTCGCACGTGCGATCAGCTAATAAATAATTTCAACATTATATTTTATTAATTCAAATGTACTGCAATAACGACATCGTTTCTTACAGATTCCAAGCAAAGATGCAACAGTTGGCGCAGGACCTAGATCGTCTAGCAGATCGTGCAATGGATCCATTGGATCTGGTGCAATTTGATCCTGATACTCCAACATGAGACAGTGGGTGTCACAAATTTCCTGAAATTCGCGCGTGTAAGAACGTTCCTTCATTATTGAATTATAAGAGGGAGTTGCCTCACTTGTAACGAAATGTAAATCTCAGGCTTCTGAATGAGCGTGGCCTCGGTATATTCGTGAATAGAAAAATGTTCCTCCAAATCCTCTATTTGGCAACAGTATCTGAAGAATTGTTTGAACTTTTCGTGGCACTCGATTATGAACGAATTTAAACAAAATAAATGCGACGCTTCCTCGCCGAACTGAAAGAATTTTCACCAAGTATTTATTTCTTACTTATTTTTAAATGTCACCCGTTAATCGAAACGAATATAACTACCCCTTTTTTAGAAGCGGCGAACTGTAATATTTTTGCAATGCTAGCTAAATTTCGTCGTTGATCGTTCGATAATGATCTGTCGATTGGTAATGTGATTATGTCAAAGGCATCCGGGGCTACGATAGCTGCATTAATAAAATGATAGTATATCAAATTGCCAACCACTTTCAGTATGTCTTTCTCTGGAGCATTCGGAAATTTCTCAGTTAAGGAATCGTTTAAAATCTTTGCCATATACAACATTCCGTACGGTATTAGATCGCGGGATTCTGTGATTTTATTTAAGAATTCTAAAACAGTACTTTGCAACAACTGTATGCCTCTATTTAGCCGTTTTTGTACTTGCTCGTAATTCAAAGCTTGTTGTTGCGTCACCGTGTACGGAAGATCTCTATTATGAAAAATAATTATAAACAAATACACTACGTACATTCAACTACGTACATTTTTTTTTACTTACAATGTTTCCCCCGTCTCCATTTCTAATTGATTTCTCCAACACTTGTAAATATCAATTGGATTTGTTTCTATATTCAATGTTCGGTCGGCTAAAATTTTCTCGATAATTGGCCCAACAATTTGCCTCAAAGCCCTTTGACCATTCAATTGTCGTGCATAGTTTACTACCATTTTCAACACCAGAGGATTTCCGGTTACAACTTCGGATGGTTTTTGAAACTTAGACCTAGAATTAATATAATTTTCCATGCAATTGATTTTACCACGATTCTTATGTTATGAAAAATATACCTGATTTCTTCTTGTAGCGCGCTTCCGAATAGCTTTAATAATAAATATTCCTCTCTGATATTCGATCCGAAGTTGAATAACGTTAAAATCACATTTTGAAGAAACTTGTTCGTTTTACTTTGAGGCAAAAGAAACAATAGTTTCGACAAGTATGATGGATTAGTTTGCAACGCGTAAAACAAATGCTGATATCCCTCTAACATTTTTCGCCCTTCCTTCGTTAATGATTTTAACCCTTTATGTGAAATGACACCATCCGACAAAATGTGTTTTTGCTCTCTGTTGGAATGTTTCTGTTTCGCGAGCGTTTCTAAACTTTTCCCATGCGCCACAACATCCTAAAAATTCATCAATTTATCTAAATACGATGCTGTAGACAAATATAAATGTAACGTCATAGTTTTATAAACATTACTTGTAATGTAATTCTGTTCTGAATAAGCAATCCGATTTTTATGTCCATACTATCTAATTGATGCGACAAAGTCTGATTATGCCGTATACTTTGCACTACTTCGTGCTTCAAGTTCTACAACGACAATGTAATGATCAAAATTGCATAATACATTTTAACATGAAAATTAAAAATGCTCATACTTGTAACTGCAAGTCTCTGTCATAATCTTCCGCGTTAAAATTTAGTATTGCCGAAAAGTGCCGAACAACGGGGAAAGGTGGTTTCTCTAAATGCAACAAAGAATGGAAGGCTCGTCTTTCAGCACGTCCACGCCATAAAGCTTGTATTTTCATAATTTTTCCCTCCTAAAATATATATATATATATATGTATATACACAGGGTGTTCGGCCCTGGGAAAAATTTTAATGGGTGATTCTAGGAGCCAAAATAAGACGAAAATCAGGCGGAACTTCAAACGTTAATAACTTTTTAACGAAGCGTCGATCAACAAATTGGTATTCTTGATTTTCGTCTTATTTTGGCTCCTAGAATCTCCCATTAAAATTTTTCCCAGGGGTTTTTACTATATAACATATTAATCGCGAATAAAATAAATAAATATAGTTTACGTGTTTCCTATAACGATCCAATACATCAGCAAATTTGGCTTTAACTTTTAAATATTTATTCTGATATCTTTCTGTGTCTTGTTCTCGTCTCTCCCCTAGTAACTTCATATATCGTTTTCGCTGAACTATACCACGCCACCATGACTGTATATAAATTATTTTATCTACATTTCTATAAAAATATGAGAATCTATCGGAAATTCTTTTTCGTAATAAATAGCCTCGAATACAAGCTTGCCATCGGATTATTTGTTTGTTTATTTTATGTTCCTCGTGTACTTTTACCGTGGTATTTTTTACTATTTTCTGAAAGAAATTATACATATTTGTTTTTTACGACTTATCAGTTTAATTATCCTAAGGCACTTGATCTTTTGCAAACGGAGCTGTTCGAAATCGAGCGATCGATGTGGCATCTCAAAGGGTTAGTTATAGAATACCTTTATATCTTCCACATCAACGTAATATGTTTCTGATATATTTTTTGGACAATCCCATGTGTAATTAAACTTCTCTAAGTCCAAATATGATTCATTACCTTTAGGTGTAATAAATTGAACAAGCGCGCAATTATAATTTTGACCCTGAAAATTAATTATTGAATTAAATTTCCGGGGTATACCTATTCACCAAAAATGATTATAATTGACCCCCACAACCAAAAATAATTTTTTCAGAATGATTTGAAATTTTTTAATAACTATTTAACGAAGTTAAGAAATTGATATTCTTGATTTTTGTCTTATTTTGGCCTCCAGAATCTCCGGTTAAAATTTTTCCCAGGGGTGGCCGAACACCCTGTATAATTTATTTCGAAATCGTACCTTCTTTGTTCTTATGTTGCACAGACTTTGAAAACATTCAGTCTTATATTTTTCTGGTATTTTGAAGCCAAAAGTTTGCAGACAATCGATTGTGAATAACATATCGTTCCGCTGTAAACCCAAATTTACCTGCGCCAAAAACGTGCACGCTACAAGGGAACAAAATGCATTTACCAAATTACTGACAATTTTATAAGAAACGTAAGAATGATCGTAAATACGGTATACCGTGTTGGACTGTTTCAGCTTCTGCAGCAACGATTTTCGATATGGCTTCTACATCTTCCAACCATAACTCAGAACCGTCCAAATGTTTCTCAGCAAGACATTTTTTAAATAATTTTAGATAAAGAGATGCATCTTCCGGTGAAGTAGGCTTTTGTAGTTTCAAAGAAGTGTCTCTCAAAGCAGTTATAACTTCATTTCGATCGTTATTATCAACAGCCAAATTTAACTGGCGCAATACTTGTATCACTGCAAAGAGACGAACAGATATGCATATACATATGATACAATATGCGTGGGAGTCTAAAAAAATATTTAACATACCATCGTCGTTATTTTGACACTGCTGATTCACAACATCGATACATTCTTGGATATCGATATATGTTAACAAAGGACATTCTTCAGCAATCGCTTGCTTTTCACATCGAACCGCCGCCAGTGCTCTATAATATTTTACCTTATTCTCATGATCCAAATCCTAAGATACGACTTATGTAAAAATAACTTCGCATTACAATAACCACACCAACATAGAATAAATAATTATACTCACGGAGACGTGGCAATTTGGATTTGTCAGTGCCTGATAAACTAAATCCGGATTTCCAGTGTCTACTGCCTTGCTGATTTCGGCGATTAACGACAGTATACGTACGCTAACTATTATATCGTTGTACGAAAGGTGTTTCTGTTAAACGTATCGTTTATATTAATAATGAGAAAAATAAATAATTTTATGTCTTTTACGTTCCAGTTACCTGAGATTCCATACGATCGGCTTTCATTTCTTCGTAATATAACGGCATTGCAAATTCGTCAATTTTATCGCATAATCCAAGACTGGGATCTCTCAGAGCATCATAAAATTCATTCTGTATACCGGTTTGCAACGTTAAATTTAAGAATTTGACACCTTCGTCGCCTGCATCAATAAAAACATTTTAGAACGTGGTTCAGTGCTGCAGTTTCTGTTACAAAATACTAACGTGTTCGGTTTGTAAGTGCTATTTCGTTCGCCTTATTAATTCCGTTTTGAAGCAATTGTCTCCAGTGATGATTGCTTTCTGAATACGTATTGTTCCATTCAGGGCTTTCCAGCAGTTGCATTAAATGTTCTTTATAAAATTCTGCATTTTCATGTAGAACATTCTAATAAGGAAATAATATTTATATATAATATCATCAAATAACGGAATAATAAATATAGAGGTATAAAATATACTTGTAAGCATAAAGTAGATGATTTTAACGTATCCATAAATTGATTATTTTTATAACGAATAGATCGAGTTAAGCTTTCCATTGCGCATTGAACTAAAAGAAATATTAATAATTAAAATAAAAAATAAAATCATAAAAAATTTTCTAATATACCCCAACTTACAATTAACGTAATTGATATGTCCCTGAATTTCTGCTTGAGTTAAAAGTTCGTCATATACGTCTGGTATATAGCTGTCGTTCAAAGACTGCCAAAATTATATCAATTAATGATTATCCAAGATAGTGATAACGATATACTTTTATTGTTTATTAACTTTAACTCACTCTATTAAGTGCAACCTCTGCTTTAGAATCTTTTGCTTCGGTTAAAACGTCACTGTACTCTTTTATATAGAGTGGCACGATATTATTCAATTGTACTACTTTATTTTGAAGTGCAGTTAATATTTTCCCGTAATCCTTAAACAGTAATAATTGGTTAATAATCGTATAGATTATTATTAAAATTCTTATAGACACATAAACGACATACACACTTTTTTTGTAATGGCTTGATTAATTGCTATAACTGCAGCATGAAGCGTTGCAGCATCGATCTCCATGCTATTTGCCAGCAAACCCCCGATTTTTTGAAAGGAAGGCATCTGAATTCCATATTTTTTCAGTTCTTTACTGACAGCATTAATTTCCTCGTCTGAAAAATATAACCTTTGTAAATACCTTGGTATATATTTTCCTTGCATAATATGCAATTAAATAAATACCAGTAAAATTCACTTTTCCATACAAGTCCTGAATCTGTGGGGCTTTCCCAAGTTTGAATAAATGAGTACTGAGTGCATGAATGCAATATATCACACGAGGCATATTTTTTTTATCGTAGATGTCAGTAGTCTCTGGCTGAAAGGTCTATTAAAAACAATTTCACTCGTTATTTTGGACAATCTTGCATGGAAATAACTCTCAAATTAGTATATAACAGATGCATACTAGGGGAAGTTGCATAGATTTTAGGGACTTTAAAAAATGATTAATGTTGTCCGTGTGACGAAATTGTAAGCCAGCTGTCCCATAACGTTTCTGTTCGCTGTCATAAATTTTATTTAGAGGTAAGGTTTCCGGTGCCATAAAATGAGCAAGTTTCGCCAGGTATACTCCATTTCGTAAATTCTCTTCCAATTCAGTTGTAGGAGGAAGTGTTTCCCTAAGACACGCCTCCATCCATCTAAAAAATATAAATAGTATAAGATCTACGAAAAGTAAAATAGCAAACACACGTGTACGACTCATTGACATACTTCTTGGCTTCTTCTAGATGACAGAGATACTCGTAAGCGAGTGTCTTTTGACGTTGCTCGTCCATTTCTTCGGCCGATTTACGAGCATCTGTACCTAGAAAACATTTTCTCGTAAATAAAATATAATTCAATGACATTGACACTGAACTTCATGAGCTACCGGAAAGCTCATCTTGACATTTGGTGCCTTAATACAAGGTGTGGAATAAAAGTGAAGCGTTCCCATTCATTAGCGATCTTACCTCTTTCATGATTATTTGATTTGTCATTAATATCATTCATACCCATGAATCGAAGAAATATAATGTACAAAGTAAGAAATTGGCAACCGTATGCAACAATGAATCAGTACGTTAATTCTATGTATTTAAATTTGTTCAAATTTACAGGAATGTTGCAACACTGATCGGTAGTGCCAACCGAAATGCATTCTAATCTAAAATGCCATTGGACGATAGCATTTATCTAATATTTCATTGGTCCTTTTGATCGAGGATTGAAAGACACTAGCAGCTAGTTTCACATTCTGCCGGCAACGTCAGTATGGTCTCTCCCGCCAACGTGCAAGGTTTGTTAGTATACAACCAATAAAAAAAATATGTTTTGATCATTGATGTTTATAAAGAAATATTTCCTTTGGTTCGGATTTTAGACAAACTTGTCCATACGTTATTTTCTTTTTAAGATTATCTATCGCTAACATTTATCGAAGATTGTAAATGCTCGTTGTTTAACATGGAATTTGTTGCAGGAACACGTACATGATTATTAAATACTTACGGCATGCAATGTAGCTGTAAATATTAACGGACTTCTGGTTATATCATATGGTTTGTAAATTTATAGTAAGTTACCTAGATTTCTACTGGACACAAATAATATATATTTGAACAATCCATGTGTGTATGTATTTTATTTATGTGTAGCAAAACAAGCCCTTTAACTTTTTACAATAATAAATAAACGTTAAAAAATTTCAGGAAGCTTACTTATACTAAGCTTTTTTGCAACAAAATTGTTTCTTATAGGCTTTATCGTATCCTCCAGGTAACCGAATATGCTGCCAAGTATGCTGTAAAAGTATTTCCAAGGGAACGAATACACGATAAAAACATTGCAAAACTTGTAAGAATAATGAAAAACGTATATGCCCTTCAGCCATGTACCGTGCACATTCTCCACCAGCTCTCCCAAACATTAGCATTTTCTCAGAATTCAACGTATATATTCCTTTGTCAAAAGTAAATTCGCGTGAGACCTCTGACTCATGATCGAGATTTCTTTACGCGTATTTACACTGTTGTCTCATTAACGAGAACCACGCGCAAACGTTCGTGTTATTGCTGGCGAAGCAGTACAGAATTAAGGGAAGGCTAAGGAGGAAATAACGCATGAATAAGAGGGGCGAGGGGATAGGAGGGAGGCCAGATAAAGCGTTTGACCCTCGCCCCTTCAATGACCCGCGAGATATCGTTCCACTAAATTCACCGACGCGCCTACCAGTCGAATGCGTGGCCTCATCAACTGCGGGTCACACCGATCGCTGTTTATCTAGACGCTCGTCGATCCTGACTCTGTGGTCTGTCAAAGCCGGAAATGCAACTTCCGAAGACACTGTTCCTCGTCTTCTGCTGCATCCTCGCTTGTCGGTGCGATGGCCAGAAGCCTATCGGTGAGCGGTTCGATGTTTCACAGAAGTGGAGCTTGCTCGAGGAGGATTTGCAAGGATCTAAATCGATCGTTGAGCGAACGATCTTTTATCGTCAATCAAAGTCAAGTTCAAAGGCCGATCTGTCGGCTAATACCAAGAATCTTGCATTTCCTCCGAATCGGTACAATATTATTTGCGCGTATGTCAAGAATATTATTTATACGATTTTATCCTGGCTGGTATTGAATTAAAATGCACTTGATCCTCGTGCTTATGATTTGTCGACTCGATACTAATGTGAGAACACTTTCCAGGGAAAAATGATACGGCGACGCAAATAGCGTTCGGTGAAAAACGACTCGGGGATCATATTCGCGCAATCTTGAAGCATTATCAGCAAGATGATCCAGTGGGGCTGCCAGGAGCGCCGGTACCGGATCCCATGCCAGTGCCGGATATGAAGCACTCTTTCTCCATGTACACCATGACTTTCAAGCAGGTCAACGTTTACGGCCTCTCGAAATTTCGTATCGTGCACATGGAATCGGAACTGTCTCTGATGCAAGTGAGGTTCTCCGTTTGCAAAGCGCGCGTACTTCTACAGCCGCGGTAGAATAGGATCATTCAAATCGTCCTCTAATTTCTATAGATTTCGTTGATTTTTAATAAGGTCCTTTGAAACTGCCAAGGTCGCTATACAGCTACCCCCACTTTGCGCGTTAACTCTTTCTCTGGCGTGAATCATGCCCGAGAAAATGAACTTGACCGGCCAAACTTTTTTGGCTCGATCGTCCCGATGAGTCTATAGGTTTCGCTATTTAAAGATAAGTACGCACTGTCCATTCCATCGAAAAAGCGGGAGGCTTCGCTTCCGAAGCATTTGAGAATGATTCTCGTTCCGAAAGCTAATGAGCTAATTATACATTCGTAATGCGGTATGTTCCGCGTTGCTGACTAACGATAGAAACATCGACTGATTGAATCGAGTCAAGAATCTTTGCCAAATTGGTTTGCATGAGAATTAGCTCACGGAGTAAAAACAAGTGTCGCGTCCAATTTAAGAAAAACAATTATATTTAACATACATCTACGCGTTGATATGTTTCACAAAGGTATCGGTGGCGTTGAGTATCGAGACCTTGGACATTCGCGGATTGTATACGTTGTCCTCTTGGTTGTCACGATCTGCTGGTAACTTCACCGTCGAATTGACGGGGGTGACTGTCCAAGGTGTCGCGCGCCTCGAGGTTGCCACCGATGGGAAATTGCATGCTCAAGACATCGACATGGACCTGACGTTCGATAAGATAGATATGGACTTCAAGAATCTGGGTTTCCTAGGTTCCGTTTTCCAAGGGGTAATCAATTCCGTGGGAACCTTCATTTTCGACAGTATTAAACCCTTCATTTTGAAAGAGGTTAATACTAACGTACGGTAAAGAACAATTCGTTCATCGCTGTCGCGTCAGATGGAATATGTTACTGATAACTCAATGTTTCAGGGGAGAAGTCAACAAACAGATATCGCAGTTGCCGCAATACTTCCCGAATTCTATATCACCGTTTGACATGGCAGTCGCGGAGGCTCGCAAGCAAGTATCCCAAATGGGGTATGACCCGTTTAGGGTGAAGGACTACAGCCAAACTGTCGGCATATTTACCGTGATGTCGACGCATACCTGGATCACCGGTCTAGCGAGTTTCTATCGAATGGGAAACATTACGTTAAACATGGAAAATCGTACAGTAAGCAATACAATGAAAACTGTAAAAGTATTTAGTTTGTTTACACAGCTGTTGGTCGACGATCTTTCCTGCCAAAGAAAAGAAATTGTGGCGGGGATAATTACATTTGCATATATTGGATCGTTGCTGTATCGTAACCGAGTCGCAAATAACTTGAATACCGTTTACCGCGGAGTTGTTCGATTGCAACACACCTATCCACCTGTGAATGCAAATGCAAGCCAAAGAGCCGATTACCGTAGTTACATCATTTATTACGTCTTACGCATTGTAAATCAAAAACATGGTGGCCAATCGGTCATAAATCGCTATCCATAATCGTCGCGCTCGTTATATCACCGATTCGTGGGCGTTTACAATATCATCAAGACGTTATTTCCTTATAAAGGTGTACGCGACAATCGACGTTGGGACCCAAGAGATCGAAGGAAGGACCCACTGGGAAGTGAGCGTAATCGGTGGCGTTTTGTCGAGGGCCGGTACAGTTTCCTTTACCATACAATATTTCAGGGTTCAAGTGACGTTGAGTCAACCGTTGGACACACGGAAGAGGCCTGTCCTCGAAGAACTTAATCTCGAGTTGGGTAATATCCAAACGAGAGTTCACGGCGCCGGTACCATCGATTACTTAATCGAAGCCGGTGTCAATGTACTGCCAAATCTTTTGAGGTTCGATGCTTTCAATGTTAACTGTATAATAACGTCGTACTGGGCCATTCCGGTTCAAGCCTCACGAACATCCTCGATGATTTATGGGACACCTTGAAAAAGTCTACTCTGTTAACAGGTATCAGATTATGGACGCAATAGAGGGGCCACTTAAAAGACGCTTGCAATTAGAATTAAGGAAGGTGAACGTTGAAAAATTGATTCACGATAAAATACCAGACATAGAACAACAGGCTAGGTATATTCAAGGTTTGGTTCCTGCCGAAGAGACTATCTTTGAAAAGGTAGTGCCTCCTGAAGATCAGGACGAACAACCATTTTCAGAGAGCGAGGAAAATCGGGGGCCTTCGTAGATCGCACGATAATTAGATTATATATGGTCAGTTGTTGAAAGATGGAATTTTTAATCATTAAAAATGTTTTCGTGTACTAGGTTCACGATTCACGCTCTGCGTGTTTTGTAAATACTTCACCAAAATAAATTTTTTAAACATACGTAGGGGGTTTCCTATCTTAAAATTAAAAACACCAATGTTACATAGAGGATTAACATTTATTGGAAAAAAATTAATAAAAAGCACAATAGCGTATACACTGAATTATAATTATTCAATCTATAATTATAATAAAGTATAAATACGTGATATATATAATGAAATACACAGTGCTAAATATTAATACCAACTATATTCGTGTTTTTAATATACAGTTAAGTATGGCGGTTTCGAGTAGAAAGTAATACAGTTTTCAGACTTTTGTTACAACGTCGCGATTAATCGTGTGACGTATATGCGTAGAGATTAATATCACTATCTCAAGTTAAACGACTCAAATCTCTTTGGATGTTTGCGATAATCGGAACCTTATACGTAACAGCTAAATATAACGCATGATATCAAGAACAAAATTTCAAACGATTAAAACCCAATCAATAGCGAAAGTATTGTAGAACTTCGGTAGAGCGATGTTGCGATGTGTTCACGTATATTACGACCAAGGATTTAAGAAGCTCTGATCGCTGGAGTGTTGCTCTGCTCAATTGGTATTATTCTTTCTCCAGGTGCTGGCATGGCGAGTCTAGGAGCAGTGATGGTAAGGATACCGTCGGAGGACAAGCTAGGTCTCACATGGCCAATGTCGTAACCCTGTGGCAGCATATATCGCCGCACGAATTGCCTGGAAACATAACCGTGTTGGTCTTTCTTCTCCTCGTGTTTACCCTCGATAGTGATAAATTTGTCGTCCGTTCTGACGGTGATCTCCTCTGGTGCAAACTGTTGCACATCAACGATCACTTGATACTTGTTTTGGTCTCTTTCGACCGTTGTCGAGCCACCCGCCTGTTGTTCCAATTGGTTTATTATATTATTGAATGGACGGACCATTGCACCGAATGACGGCATTGGTGGTGGCTGCCAGATATCATCGTTAGTAGTTAGTCGTTTGAAATGTTCCTCGAGATTTCGGTGATACCGGTCTATGTCGTCCCAGTAGTTGCGGAAGAAATCTCTCGATACCAGTGCCATATCGGTCGTGATGGATCTGTATGGAAGAACGCATTATTTATAGCGCGACAGAACGATATTTCATATAAACGAAATATTGATTTTTTTTTAATCAACAGAAAAAACGCTTGTAATTTGAATTTGTTAGATTCGTTTGACATTTACGTTACACGAAAAATACTGTGTGCCAATTTGTCTACCTCTATCGCGAATAAGTCGTCACAAACGTCCTTACGTGTTTCTAGCTTCTATTTTTACAAACGCGAGGACATAGCTGTCGCGAAACGTCATGCCAACGTATATGCGCAGATTTTAAAATCAGCGATGTTTACCATCAGTTAAGAAGTGTACATACAAATGTATATCAAACACGGTTGCCAAGTGTGATTAAAAGATATGAAAAAAAGGCGAGTATCAAGGTCCAATAAGGTGTCCGTGATATTGTGTATTGACAAAACGGTCGATGAGATTAAAATGATAGAGGCTTACCTTTCGTTGAACAACGTTTGCTTCGTTACACGAATCACTCACGAAGAATAAGAATTACTTTTACTTCGGATGAAGTTTCGTTCGATATTCGATCGGAAATTTACACGAACTTGTCGCTTCGAATTACAGTTTCTAACTGACTGCGCAGTACTGTAAGCCGCCGGTTTATATATTTGGTTTGCCGCTCTTTTCGAGACTTTTCTAGATGCGTCTGCGCATAAGGCAAGTCGAATAATCTCGAGTGTGACTGAACGACACACCCCCCACCACAGGTCCGCTTTCCGTTCGTTCGAGTCATTTCCTAGGAAGTTTTTGGCGCCATAAGACCTGCTTCGATGCTGTTCGATGCTTAAATTTTTCTCATGGAACCCCATCGATGCACTTTCTTCGCATCAATATACCTTCTTGTAGTTCATGCAAAACGTAACGTATAATCTGTATTTAGATTCCTGTGTATGCTTTCACTTTTTAATACATTAATCTTGAATTATCTTAATACATTTCTTAACTCTTAGCAACAAGCGTACAGGAACTTGGATTGGTTAGGATCACCATAAACGTATTGGCACTCGATGCAGATTATTGGTCGATGTTAGCACTAGGAATAGTCGTGTGAATGTTAAGTTGCATCAATTAGCAACTGTTATTAACAAGATCTATTCAATGTTTGTCCATTGTCATTATTGGCATAAGAGGTAATTTATTAAACAGCTACTTGTATAAAATACTACTCGTTAATAATGGTACGCAATATGATAATAGTAAAGAAACTATTCTATCTCATAATAGTAACGTTTTACATGTGTGAAACATTAGCAAAGGCGGGAAACAACTTGGTAATGCGATAGATGAAATGTACCATTATGTGTAGAACGTTTGAGAATTCATTTACTTGTTTCTAATTATAATTTCCGCTGAATCATAATTTATGTAAAAAAGATTTGTTTCTTTTTTTATAAAGCGTTCGATCAATGGCAATTTCGAGATCGATGATACAAGCTCGAAACTGTTTGTCATTCTAAGAATAATTTTCGGTCGGGCACATTTAATCGATGACGAACACATTTATTCTGGGATTTATTCGATAGAGACAAAAGATACTCAAAGGTATCGAATAATATAGCTGTTCGCCGGTGTAACTAAAATGCTAAGAAAAAGGCATGCATCGTCGATTTATTTAGAAATTGAACTCTTGACCCGAAGATAAACATCGATTAAAAAATATGTCGACTGGACGATAACGACCTCTGTGTAGCCCATGGTGTAACCATGCTCGGTAAAGCAGGACTGCTCGTATTATCATCGATCGATGTAGATATATGCTGGTGTCGTTATGCATGCACGCATAATCAAAAGGCGCCAAGATTTTGTACCGTTTTAGCAGAGTTTGCTATTTCTGAAATAAAAATTTAACAAAAGACTAGGAATAAAATGAAGAAGCATTTAATATCTCTCAGGTATTATTTGTACTTTACATGGCACATGTTTCATTTGCTAAATATTAATTATATTTAAAAATATTCACAGGAATGCATTGTATCTCGGTTGCTATAAACTGTAATTATTATTTTGACGTCCCAATCGGATAGAGAACCTTGTACGGATTAAGTATACCATTCGGGTCCATCATGTTCTTCAGATCGTGCATGAGTTCGATCTCGGAAGGCGTTCTACTCATATGTAGGTACTTTGTTTTCATGAATCCTATGCCGTGCTCGGCGCTAACGCTGCCACGAAGGCTCGATACGTATTCATAAATAAATGGCACTAATTGCGATGCTATATCAGCGTCGTACGTCGGTATAGAAACTTGCACGTGAATGTTTTCGTCGCCTAATGTGTAAACAAAAGAGAAAACGTAAGTTGCAACCGTTTGGTCGTTGTAAATTTTATAGAAAATGCAATTTTTTACCCATGTGTCCGTAACCGCCGATCGTTATGATGCGTGGATCGCGCAATCGTTCCTTGAGCACCTCGACCACTTTGTAGAAAGATAGAACAGGCACCGAAATGTCGTATTTGAATACGTAACCGTCGTGCAGTACAGCTTCGCTGATGTTTTCTCTGATCGTCCATATGTTCTGAACAAAAGGGGAGAAAATTCTTCAATCGTTGCACAGACGATGGGGGTTCGTGTTAAGTTCTGCAGTAAATTCGGGGATATCCGAGTTAGGGCTGAAAGGTTTCAGGAACATCATTTACTAACTTTTACTTTCGCAGGGTCCGACGTTAGAGTACCGTCTTCGATCATGCCTTCGGCGAGTGCTTTCTCCACGAAGGACGCGAGCTTCTCCTCGTCGTGGGCCATGTTGCTCCCGGAAGTCTCCAACAAAACGTAGAAATCGTGGCCATCGGGTTTCGTAGTCAATGGGTTTTTCAAATCGTGCACCTTGATCGGAAGGTCGAAACACTTTTTGTCCATCATTTCGAACGAGGATAGAATCTCTCCTAACTCGCTCTTGGCCAGTTTCAGCGTCTTCAGTACCTTGTCGAAGCTGTCCAACCCTACAATAGTCGGTGGAAGCAGGGGTTTGAGGATTTTAAAATCAAGATGGCCACAGAGGATATTTCGTACCTAGAAACGCAATGTTTATGGCTTTGGGAAGAGGTGGACATTGGATGGCGACTTTCGTCACGATCCCCAGGGTTCCTTCCGAGCCAATGAACATGTGCTTCAAATGGTACCCGGTATTGTTCTTCTTCAACGTGTTCAAGCAATCCACCACGTCCCCGTTCGCCTTCACCTGAAAGAACCTGATTCGAAACCGGGCCAATCGGCAAGCAAAGACACTGTATCTTCCTCAGAACTCACAGCCTCGAGTCCCAGGACGTTTCCGTGCAGGTTGCCATAACGCAAGAGCCTCAAACCACCAGCATTCGTTGACACGCAACCACCGATGAGGCAACTACCTTTAGCGCCAAGATCTAGCGGCATCATCAACTCTACGGTCGCCAAATGATTCTCCAGGTCCTCCAGCACACAGCCAGCCTCGCAGGTCAACACCCCTGACGCGTACGAGGATCGTGAAACAAAAGAAGTTGAGGGAACTCGTTCGATTCGAGACTCGCGATTACGCAAGATACCTCTACTAATATTCTATCTCTGCTACCAGGTTACGGCTTCGTCTTTACCAACCTGCCAGCTCGTTCGTTTCGATGATTTTATTCATGAGTTTCATGGAAATAACGATCTCGTCGAACACCGGCACGCTGCCACCTACGAGTCCAGTGTTACCGCTTTGGGGACACACGGCCAACCGATTGTCGTTGCAATATTTCAGGATGGCGGACACCTCCTCAGTAGTTTTTGGCTTCAAAACCAAATTACTCTTACCTGAAAGTATAATCTTTTTGTGAATCGACGGGATCTTGTGCCCTGCGCGGACCAAGATCGAATTTGGCGCGATCCAAAATGGAGATCCCGCTGGCAATATTCTAACGTCGACTCTAGTTTAAATGGACATTGATCGCAATAAGATTGTTTTAAGCTTCTGAAATTGCTATTCTAACAGAGCAGAACTCGCACTCCAGAAGTGGAATTAGATGTACATCGACACCGAACATTTAATTTCACAAAAAAAACGGAGTTGAAATCGCCTGGCTTACTCGAAAGGAAACTATTGCGTTTATAATTATTATTTACATAGACAATTCGACGGGTGTGCCAACTTCGATCTCGCGATAAATTAGATCCCGGTTTACCTCTGACAATTTTCAAGTAATCTACGTTGTAATTCTCGCACTCCTCCGGATTCGAAATGACCCTCTGTCGACCGAGCAAACCATCGAAGAACGTCGCGTGTTGGTCGGAGATCCTGGCGTAAGGACCTCGTTGCACCTTGTACCTGTCGCACGTGTAATCCGACTTCACGTTCGACGAGATCGAGCGGAAATGCGAGGCGTTGCGACTCGCGCGAACCGGGACGCGCGACAACATGTTCTGCGAAAGATATGTTCTTTTTTTTTTTCTTTTTTTAATTCGAGGACCGCGACGGACCTTCCTTCGCCGTCGTCGATTTTCCCGACGCGAGCGGGAGATCTGTTCGTCGCGAAGGACGCGTACCAGCGAAAGTCGCTTCCTTCGAGATTAATTACTCGACCGTATCTATCTCTCGTCGCTCTTTAAGTTTTCCAATAAAACGCGTCCTCGTCGGTCTTTATATCACCGTTTCGGGATAAGTTTAGGCATCCGAAGATATTTTCGTCCGCGGGCCAGAGATCCCGCGGTGAGCATTTCCTAATTGAAACGTGACATTTACGTAACGCAGATCGTGCCTACGTCATCCTAATATATTACGTATCGTTTTACAGGCTCGATCGAAGGGGGACCCAGGATTCGCCAAACTCAAAACACACGATCGTACGATCAAAACACGAGACTGTGTCGTACGATTCGAAATGTCTGGGCGGCCATTGTCGTGCAATGTCTCTGAATCGGTAGCGTAAATTTCTACCTCGTCGTGATATCGAAATCGCGAGTGACACGACATCCAGGAACGATCTCTTTGATCGCGTACACGCGGATATAATCCTGAACATGGAACAAAAGAGTGTCAGGCGAAGGGGACTGGCTGGCTGACCGACAAGAAAAATGGAAGAAAATTTCGTGGCTGGCCAAACGATCGTCATCGCATGCCGAGGACCAGGCGTGGCGTAATTACTGGTGCCCCCGGCTGCTTCCATTTTCTACACGCTAATTCGCCTCCCGATGTCCGATCGACGGACATCGAATATTATAATCCACGGTGAATCTTGATGGGCAACTCCCCTCCTCCTCCTCCGCCTTCTTGTGCATCGTCCCCCCTCCCTCCCCGCCGACCCCCAATCGCGCTGTCGTTCAAGAGGATTCGCGAGGAGGCGACGCGTGGTTGAATTACGATCCCCGCGAAGCGGTGGGGAAAATAAGGTCAGGGGTAGAGGGGTCGAAAGAGCGACGAGAAGAGTTGGCCAAGAAAGAGGGCAAATCGACGACGGAGATGCAAATCGGACGAGGGGAAAGGGGAAAGAGGACAGCGCGAATGGAAAACAGAGAAGCCAAGAAGAGATTGGAGTGGGAAGGGGACCAATCGTCGCGACGACTGAAACACTCTATATTTCTATCTCCTTTACCCTCTGTATACGTACGAGAGTTCCTGATACATCGAAACGCGTGTGTATCCTCGTACACACACCTTTCTCGATCGATGTACGTACACGTACGCCACGGATATTCTATGTAGTAATGAGCCTCGCCACGGAGAGCCTCGTACTAACACAAAGGATGTACCGTGTACATATAGGGAGATAGACGTTCGATATAGATATGAGAGGCCGCTATATTGAAGCGCAGAGGCAGGCAGGATACGTAGCGGCGAGTTTCCAAGGAAGAACGCATGCGCGACACCGCCACGGAGCGAAGCTAATTTCTCAGTGGCGGCTCGAATCATTAACTTGTTACCTTGGCAACCCCGGTCGACCTAAACCATTGGTTGTCGCTTTCCCCCACTTCCCCTTCGCACGCTCTATCGGTCGAACAACAAACTACACACGCCGCCACGCTCCTTTCCGCGGGATATTGTACTTTTCCCTAACCTCGCACGATTTGGACTATACACTGTCCGTGTTCCTCTCGGCACACACATTATCACACGACCCGATATATACGGATATGCATGTCAGAGGCACATGCCACCGTAGGGACGTGGTTGCTGGGATTGGCGCGGCCACGACTCTTCCTACCCTTGGCACGAAACATCCTACCGTCTTGCTTCTTTGTCGAAATCCATGACCGGTATTGGAAGATGACCGATAAATCGGTTCCGTTTTGCTCTTTACGTTCGATCTTTTTCGAATGTTTCACTCTGGAAGGTAATATTTTATACCAACGCAGATTTTTATACTAGCCACAAGCTGTACGATATTGTACATAAAAAAAAGAATCACTCTCCTTTCATATCGATAAAGAATAATTATAAAAGAATTGCAAATTGATAACAGATCAAATAATTGAAAATTCTTTCAGAGCGATTGGAACTGATCATGGCTAATAGTAGAAGAGATCCTGAACTGGTAATCGATACGAATTAAAAATCATTTTTCCACAATGTAAGCTTTACTTTGAGTATTTTAAGTATGCTATTCAATTCATAGTTCTACCGATTCATGATTCAGGATGTAGAGTACAGCGAATTCCAGCGCGCGAACGAGTGCCGCTTTGGTTTTTCGATTAAAAAAATACAGGACATACTCTCTATGGATTGGATAAGAATGCAATACAGTCCCAAAGGACAAATCGCAAATAAAATTGCATTACGGGGTTTTGAACAGGACAGTATAAGCTCAACTTAGAAACAGCTGTGCCAGGGACGTGGCTAGCGATCGTAAAATTGGGTTGATAAGTACCGAGAATTGAGAAATTCATCAAAGTTACCATTCTTGTTTGAAATAATTTTTAAATATAGGTAATTAGGTATATGAACATCAATATTCGATAAAAATGTTCAACTTCATTTCGTTCACTTTACCCACGTTTTCTTGTTCTCGTGAAATATCTTCAGAACGATGCAAGATATTGAAAAAAAAGATTAAACAAAAGTTGCATCGAGAAAAAATAACTTCAAAAGCATGAATTTAAAGATGCAACTTTTGTTTAACCATTTTTTCAATAACTTGCATCGTTCTTGAGACATTCCACAAGGAAAAAGAAATCTACGTTTGTATCAATAGGTTATTTTCTACTTGTATAATGTTTCAAAATTTCTCAAATTTTTAAAGAAGCTGAAGTTTATTTAAATTTTAAAACCATTTAATCGAGATTCGACCACTCGATGGAAATATTTAATTCATATACCTAATACCAAATAATTACACAAATTTAAATATGTGAACGTATCTTCGAAACATATAAAAATATTAGAATAAATATTACATAAAGTTATTTAAAGTATCGATCATTTTCAGCCAGTGGTTCTTGTGCATCGTTACACAAAGAGGAAAGTCCAGTGATATGATCGAATGCGTTGCTACGGGGCGACGACGAGATTTTATTCGCCCCTGATGGTATCGTGAAGTTATAATGCAAAATATTCTGCGGACTATACGCACGTATACGTGCATGAAAGGACGCACGAATGTGGTAGTAAACGTACCAAGTGTGCCTCAAGTAAGAGTATGAGTACCGTTACGGGGCATGCGCCCGCAGCCACCATATCCAATGGCCCCGCCTTTCACGGTGCAAACGATGCCTTTGGGATTTGTCCTCCCTGGACCAATGGGCGAACGAGGTTGCCATACGCGACGGGAGAGGTGAGGTTATACGAGTCGAAATGGAGGGGAGCAGACAGGAAGAAGGGAGGCGCGGCAAGGGGGAACGAAGAGAAGCGAGGGGTTCTGTGGATCGTGTGGGAGCAGGGAGGCAGACAACGAATGCGACTACGAATGCTTACGAAACCTCGCGACGTCAACGTATAACAAAACTCTGTTTAAAATACCTATAGTGTTTTTTTTAAAGACGTACGAAAGACAAAGGTGCACGATAGAAAGTTTGGTCTAACTGACGGTGGAATCGGTGCGGTGACAGTATCTACGGCGTGTTCGAAAACGTGATAGGTGTGACTGCGCAGTCGCCATGTGAGTACCTGAACAAGTATCCGAAACTCCATGCAATGTTTTGTGCCTTCGATATTTTTAGTTCCCCTGTAGAACCGTGTTGCCGGTATTTCGATCGCAATTACAATGTACACGACGTAGTGATACTCGACAATTACCGATCAAAACACAAATTACAGAACACACTGTGCATTATGTCCCGCCGGATCTTCGAACGTGCTTTATTTTGTAATCCAATATGTCGGCGTTAGAGACGCTATTCTGTATTCACCGAGATAGAATTCCTCGGCTTGGCATGTTACAGTTTCTCGGCGAATGAGTACATTAGACGAACACTTCCCGAAGAACCGCGTGTGTTGTTATTATCATCATCGCCGTTATTACCATTATGGCGAAATCCATGTTGTCAACCGCCCCCTAGCACGGTTGCTTCTCCCCTTCTCTTATTTTTCTCTCCCCCTTCAACCCGCCTTTCAATCGTATTTCCCGCTCAGAGAGCACTCTCCCCCTTTCCCTTCAAACCCCTTGTCCGTTTACTAATTATGGTGGTGCTGGCGAGACGACATTTTGTTCTTTCTACTCCAATCTCAAGATGGATCATGTGTTTTCGATTCGTCGATACTTGGATGCTTTTATGCGTACACAGGTCTCTTCTTTACCATTTGAGACGCGTTCCAACTTTTTTGAACTTGACTCAGATCTTTTGAAATCCTGTTTTACTTCTTACATGCATTTCTCGGTGAACTGATTCTCGCATGAAAGCAAATCACGCAACATAATATTAAATAAGTCTTCTTTTTGCGTTATCTTTTTTTTAATGCACTGTTGACTACCGAATACTTCGATAAGAAATATTATTATGATTCGTAATCCCTACAATTTATAAAAAACATGCTATTCAAAATTTTCCATAAACTCTTATTACTGATTTGAGAGAACTGCATTTGCAAACCAAACGTAATAGGTTATATGACCTTCAAAATCAATTTCCAAATTTCGGCTTCAGCATACTACTGTTTTCTATATTTTTTAAGTTTAAGAGGTGGTGATTAATCGACCACAAACAAATATAGTACTATCTTATGAAATACACCAAATCAAATACGCAAAATTAGTGTTTTACTATAGCTGTTGTATCTGAGTATTCGTCGTAGCAATTTTTTCATTTCGTCAAAACATATGTTTTCATGGTTGTTGGTCATTTCAATAAATGGTTTAATGATTTTCTTAACAGCAATTATCGCGTCTTAGTAACTCTAATAATTGTAAATATTACTTACGATCTAGTTTTTAAGGTTAGCATGCCCAAAGTGCAAAGTGTTACGAAAATGTGATATATGAAATGTATTGATGGTAATTATTGTAATATTTACCATATACCAAAAGAATCACTGATAATTATTTATAAAACTTGATACTCTGTTTACAATAGATCACATGTTTCAGTATAAAAGCACACAAAGTATTGCATGTTGAACTTTACATACGTCCGTGAACTTGAATCAATGAACTTTTATATATCGAATAACAAAAAACAATTGTTTTGAAATACTTACATTGTTGACGAACATTTCTCACTTTGTACAACTCACTTTTAAATTTTTTTTTAAATAGTTCAAATAACAATGGTTTGGCGAAAATCGAATTTCAATTCGCGATATTCCACGTGTATTCAAAATATTAAGGTTATGGCCAATAAACATGTTATGCTTGATGCCTCATGCAATTACTGAAAAAGCATTTTCGCGTATTTACTACTTTTACGAATCTGTATAAAATACACATCAAATATGAAACCACAACTATCACAAATAAATAATTTATCCAATTTATATTAATTATGATTAATATAAATATTTCTTTTTTATACGGTACAACGATATTTTTAACAGAATAATAATACTTCTTTCAGGTGCAGCAAGTTGAAAAGATTAAAAGTGATATTTTAACACAAAATACCTATATACAATGGCAAGAAAAAAAGACATTAAATTGCTAATAATTTAATAGTGGAAAGAATACTTCTTTTTCTAAAGGAAGTTTAACTTCAAATAATAAAAAGGTATCGAAAAACATGACAGATGTTAAGCCGATTGGAATCTCTCAAAATCAACCACAACAAACACAGCAACAGCAGCCACAGCAGCAGCAACAATCACAACAACAACAACAGCAACCGCAGCAGCAGCAGCAGCAGCAGCCACAGCAGCAAATGATGATTGCAACCCATGATATTCAACAACAACAAAATGTACAGCAACAACAGCAGCATGTTCAACAACAACAGTCTCAGCAACAGCAAGTACAACAACAGCAACAAGCACAGCAACAAGTACAATCTCAACAAGTTCAGCCACAACAACAAATTCAGCAGCAAGTACAATCGCAACAGCAAATGCAAGTTCAGCAACAGGTACAACAACAAGTGCAACAACACGTTCAACAGCAGCAACAGCAGCAGCAGCAACAACAATCTCAGCAACAGCAATCTAATAATGGACAGCATAACGTTGTTCCTGCTCAAGTTCAAGTACAGCCACAGGTAGCAGCAATTATGCCTCAACAACAGGTAAAAATCTACTTTATAATAATTATGCGACTAGTGGGAGCAACATAGTATTAAAAATGGCAGCTTTTGCAGAAGCATTCTATCGCTAATAAATTGTCCATGTATTTGAAGCAATGAAATTTACATACTTGTATAATTATAATAAAATATTATAGGGTGCTGTTGCAGTATCGATGCAACAGCATCAGCAGCAGGGGGGTGTATCTATGACCTTATCTGGACAACAAGGAGCAACCACTATAACTACTATGGCTGCACATCCACAAGCAGTACAAGTTATTCAGCAACCCATGCAAAACCAAGCATATCATTTACAACAACTTTATAATACTCAAGGCACCCCATTACTGATGCCAGGAAACTTAGCTCTTCATCCTGCAGGAATCAATCCTTCCTCTATACAGGTATCTAGACATACTCATGATGTTTCGAGCTTTAAAAAAATACAAATCCTTTTCCAAGTCGGATACTTTACAGGTTATAACGGCTGGAAAGCCATTTCAGTCTGCTGCTCAACTTACACCTCATATGTTGACTACTGCGTCAACGCCGGGTCAAGGCGGAGGTCACCCTGCGGGTGGAACTACTAAAGTACAAGGATTTCCTACGGGTTACTTACCGGTACCTACTTCCGCTACACCCGGTGCGGGACAGACTTTAGTATTTGGTCAACTCGGTGTACTAGGTTCCCCACAACCCCCATCCATACAGCAGCAACAACAACAACAGTCCGCAAACAAACAGGATCAAGTACAAAAGGTATTAGAATATTATTTTTATTCCATGATTCATGTTACATGTATTTTTCCCCCCGAAATGTTCAGTATACTACATGTACGGCGGCTCAGCAATCCGGCGGAAGAGGCGGTATGCAATTTGCTCCTTGGCAATTTACACCGCAAGTTGCTTGGACAGGGATTCAACCACCAGCACTTCTTACTAACCAAATATTTATTAGAGGTCCTACTCAACCCGATATGTTCATACAAAGTCCACAACCAATCCAAGCTCATAATGGTTAGTTTAATATCGGTGTTAAATAAGACTTATAATTTTCTCAAAATTAATTCGTTGTCGCGATTCACACAGCACTGGCTACGCAACAACAAATCCAAGGAGTGCAACAAATTGCTGCAGCTAGTGCTAAACCAAAGGTAATGGATATGCAACAACAGCAACAGCAACAGGGTAAGCAAAGCACAGGTGGACAACGACCGTTGAGTATTTTGCCGTCCTCTCTACAAGCAGTACAAGCTGCTAATATACGAGCTGCCAGTTCCGTTTCTACGCAAACTGTTCATGGAGTACAAGCCACGGTACATGCACAGGTTACTATAGTTAAAGTAACAGTTGGAAGAACGATTTCAACTGCTGCGATTGTCGTGTCGCGTGAAAACATATCGAAATTCTTTTTTCTTTTCGTATAATGAAGAAGAAGTGTTTTTTTTTTGTGTTTTATAACTTAGAGCGGAAAAGGGAGCGGTAGTAGCGGTAAAGGTCGTGGTAAACCATTGCAATCGCCGCAACAACCGCAGCAACAGTCGCAGCAAGCTATGCAACAACAACATCAACAGGTTTTTATTCAACAGAAACAGCACACGCAGCAGCAACAGCAGATGCAACAGCAGTATCAACAACCACAAGTCCAAACATCGCAACAGCAAATACAACCTAAACCAATAATGAGTGAGTTGACGTTCTATATGTCGACAATAATAATCTTTTAAATAGGTTTTCAAATGTTTAAGATACACTTTCTCTCCATAGCGAACATGACTCTACAGCAGCAACAGCAATCTGGTGTGGTTCTCGGTGGAGAACGCCCGATTATGCCTGTAGTATCTGTAGGCGGAGTTGGTGTTGGAGTTGGAGTTGCTACTACGTCTCAAATGAGTCAAGTACAACAATCATCAATGTCTAACGTACAACAATTACCATTACAGGTAATACACGTTTTCTTCTTTTTAACGAACATGTAATTCGGTAATCTAATATCAATATAATATATAATACCTCTTAGGCGATCAATTCGACAATAATTGGTAGTCAAATAGTTAGCGGGACGTCACAGGTCCAAACAATGTCTATGGTAAATCAGTTAACAGATCAAACACACGATAGTAGTAATTCCACCATAATGATCACATCGCCTGATCGTAATCATCAAGCCGAATGTACCTTAGTATTACCATCCGCTACAAACGCTCCAGTTACAAACGAAGAAAATTCTAAATTAATTTTGAAAAAAGAAGAACCAATGCCCGTTACGATAGAAGAAATTGCAGTAGCTCAACCAGAAGTAACAGGTTTGTCCATAATACTATTAATAGTTTCGATAAATATACTGCATGTGTATATTTGTCCTGTATGTAAAGTTTCCTCGTATAAATATTTTTACATAGACGGGGACCAATGTAAGATAGTTCTTAAAGATGACGAAAGTTTGTCTATAAAGTCGGAAGAGAAATCGTGTAACAATCCTTTAGCTGGATTGGCAAACACAATTAATTCTATTACAAACGGTGTTAACAACGAAGAATCTGTAACAATTCCTGTGTCTGTACCAGTTACTGCAAACAGTAAACATGTGCCTCCAAAAGCAATGGTCAAACCACAAGTCCTCACACATGTAATCGAAGGCTTTGTTATACAAGAAGGTATAAATTTAATTGATTCTATGTACCATTACGTTTACGAATTATCGTGTTTACTCTTATAAGTATGTTTATTACAGCGTCTGAACCATTTGCTGTTAATCGAACGTCATTAAATAATGCAGTTAATCAGGATACAAGTAATATTTTAAATCGTAACAATTCATCTGAGAAAGAGAATCATGAAGAACCACCAAGTAAGATTATATAAAATTAGTATATCCTATACACAGTGCTGCAATGAAAACATATAACATCTTAAACGTAATAATTCCTTAAAGGGAAAAAGCATGCGCCTAATTATCCCAGTGACGAGGACGGAAATAATGCTCAAAGTGGAAAATGCGAATCTTGTGGTACTTTAGTGGATGAGCAGAATATTAAGTTTAAAAAAGAAAAACGATTTTGTTCCTCCGGTTGCGCGAAGAGGTTTGTAAATACATTGTTTCTTGAATTATTTGTTGTGCTTGCATGGAAATATACCGATAACGTGAAGCTATAGATGAGTACCAGTATACAAACTAATTTATAATAAATTACTAACATTTTGAACATTATTATCATAAGTTATGAATCAAACAGCAAAAAACGTGAAATGAGAGATCGTGACGGTACCGAGAAACAGTGGACTGAATTGATAGAGACTGAATCGAAAAACGTTGACGGAGACATGAAAAAGAATGGGGAAGAAAAGTTATTGTCCACTACTACTACTTCCTCTATTGACGATACACTGCCAAAAATTAATCCCGTGAAATGGACGGTAAGAATACGAGTCGTATAAATTTCCTAAACTGAAATATCTTTACATTAAAACACTCGAACGGCGGCATCCGGGCCCGTTCAGACCCCATTTTAAACGGAAGCGCTCGCTTCTTCGATACTTCGATACTTCGATATCGAAACAAACATGGCGCAGAGGACGCTTCCTCTAGATTCTAGAACATTCTGTGGGACTTTCGGAGGTTAAATCGTATTCTGGGGCCTGTTCACATTTAGATTATCGTTATTCGAACGTGTTATAACATTTTCCAATTGTTTCTAAGAAGAAAGAACAATCGTCAGAAAATGAAGAAGTTCTTCACGAGCTGATAGGTATTGAAGGTCATCGTGGTAATGAAATTTTATCTGATCTAACCTAGAACCAGAATATTATCGAAGTGACGAATATCAAAATGGAGAATCCGATAAAACTCTAGAAATAATCAATTATGTATAATGTTATTGGAGCTTACATTGGGGTCCCCGATTGTCGCCTGAGTGTTGATACAATAAAGTGAAAATATTTTACATTTTACGCAGGTCGGTGAGGTATGTGATTTTATTCGCGGGTTACCGGGTTGCGCTGACTATGCAGAAGATTTCGCGATTCAAGAAATAGATGGACAAGCACTTATGTTACTTAAAGAGGACCACCTTATGTCAGCCATGAGCATTAAATTGGGTCCGGCGTTAAAAATCGTAGCCAGAATCGATTCAATGCGAGTAGAGTCACTGTCAAATTCTAATCCCACATCTAATAATTCGTAAACATTTACTGCTTGAGATTTTTGTCTTCAGAATTTCAAGTTGCAGCCTATGGGCTACAGGGTTTGTGCAAGTATTTGATCGGATTGTAGATTTAAGATTTCTAAGAAAAACATACGATGTTTTTTATGAAAATACAATGTTTTTGTATTTTTTTTCCATTTAATTTTCATAAAAGTTTATTTCCTCCTTCGAGTAGGACAACGTATTGATTACTAAGTTATAGTATTTCAAAGTGTACTGATATGATTTAAAGATCGATCTATGTAAGACTAATTCTAAGTTTCGTACTATTTCCTAGTATATCAAATGGCTATATCGATATTTCAAATAAAAGCGTAGCTTTCGTTATTTTATTTTAATGTACCATACTGGCAATATACATATACATAATTATACATCCTTTGATAAGTCTTACACCGATTGATTTTTATAAATGTAAATAAAAATCAAATTTAGTTCTGTATTTTTTATTTTGAAATGTATGTACATTGCATTTAGGAACTTTTTCTAAAATATTATTCTATGAGATATGGTTGACTAGAACTATCAAGAAACTGAGTACAAATTATGTCCATTACACAAAAAAAAAAAAAAAGAGAAAAAGAAAGAAGACGTTGTATATAAACTATCCGGCATATATACGATGTATTTTGTACTCGAAAATTACATTTGGGAGGTGTACAAAAATTATTGCCTTCTATAAGATTTACGATAATCCTGAAAGAAAATCCGGCATTTTTAAAACGTTAGCCTTTGTGATGAATAGTAATTTATGTGCGTGACAATTTCAAATTGAGATATGACATTTGACACAACACATTTAACACTATCGACCATGTACTTTGTAAATGTATCATGTGCACTCAACTTGCATACATGTAAATATTAAACATAAAATGTTTATTTAATATACAAATTTTATAACATGAAATTTTAGTTATTAACAGAAATTATCCTTCCATTTATAGTGATGTACTTTAAGTTGAGTAATTATTCACTGTAAGTGCAAGAAAAATATACAGGTTGTTCGGCCACCCCTGGGAAAAATTTTAATGGAAGATTCCAGGGGCCAAAATAAGACGAAAATCAAGAGTAGCAATTTGTTGATTAAGGCTTCGTTAAAAACTTATTAACGTTTAAAGTTCCACCTGTAGAACGACGTACGCGTGACAGTGGTTCTCATTCACAAAACTGTAAGACTGTCAGTACGTCAGTAAGTAGAGTTTCTCATGCTGAGTGAGAACCACTATCGCGCACACGCAGCTGTACGCAGGTTGTCTATCTACAAGCGCAACTGTTAATAACTTTTTAACGAAGCCTCAATCAACAAATTGGTATTCTTGATTTTCGTCTTATTTTGGCCTCTAGGATTCCCCATTAAAATTTTTCCCAGGGGTGGCCGAACACCCTGTATTTCTATCATTTGTATAAAATGTGACATTGAGCAGAAAGCAGGACATTACTTTTAACTTTATATATTATCTCGTGAACGTCTACTATGAAACGTGTTCATCGAAATAGCAAAGATATCGATATGTTATTTATATTATTACTCAGTCTTTACAATTATGAATAATGTAAATATATCTATTCCTTAAGCATTTATTCAATAGGATTATTTAATTCTACATTCAATAATATATCATTTGGCAACTATTATAAAAGAATTATGTGTTTCAAAATTGAATTGTTTTAATGAAAAATGTATTTGTATCTGTATTATGCACAATACCTTTATATTATAATCTGTACTTAATTTTTGTTTATAGTAAAAATGCTGAAAAATTGTTCATAAAACATATTTAGGTAAAAGTGCACTAATTACAAGAGTACAACATAAAACGCATTTGTTCTATGTCAAATTTGAAAATCACTCAGGGCTTAATCTCACAATACACGTTTTTATACTCATTTGAGAGACACTACAGTAAGGGATATATACAATTGTGACTTCTTAAATAAAATAAATTTAAGAAAAAGCATAATATGCATTTTAAACTATGCTAAATAACACAAAAGAGTTTATATTATAATACCATCTTTTTTTAAATATAAAAATTTTGATAGTACACTTTGGCCTAGAAAAATTCCAAATTCAATTGTTCATATTACTTGTAAAATTTTTATTATAATCGCTATTCCACTATAACAAATGGTACATATTCACTTGCATTTTAATCTCCTTAATTTGTTTGAATGTCTTCTTCTATGGGTCTTCCTTCAAGTAACATTACTTCTAACGTTTTTGCTTGCATTTGTTTATGAAGAGGACGTATATATCGAAAATATTCGTATACTTTATAACCTAGCATCGTGGTACCTATTAATGTAACAGCAATACAGACATTTACAAATCCTCTATGACACTTATTTAAAATATATTCCTTGCTTTTGTATCTTGGCAACATGTTTTATTTATGCAAGTAGTATTTAACGTTAAAATCTTCGAACGGTACTGAAAATATATTTCATAATTAGAACAAATAAAATTAATTCTCGCAATCTATTTTCGTTAGGATGCTTACAAATAGTATACTTAAAAACTGAACGTGTTCGTTGAAAAAGTAACGTTAGATAAATAATGCTTCTAACCTTTCGTTATTATTTACGCACTTATAATTTGTATCCGTTAATTATGATGAGTACGAGTATATCTGGAATCGTTGAAATATATTGTATTTAATCCGATTATTTTTTAAATACTTTGTATCTGAGGGAAAGGTAAATTTCACTCGTCTCTGCTCGAACACACAGACACCAAAAAGCCTGTCGATTACTTTAATCTAACCTACAAAAAGTACTACATACATAGATATTATATAAACAGTTTATTCTTTTGTGAACGCGATGCTTTATCAAGCTGAATGGATTGCATTAAATTCAAATAGATTAAATGTAATGCAATTCGATTATTGTAAATATTAATTGAACACATGCATACTAATTAAAAAAATGGCCGGTATGCCTACTAGAATCATCGTCTATAGTAGTATAAATAACAAATACATATATATAAGAAAGAATCATCATAAATTCATACTATAAATAATAAATTCTTTGTTATAATGATTTAATTTTACGATGCTTCTGCACGCTAGAAAGCAAATGACGCGCCTTTTTCCTATTCAAATCGATCGACAAAATTAAATAAACAATCATAGCCAACTAATAGTGGAAAGTCAGCGTCTGTAACACTTTTTGTTATATCCCGAATTCGATCGTGTTATTTTAAAGAAATTATACATTAAAAATTAATTACTATATTGAATTAACCAGTCAATGAATATAAGCTACATCATCAAGCATTTAATATTGTTCTAACGAATGATAATACCTTATCTACATAATATAATAGTGAATTGAAAACGAGTTTGTTGTTCTTATATGAACCAGAATGTTTGAACCAGGGGGCAATGGACTTTGATCTTGTTCATTATTCTCTCGTATTGATAAGCTATGCAATGATCAATGCCAAATAAACTTATGACCACTTACAGATTTGTAAATTAATTACAATTAAATTTATTATTTATTTCTTGTACACTTTGTACATGTTGCTTTTATAATTTAAAAAATAATTTATATATTTTTATATTTTTAAATATTTACATCATGAATTGAACACTTAATTATTAAAATGTAATGTTCTTAATTTTCTAAAAATTCATTGAACGTTGTTGAATCTACATCTAAAACTATTTCATCCAAAGATGGCCCTTGTTGTGTCACCGGTAGCTCTAAAAGAAAAAGAAGTAAATGTAACAACTTTGAATTTAAAAAGATTTTGAACTACTTTTTTTTTTTAAATATATTCGAACATACTAGATATTGATCCTGTTGCTTTATATTCTTCGAGTTGCTCTTTAAAGACTTCCTCAAACGTTTCTCGTCTTTCTTTCATCATCTTCTGTAGCTTATGTTCATATTGTGATACTCTTTCAGTGTGTTCATTGGCTAATTTTGCTAAAAATTGACACAATATTTTTTTACATTGATGTAATTAGCATATTTCGAATTTGTACAATTTACCTTTCACAATATTTAATTCTCCAAGTTTCTTTTCTTCGTATAAAGCTAATTGAAATCGATGATCCAATTGTCTACTCTGTAAATCTAACATTTCATTTAAATCTTCTAATCGATAAATAGAAGTTTCTACCTCTTCAAACATTTCTTGTAATGTTCCTTTAATATTAATCAAAATGTTAATTAGTTTACATTGTGTTATTGTTTTATCATAGATTACATTTAGATGAAAGTACCTATTTGATCCATCAGGTCATGTATTGCATTGTTAATTTTTGGAATGTAAGCTAAAGTGCTATTCAAACATATAATACTTTTCCATTCTTGTTCAAGCCTTTCATAAATACTTCCTATAAGTTTATCTGCCTCTTGAGCTTTCAGTGCATTTTCTTCTGTAAGCTCGTGTAACTCATTCCACTGTAATTGATATCTATGTAAGATATCAGCCCCTGCATTATAATTAACATTTCGAATATTAACAGATTTTTTGTGTCGTGGATTCTCAGTAACAGTTAATCCTCGGATACTAAAATAAGAAAGTTATTTATGCATAAAATATACAAGAAACTTCCTTTTAGTATATTCTCATATTGTATAAAACAACTGAGAGTAGAATATTCTTTACCTAGCTGATATACCTTCTTGTACTGTTTGAAATTTATTACGCAAGGAACCAAACATGACTACAGGTTATTATTTCAATTAAAATACTTTAAGTACAATTAATACTATCGTGAAAGTATATACAAAATATAATTTTATACATATCACGTATAAAATTACATTAATAAATAAAAAAAACCAAGTTTTTTAACTAGTAGTTCAGAATTTACGATAACTTGAACACTTAATTGGGTTAATAGTTCTCAAATATCAAATATCAATAATAATTTGAGATAATAATTTGCATTTCACAAATCACTTGTATTTAAATATTACTACTAATATCAACGATTGTTAAAGTAACCTCTTTCTTGTATTTACTAAATAGTCATTTATGCAAAATTATTAACGAGCCATTATACCCGGAACTAGTAATCGTTAAAGGGGATTGTTAATTAGGATATATCAGTTTTTGAAGTTATAATTCTCAAAATTCCTAACAAGCACAATGTAAATGCAAGCGTAATTAAACGAGGTGAAGTGTAATGAAGGAATTTATTTTTTGACACTTTGTTTATGCTGTTTAATTGTCTCGTACGTATAAATATCTCATATATTTTTTAATTAACATATATTATTTTGTGTTTGATGAAAAGTATAATAACACTTTGCGTACTCTTTTTCTTTATATGTTGGTAGTACTGATTTGCAATTCGTTTGTATACGTTTACATATTCTGTCCAAAGGTATTAATTTTCTTGTACCAATTACACGACGAATACAAATTACCTATACGAAATTACATTAAACAGCATAAAAATAAATCGGATAATAACAATAATTATTTAATTACAATGCTATTATAGTTTGCAATAATATCAGAATCATACTGTAAGTATAGGTAGATTTAAATAAAAAGCAATGTACTCGTAAGTTTTGGGTTATACATATATTATTTAGCATAAGTTCTAACGATACAAGTAATTTAATATATTCTAGTTAAATGAGTATACAGTAAAATAAGCTAAGAAAGAAACTATTATTACAGATAAAAGATTATTTTCTTTTTTTAGCAATAAAAACGAGTTTTGTACATTGTATTTTAACCATGTATTTTCGACGTGAAATAATTTGGCAACGTCGCTAAAGCTTAACTCCCTCCCGCTGACAATATGACTGGTGCCTAGCAACCAGTGAGGTCAACAAACGAGGTCAAATTGCAAATTATCTGAGCAAGAAAATTCAGTAGATAGGTATAATGAAATAGCATATTAAAGTATTTTATAGATATTTATTAAATAGTATTATAATATGTTCGTCATATAAAATAAGGATTAATACAACAATTATGTTATTAAACAGTATTTAATATTGTTTCTACTAAAATAAAATACTGATGTTAAATCATAATAGGTAAAAGCTTTCATAAGTAGTTTGAGACTAGACACGTTTTGTTTGTACTATTATTATTTTAATAATATTCAGAAACATTATCAATAACGTACGTGTACATTTTTAATTAATAATATATCTACTGACATAGTTGCAAGTATTATGCAAGATGGTAAAACTTTAAAAAAGGATTTATCAATAGATCAATCAATATTTTATCAGATCAGTATTCTACGTTAGTAGCTCGATAAACAAAACGGTTCTTGTAGAAGAGCATGGCGGAACCAAAGACGTGGATAAAGGTATCCCCTATGTTG
Source organism: Colletes latitarsis (assembly GCF_051014445.1). Lineage (NCBI taxonomy): Eukaryota > Metazoa > Arthropoda > Insecta > Hymenoptera > Colletidae > Colletes > Colletes latitarsis. The sequence continues at coordinate 23,955,298 of NC_135145.1, forward strand.
CCAAGTGTTGCGTTGCTTCATGCTTTTCAATTCAGAAATGTTGGCAGAGTGAGGCCAGTAATGTAACTACCAATGTCAATAACTGATGTAAAACAGCGGCAAACTTTAGTTTTATATCTGTAAACATATTTTTACTATTACGTTGCAATTAATGTTAATATGACTTCAAAGGATTCCGATTATTAATGCGACAGCAACGCGATAATGTAAAACCTCGTCATCTTGGAATGACGGTTGTTTAGTTGATAACGAGCGTTTGTGAAGTCCTGGTAACCAGACCCACCATTGAAACCTTTATCTTTTTCTCTCCCCACTAGGTATGCAATGAGCATAACTTGAACGAACCTCATCAGAAGAGACTCGAGCTTAGAAAGTTGTGCGCAACTCGTAGTGAAACCAGATTTGTGGAGGGTGGTGGTGGAGAGGGAGGTGTGTAGTCAGGGATGTTGGGTCAACGTACGTATCCAAGTATCCCCTTTCTCCTTGCATCAAGTTAGATCACTACTATATCGTGATGAACTCGCTTCTCCATGAAGGCGATTACCTTTCTGCGCATAGCTGTTGCGCATATTAAATAGTAGGAGTTACCAACCAAAGGACGAGGAGTCCATGGTAGGGATGAAATCAATAGTCAAGTATTCTGTGGAATGAGAATGTCAACTGGATATATATTTGGCTATTCAATTGCTTGCTTGAGCTTTATTCACCGTAAACGAAGTGACAGAAATAGTTGAAAGTAAGATTCTATTATGATAGTAATTGAATGTTTTCTTTTTACTAATACTACGTTCTAAATGTATAGAGACAAACAGAAAGGAATATTAATGTTATCTCATTGTAAAAACAAAAGTTTATGTATAAAATGACCAACTAGTTTAACGTTATTTAATGTATGCCCAAGATAGACAAACCAACCAAGCATTTATGAAGAAAAAAGACGGAATAATTAAAAGGAATATGAATACGCAAGAAGTACTAGTTTGTAATTTTCGTCTTAATATAATATTATACAAGAACGAATACGGAATTCCGCTTGAACTAAATATAGAATTCCAAGCACGAGTTGTTTGAGTATCTGCACAGAATATAGCGCAGAACCTGGTACGATCAATAGATGCCAGATTCGGCCGTTTTCGACGTGTTCCGTTAAGTTCCCCTACTATATTCGTTCTCGTCGGCTTCCAACCATTCTTGTCACGCCTTGTTCATATGTTTTCCCTGTTAAACCGGTTATTTCAGGCATGCGGGTTTGGTGGACGCTTTACCATGGAAAAAGCTGTACGCTGAAAAGCTTCGTCATCGTTACTTCAATGTTAAGTCTTGACCTTTATCTACCATAGAATGCAACATGTAACTTGGAGAAAACATACTTTAAATATAAAATATGTAACGTATTTTCAACATCATGTTGCATAATTTATGTAAATTTTAATGGTATATGATACATTTCAAATGAAATTTTCAGGCAATTATAAAATGTATCTTCACGGCATCCCATCCTAAGCTTTTCTAGTAGATCTAAAATTATATTTTGTGTAACAGTAAATTTATAGTGCATACATGTATTTTTTACAGTAATTACGACATGCCTGCGAATAGTGTCAAGGAAAAAGGCTGAAGATCATGCGATGCCACTATGATTTGTAGAATCGGAAAAAATCGCTACGAATGGATGTAAATTGTCGCAGCTGCAGCGACATTTAGGTACAATGGATGACAGGTGGCAATTGGATAGTTAACGTTGACAATTCTGTTCCAGAACTGTATGGACTGAAAGACTTTGTGGAACACTGGAGGGATAGAAAAGAGAATACGGGAGGCATAACGAGAAAGCAGAAGTAGAGGAAGCAAACAATAACGAAAAACAAAATAATAGAATTAGTGTAAGAGTGAGAGAAAGAGATACTCGCTTTGGTATGAAATGGAAGGAAAATGAGAAAGAGAAGGGGGAACGAGAGAGACAAAAGAGTTTCACGACGATGTCGAGTTGCGCCTGCGTCGGCAGTACTTGGTATGAGCGGATTGGTTCCCTACTCATACTTGAGTGCACGTTAGGTTGACTTAATTTCAATTCGGGCTCCTTCTCTACTTCCCCCTTCTCCTTGAGCTCCAGCGTACATCTCGACCGATCCCTTTTGTATTTGTTGGATTTTGTTCGAAGGGCATACGCGATGGCGCAATAACGTTTACCGTATATCCTGTATAACTAGGGGCATGCAGCCAGAGTGAACCCTTCGATCTTTGATAAAAGAGATGCAGCAGTGAAGATAAAGAAATTGAGAAAGACAAAAGAGAGGAGGGGGAGAGGAAGTGGATAATGGTGGTGATGGTAGTGCAGCGGAGGAGAAGTTAGACACGAAGAAACGGAACGACGGGAAGAGAAGAGAAGAGAAGAGAAGAGAAGAGAAGAGAGGAGAGGAGAGGAGAGGAGAGGGAAGCCTAGCGTTTGCAGCGATCGGCGCACGCTACCCCGCGCGCGCGCGTCCTTACAAAACAACGCATCTGAACACTCTGAACCCGTCGCTGAACGCGCCTCAACAGTTCGGCACGAATTCACACTGAGTTGATTATCCTGTCCGACGCGCGGGTTTCATCGCGGCGCCGCCATATTGGCGGCTCGATATAACACGTACTAATAATAAGTTCAGATTGGGTACGGTAGGCATCGCAGTTGACGCGCCGATTTTATATTCGTTGAATGTTGCTACAACAAATGTGCCATAAACAGCGCAGTGATCATGTCATAACAATTGGCAGCCATACTTAATTCATAATGTAACAAACCCGGGAGAAAACATCATCGTCCGAATATCGACAGAACAACATACATGTTTTTTCTCCTCTTCTAATTTCACACTAGTTGAATAAGTCCGTGACTTTTGTTTTTTTAAATTTGAACGATAAATGTATACGGACGTCGCGTCATGTACAGTCGTCGTCATCAAAAGTAAATCCGATGTTTTTACTTACAAAGTTAACATAATGAAGTTTGACGCATGTTGAGAGTTTACTTCGCGATTGTTTAATTGACCTTATTTCCACTTAACACTTTGCTATCAATCGTAAACAACAACGGGCACTGCTACGATAAGTTCGAACGAAGCAATACATTTTTACGACGAATTAATTCTGCAAAATTCTGAATATTTTTCTCAGTGATTGTAAGATGTTATAATTGTGTTGAACACGTGAACTGTGAATTACTACAATGGATTACTATTTGTGCATCGGTAAACATTTCCGCCGCGTTTGCAGTGAACAATTGTTCAAATCAAGATAAATCCTTGTTGATGACCTTGTGGTAATTTGCATTGTTGATAACAATGCCTGTAAGTATAACAAAATAATGAGTTAAAAACAGCAATATTAATGTTGTGATTAGTAAATAGATCACATGTAATCACACTGTATTGTGATAAAAAGAAACCATTAACTTTATTTACAGATTGGAAATGAACAGTCCATTAGATCAAGATATTAAGGAATTTAGGTTTACGGACCAAAGGAATATTTGTAAAGACGACACAAAAGTGGATGATTTACAAAAATTTGGTATGTTCTTTTCCAAGATATTGGTTGTGGTGTATAATGAAACAAATTATATATCAAAATCAAACAATGTAAAACTCATAACAGACGATATTAAAGCTTAGTGTAATTTTTATGAATTACTTCTTTGAAATTTAAGAGAAACTTCTATCCTTGTTTAATCAGATACATTATTGTAGTACTAATCTGTGATTTTTTTTTGTTTATTTGTGTTAACTGGTTCATGGATATTGTAATCATTTTTATGAAAGAACATACACACAGTGTTTTACATTCTATCATAAGAAATAGGTTTTAAGTATATCCCATAACGTATATATTCAAAATAATATTGAAACAAATTAAAGCATATGTAATAAAAATTTATTCAAATCTATGTATATACTTTGTAGTATCTATAGTATGAATGCACTTGTTTCTTTTTATTTTGATGTATTTGTATAAATTTTATACAATTATGAGGGAAATGTATGCACTTAGTATATCCAATGGAAGGTTAGGATACATTGAATGATTAGCAATACGGAAATTGCATTACTAGTGCATTGACATTGATTGAAGCACAAACAACTTACGTTTTCATTCAATTCCAGTAGAATATGCGTTCACGTCCTTTTCTTAGCAAAATTAAAGCAGTAACGCGTTTTATTAAATCATGAAACTTATTTTCATTTATTTTTTTGTCGTTTAATCAAACACCAATTTTATCACTGGTTCCTTGGTTTAAATATAATCTGAGTTTATACAATCGTTTACGACCGGTAAAGGACAGTTTATGGACGTTCGCAATGCTATCGCGCGAAATATGTTTTAATGCGTGCTGCATCACGGCGGGAATTTTATGGAAACATGAAACGAGCCAATGATATTCGTTCTTTAGATAGTATCGATTTGAGAGTCCCGTTTTCAATTCTCGGCAAAAGTACGGGCAATTATCTCGCTTGCGCTAGGTTGTCTCTGCTGTTACACCATTTTGCGTGGACTTGGTGTTGCTGCATATACATCTGCATCGATTGTTTACATTCGTTGTAACACGGGGTACGCGCGTTGACACACCGAGTGAATTTTCGAAATTAAGAAACGTGTATGAATATCAGCGATGTGTAGTTATCACACACAACTACGGACGATGATATCAGTTTAATCGATTTGATAGAAGACACGAAAGCGCGGCAAATTACCAAGTGGACGTTTCTCTCGGAAATATTTATTTAAGAAGGTGGTTAGGTGTCTCGTCTATTTGTTAGCTGTTCGTTTTTAAATATAGAACAACAATTTCATAAAATAATACAATAGATACAGTATTATTTTACTGTCATTTCTTAGATACATTTAATTTCAGGTGAACAAATTGACGATCAAAAGTTAATATTCGATTTACCATCTCCTTTATTGAGTTGTGAAATTTGTGGGGAACAGTTTGTATCCAAAAAGCAACTACGTTCTCACATACATACTCATTTAGGAAGAGCACGCGTAGTTCTGAGGAGGATTACGAATCTAAAAGCTGTAAAAAAGAAGCACAGTAGTACATATTGGCTAGATCCAAAGAAAAAGGGGTCTCTGAAATTGACATTAAAGAAACAGAACTTCTCTGATACTCTGAAGCTCAAGTTCAGAAAGTCATCAGAGTCGGAAGACTTTACTGTTGTAAATAGCAATATTAATCTGGGTACAGAGAACTATCATCAAGGAGACGTGGCTGGGGCAAAGGAGAATGATCAAAGACACGACAATGATTCAGAAAGTTCAATCGACCAACCGTTTGAAAACGTGATGGTAGAACAACAGGTAATGTCTTGATAATCAATGTAAAGAGTATCGATCGGTATTATTTTACAAATAGTATTGTTAATAGGATGAATATGGGAACACTAAATTTAATAACGATGATCATAATCCATTGGAAGAAAATGATAGGCCATCCATAGATGTAAATGAAGGTGATTCGGGGGTAGGGAGTGATATGGCAAATCCATCTGAAAAGGAGGATCAAAATGTTGATGATCTGCAAGGTACAGACCAATATGATAATTCAGAAAAAAGACTCTCAGAGACAGAAGATCACGAAGAATCAGATGCATTGGAAGCAACGTGTCGGGAAACAATTGAAAACCTAAAGAAGCTTGGTGAACAATCTGGGTAATATTGTCTAATGAAGCAAATCTTGAGATAAAATATTATTTGCTACAATCTACTGTTTTGCTTTTCAGATCTAGATCTATGAGTCAATTAATCGACAATTCAGGAATTGAAGAGGATGACGATAGGGAACCTGAATCTAACATGATACATGATTTAGAAGAGAATCCAGCTATTAGTATTATTTCTAAGTCTTCTACATTTTCCAATCACTCGGCAGATTGTACGACAGTATGCGAAGATGAAGATAAACCTGAAGAATCGGCGGAAGGAACAACAGGCTTCAATTGGAACCAATTATCTACTAACTTGTCTAATAAGAACAATGTGATTTCCAAAGAAAACGAGGAACAGTCTGAACATAGGGGTGACAATAATATCGAAAGTGCTGGATCTCTTTTACAAAATTTGATAGAACATCAACGACATAATCAAAATGACACGTTAGCGAATAATTTACCGTCGGAAACGGAATATGTTTCACTCGAAAAGCTGGCTGAAACTGTTAGTACCTGTCGCGTCTGTAATGAGAAATTTAAAGATATCGCTCATCTAGACGAGCATCGAAGTAAAGTTGGTCATTATCAGTGCAATGTTCCAGAATGTATTAATCTTATTTTTCATTCGCCGTTGGAAGTTTCTATGCATAAAGCTCAAATGCATGGAACTCCTCTTTCTCCGAGCGTGAGCCAGTTGTCGCCCCATTTAAATACCAATTCGCCTCATTTGAATCAGAATTCACCCCAATTGAGTCAGGCATCGCCTCAATTGAATACACATTCTCCTCATGCAGTATCAATGGAATCTCCAAACACACCAAATTCGCAACAAATAAATCGGAATTCTCCGTTAACTTCTCCGCATCAAACGAATTCTCCTACATATAATACAGTAGCTAGCACTGGACAACAGATAATACCACCTGTTAATTTTGAACAATTACCTGCACCTGTTCAACAATTAGCTCAACAAGTGCAACGTATGCCTCTTCCACAAACGCAAATGGCACCAAGTCTCGCGCCAGGTGCTAACACAATGATCCCTGGACCAAATTACTTTGTACAACCACCAGGAAGGCCACCGCTATATAGAGTTCCTGGTCCACAGGGCATGCATTATCCTCCTCATATAGCACACATGTACCAGCAATATGGACCAGGTCCATATTCGCAAATGTCTGCACCGCCACCTCAAATGCATCCTCAATTGTCTCAACAAATTTCACGTGGAAGGTATCCTACTGTTGCACAAAGTAGTCGGCAAGTACCATTATTATAGAAGGAACCGTTTAGCGATATTATGTGCCACAGTAGTATTTCTCTAATTATCGCAGGATCGAAACCGAGGCGGGGCGATTAGATAGGGAAGTTTCAGGAAGTCGCTGCTGTTACTTATTTGTAACTGAATATTAGTCAACGCTGGAATGCCTTGAACAACATGAAATAATTGATCGTGGACGTCGCGAGTGATTTCCTTGTAAGCTCGCGGGAGCAAAGGGGTTAATATTATAATAGACGGTGATTATAGTTGCCTCTCGTGTCAAATGGATCAAAACGATGGGGATAGTTATGCGATAGTTAGAGAAGCATCACTGTATTAGTTTATGCAAAAGAATTGTTGACTCTATTAAGCAATTTAATTTGCATCTACATATTTATAGAGCACCACGTGCTCCACAAACCGGACCAGCTCCGCGGCAACGTATGAAACGTCCTATGCAACAATCGTTGCAAGTACAGCAACAGAATAATTCTGCTATGAAACAACGACGAATGGATGTTTTATTACCAGATAGAAACGAAGACGCGGATTGTCATGTTATCGCGCAACAAAAGAGAAATGACGGTGTGCCCGTCATACAGAACGTTCAAGGCGCCACTACCCAACAGACGAATAGAAATGATTCTACGATACATCTTACAGATTCTATAACGCTTAGTGTACGACAACCAGGTAATTTTCATTCTTGTACAGATATGTTTTTTGTTTATACATTATGAACATTGGTTTATTTATGTTTTCGAACCTCTTCTCAGAATTAGTTTTATTACTTTTACGAATTTTCTCTTTTATTTTAAATTATATGATGTATTTATTTGAACTATATTATGAGAAAAACATGAAAGAAATTTAAATAACTATTTGCGGAAGAGGTATGCGGCAGAAATAAAGAAAAAACATATTTTACTAATCTAAAGGTTCCGCTCCAGCTCAAGTGCAGAACACATCAGGTACTGGCGGCAAGAAGTCCGATGCAAAGGCTGTGGCTAATGTACTGGCAGCCAGAGGTATTACTGTTACTCCAGCAGCAAATAAAAATAAAACAAGCGAACAAAACAAACAGCAGATACTTTCACAGCAACAAAGGACCATGCCTTCACAGCAGCCTTTAAATGTTACAGCGCTCAATCTGAATTCTGCTATTTCTATAATACCAGCTAGTTCGCAAAAAAAGCAACAGGAACAAAGTCAGTTTGCCGTTCCTCAGAACAAACAAAACAAAACAGCTGTGAACGAAGTGGAAAGACCACCGAGACCACCTACTGTTGACTTAACGCAGGACGGTCCATCGCAAGTACCAGTGGTGAGACGTGGAAGACCTCCACGGTAAGATACGTTAGAAAAGAAACACTGTCGTTCTCCTATGTTCGTGATAATCGAGAGTGTTGTTTGTTGTTGCAGAGCGTTACTCACTTGCCAAGTGTGCGACAAGAATTTTCAGAATCAAGAATTATTAACGCAACACATGGCTACGCATCGTGCGTCGAGTAAATTACTCCACAAGTAAGTTGAACGAAGATCTTATGCAAAACCATTACGGTATTAAAATACGATAATCTTTGTTTGCTAGGTGTAATCTTTGTCCTGCTCAATATCCGACAGCTCAGGCGCTGATAACGCACAAACAAGCGTATCATAAGGAGGTTGATACTGTAGCACAAAACGGTGGTGCAGAATTAGCATTGCCGGTTGTAGATTTAAAGTCTCCTCACGTGTTGAATCGTTTGTCAAACCTCGGTATACAAAGCTACATACCGCTGGCGCAACTTAGCGCTCAAACGGGTGGTTATTTCGGATTACCGATAATTACGATAGACGGTGCAAGGAATCCTAATACTTTTAATTTAGGTGCACTTGGTGCTACTTCTATTCTAAGTCTGGGTCCTCTTAAACATTTGTCAAACAGGTAACTGTGGACGATTGTACACTCGGCCTATGTTTCGTGCAATCCTTTAATTACCTTTGTACGTTTCGTTCGTAAGGATTTCTTTGTACAAGTATCGCTGTATTGTCTGTTTACCGTGACGGGTAATTTTTTTCCCCATGAATTAGAGGCAATGTACATTTTTTTTTCTCCTTTCCTTTTCTTTTGCTATTTCGAACATTTTTCTTTTTCTTTTTAGTTTACGTGACTATTATTATTTTATTAGTTTATTATAGTCTTAAAGCAATACAGTATTTGTAACGAGGATTAAAGAGACGTTCGTGTTATTTTAGACTAATATAGAACAAGATTTGAGATATGCAATCATTATGAGAATATAGCGCAAGTGCGCGTGTATGTTGTATATATGTATATATATAGACGCATAAATATATATATATATACACATATAAGTATGTATGTGTACATGTCATATATCATTATGAAAGAAGTTTTAATACGCGATTCGATACGCGTGTAAATCATCGTCACTGTTAGTATATTTTTTTTAATAAAGACATCGAATAAAATAAAACTTTACCGCACCGTATTTTTCGGGAATTACTCTGAGGTTACACGTCGCACAGGCAAACTATTGTTCCAAGAAGTTGTGCCACATTTCCATTAATATACGACAGATCATGTTGTGGTATCGTTTGATCTACGGAGGTACGGAAATATACGAAACTATTAAAATTTTATTATGCATGAGATTAGGAAACAGAAAATCTAACAGCTGTCTAACTTATGCAAAAACTAATTCGTTTTACATACATGAGAGCACAATTTTTTTTTTTTCGTACAACTGTAATAAGTAATACATTTCTTTTCGTTATTAATATCGGGAACATTAACTGTATACACATAAAATACACATACTACAGTGAGAGTTACTAACGTACCTAATCAATAGATTTGTTCTCCTAAGGAAAAAGAGAAAAAGATATAATATATCCTGGATACATGAAAAGTTTTTCTGTACAGTAAATAATCATATTATTACGCAGTGTTACTAAATCACGTCCGTTTTTCGAATGAAAGAATATAATTATAAATGATAAAACGCGCAGAGTTAATACAGAGATACAGTTATAAGATAAAAGAGTTAATTATTTTTTCGTTGAACAGTTTCGTTTCGTAATTTAACAACAAATTACTGAAATACTACCGGTTGTAAATATATTTTGTAAGATGGGAAAAAGAAAATAGATTACAATTGAAGCATACGCCCGTTTATACTTGAAATATCTTTATAAAGAATACTGATAATTGTGTAAGTGATACTTAAGGCAGCCAACGTTAAGTATAATTCTCATGTTATCATACGCGTTCTTTATTTATTATCATTCCTGTTGAAACATTGCTGTCTGTAAATAATTATCATTTTTTTGTGTACTGTGTACATTTTAAAATAAGCAATCCGTTCCGTTTAAATTATGAATTATGAAAATGGTTACTAAACACGCAAGAACTGATTTAAAATAACGATGTTGTATATATTTGTATGATAATAAAAAAAAAACATTGACTTATATGATAATTTCAGTGAAATTTCAGTCAGTTACATAACTAATAATAGGGCATTATATTGTTCTTTGTTCATAACAAAATTTCAAATGTTTAAACAACTTTGTTATTAAATACTTTAGTAGATATCGTTTCGCGTTGATTGTTAGTTTTTCTTCGAAAGATTAGTTTTAATAATTTCAAAGGAAAAGAATAAAATAAATATTTGAAATATTTGATACGAATTACATTCCCGCCCAATTTAATTTAACTGAAATTTTCGAAATGTACTACTTGATCATTGACTTCCTGTTTAATTAAAATTTTTTATAAATCTTAAATATATTTTAACACGTACATGTGATTAATATAATTTTATAATTAATGATTAAACAAAATATTCTAGCGTTAAACAGGAATATCTTTTAAATAATTAATTTATAAGCGAGAAAAGTTACATGTCGTTTTACAAATTGCACTACATAATCGAATGTGATAAACCATAAAAGAATGTAACAAATGAAACTTTCTTACTGTTCTGTATATTATTATTAATATTTACGTAAACTGATATGATTTACTAAAGAAAAAGTGAATTATATGTTAATTTAATTTTTATTTAAACTCTCTTTTTACTAAAATTTCAACTTAAACTTTTTCGTTTCCGGTAACCGTCCTTTTCAGCGCGGGATTTCGTCAGGTACATGCACTCCAGGAATCTGCTTTAATAAATGTAATTATAACTTGTTTTATATTACTATAATTAACTTTATTACTTTATATGTTTATCACTATCATTTATTATGTAATGAATGTACAAAAAACAATTCATTTGTATCAAATTACACGTTGCGTTCCATTTCCCAACGAGTAGCAAAGGGTGTACGTATCTTTCAATTTTATTTCGCTACGATCGCGTTCGTTAATTACGTATATTTTATCAGTTTCCATTAAACGAGTCTTTGCTTATATTTATTTCACTTTTTATCATTACAACATCATTACAAAGATATTTCGATAGTTACGATTTTAGAATGATAATCTTTCCTCGTAAGATAGCTTTAATTGTTACGTGGTTATTAAATTTTTTCAAACCAAGTATTCACGGTATGACATATTTTTTCTATTGTTCGAGTAAATAATTTAATGCATTTTTGTTCTGTTTAAATTAATCAGAAACTTGTAGGAGGTAGGATTGGAAAAGATTCGTAGGTATTAAAAGAGTGTAGGTATAAAATTACGCACGCGCCAATGTAATTATGGGCGTTCTGTCACTCGGCTTGTAGACATTGCGTGGAATGTATCGTTGTTGACGTTTCTATTTTCTTATTTCATGAGGTTTATACTTGCAATGATCGAGCTTTCTGTCTCTTAAATGTCCGACGATCTGCGTATTTATTGATAATCAGACGTTTTTGCGTGGTATTGTAACCTTTATTCGGACTAACTCATTGTCAATTTCAGGATTTATTTCATTATTTCATACCACGCATTTCCATGATTAAATTGCTATCATGATTGCGTTCTATTGTTGCAGATACTTTATTCATATTAGTTTGAAGCTATCGGTATGAGTGCTACCTTGAGTTCGAGGGCAGAACAATATTTCTATAGCATAAATCCACTGGCACAAAGAATAGGAGAAGATATTACCGCCACAAAGGAAGCCTATGAGGGTCTCTGGAACACTTTAAGCACAGCAGAGCGAAACCAAGCAATCAATGAAACTATAATTCAGCCAGAAGTAGCATTGAAATATACTTTAAAGAAGGTTGAAGTTACTAAAGAGCTTCCAGAATGGTACCCTAAGTTACGCATTCAAACTGGTATGAAATACGTCATCGACGAGACTGGTTCTGTGAGTATATTATTAATTTTACATTACCAAACTCTATTTAGTTAATAAAGTACTTTGAACCTGCCCTATTATAACAATACAGATTCATATATATTTAGGTTCAAAGTATTTGTTTAAATAGTCTTAGTGTAGAAAATACTTATTTACTATATTATAGACATTACGTTGGAGGGACGAGCATTCAGCTCCATTTTCATTTATGACTCAATCACAAATGAATCTCAGTATAATAGATTCAAACGAAGATGCAAAATCAAAATTAATAAGAGCACAGTTTGGGGAGTCACCACATTTCTCAAGCCCAACAAAATTACAGAGAAACAATTCAAATTCCATTACCGATACTTATGCGTCGTCGCATCAAGTCGGTCGTTTTCAATCCGATTGTTTTTCGAGTAGTATCTTTGAGGGTGAACAGTGTGGTAATTTGTTGAAAGGCAATACAGATAACGACCATTCTGAAAGTATATTTGCCAAGTTAATGAATAAAACGTCTCTATTAAAGTTACAAAACAATTTAGCGGATGATATGGAGAACTTAGTCAGGGAAAGAGATTCGGATACAGATAAGAGCCAATCGAATACGTTAGTTGTAATGTCGCGCACGAAATCGAGCGATATCAACGAGTCTACTGCATTGCTAGAAACGCCTAGTTCTTATAGTAGTTTCCAATCTTCTCAATTAAATCAGGAGGAGGAAGAAGAGAGAACTATACCAAAGACTGGCTTTGAATTTCTCGATAACTGGTAGATGTATTAGAATAAACGCTTAATATAATTACGTTTAATTAAACATGGTACTATAATTGTTACTGTAAGATTGCGTTAAAAAGTGTTTGTACAATTTTAGTTCCTGAAATATTAACGCCATGGCAGTACAGATTGCTGTTGCAACAGATAATATATTTGCTTTTAAGATATAGTTTTGAGTATTCTTCCACGAGAAGAAGGCACAGCCTGTTTACATCCCCGGTCCTGTTGCAGTCCGCTGACTCGCAAGCATTGGTCGAAAACGATGACGAAGATCGGTGACAGTCAATCAGCGGACTGCAGCAAGAGTGGGGCTGTAAACATGCTGTGCCTTCTTCTCGTGGAAGCACGGTACCTATATAATATTAATTATGATCTCAGATTATAATGACATTAGAAATAATCCTGTTATGGAAAGTGTGCTGATTACAAAGTAAGCTTTTATTCTATGAGAAGCTAAGTATATTATTAGGAAAGTCTATTAGTCAAGGGTGGAATAATTGCATATCGAAAGTAGCAAGAGATTTTTTGTTGCTGTAATTCGTAGGTGTTTATATACAATTTTTCGACGTGTGTACAATTGCATGTGTGAAAATAATTGGAACTATACTTAGAAAAAAAGATACTGATTTTATATGAACATTTAATATTTTGATAATCGTTTTATATTTGTATTTTTATTTAAACAGAATGTTTACAAGTTATTATTACGATTTTTCTTCCTAAGGTAACTATTAATTATCTTCCTTTAGAACTTAGAAAATTCTTAGATATACAAAAAGTATTTAACTAAAGACTGAAGAGGCTATTTCGTTTGATTCATTATCAACATATTTCTCAAATAATAGTAATAAATTTTATACGGGGAACCATTGAAAATATAGTTTGCATAGGATAATAGTGATAATTTTCTGGTGCATCATAATACATAGGTATTTTTTCAACTCTAGAAATTATTAACGAACAAAGTAACGAAACATTCTTACATAGGAATGTGTATGTTGTTTGAGTGGGATGGAACGTGTGTCGGTGTGTTTATTAATAAAAATCTGTCAAGTCACATTTATTAAAAAAATATATATGTATATACATGATACATTATTGAAGCTTTTATTAACATATTCAAATACATGAACTCATGTACTGTATTTGCGTTCTTCAATGTGTACATTCCTATTGTTTATTCCAAGGTTCACTCCTTCCTCGATGGTCTTCCTGAAGTCCAGCCTCTAAGTAGTCCAAAATCCAGAGAGCCAAACTAGTAGCAAAAATAAGAATTTAGCCCAAGTTCCAATTTAAAAAAAAGTGTTATGCAATGTACCTTCTGTTCTAGGTGACTGAATGATAGTTATGTTTTCATCACCACCGCCCATCTTTCCGATTTTCGAATTGTTGTAGTAACCGAAGATATTTTTATTCGTCTGCGCGATACAATAAAACTCTTCCAGGTCGGTTGTTCTTGTTAATTTGGCTTCTGATTCTTTCTCGTAGGGTGACACCAGTATCAGACGCCTTTTCGACGATGTTCGGACTGAAACTGGAACGATTCTTTCACCATGTTAGAAATATCAAGGGACAAATGAAAATATCACAAAGGTGAAATTGAAGAAACGAAGATTCCAACGTATATGTATAAACATTTAGATAGTATTAGATAGTATTTACCATTTTCATCGTTTTTATCACCTGATGCACCCTTAGACGTGTTTTTCGATTCGTATGTTATTTTTTGAGATAGCGTGGTCAAACTCGTCGATCGACTATTTTTGTTAGGCAAGGATCGATAAGGGACGTCCGTTTCGCTTTTATTTTCGATCTGTGTGAAATTATCTTGATCTTGCGGACAAGGATCTAAGAACGTTCACATAGGAGAATAATTAACAGTAGAAAGCAATGTATCGATATCTGTGGGACACTCTTGCGCTAGAAATATCCATTTTTTAATAATTTAACTGTGCATGAGAAGATAAAAACAAACCCCCAGAGAAGAACACTTCATCCATACGAATTTAATAATTGTTCTGTAAAGTATCGCGAAGTGTTCGTCTCTGTTAATTTTAAGCATATTCGATGAAAAGAAAATGGCGAACCTAGTTCCTCTTTCTCGTTTAAATTCACGGGGCTGCAGCGCCCGAAACCGGAACACTTTTGTCCGTCGAAACAATTCGTGTTCCGGGGAGTGTTCCTCGAGTTGTCACCGACTTCTTCGCGATCCTCTGATGCGTGGGGCAACGAGCCATCGTCGGGCACGTTCCCGCATCTGTATTGCTCCATTGCTTGACGCTCGAGCTCCTACGGTCAAATTGTTCCCCCTTTTTTTAATAGTCAAAGCTTCATTCATCATTAGTTGGAGACGAGATCTTCAAACCAGAGTTGTCCAAGTACTATTACAAGCAAACTCTGTTAATAAAGTTTGCTTGAATAATTAAGCTTAGCTGAAATTGTATTTTCAAGGTACTTGGACGCCTCTGGTTCAAAAGAGTCGAGGTGAACGATATCGTACTTGGTATTTGAGCGCCAAAGACTCCTCCGAGGTTCTGTATTGCTCCATCGCCTGTTGTTCTAGCTCGTCGTACCTGGTATCAATCGCATATCGGTCTCTATGATAGTCTTTTATATTGTTAATCGTACCTTTTCTCGAACACGTTCTCCATCATGGCTTGGTTCGCCACAGTGTTCGCCAAAACGTCCCTGTAAAGTCTTTTTCTGCTCCGAATATCGCTCTTATCCCTCCCATTAGTCGATTTCGCGCTCGAGCTTTGAACAGGGATCCCCATTTCCGGTTTCGCGCGTTCCACGTTCTTAGAGCTGTTCTTTTCTTTCCTCGATAAGGACGGTTTCCTGTCTTTGCCCTCGAAGTTGCGTAGCTCGGTGACCAAAGCGTTCGTGGCGGTGAACTTGTTCGTTTTCGGCGGACAACTTTTGTCCAGCCATTGGATCACCTCGGTCTCCGACTTCCGGTTCTTCGTCTCTAGAACGTGACTGGATTTTTGCGCGCCTTTCGATTGGCCCCGATGCGCCTTCATAGCGTTCCTCGTTAATAGTATTAAATTCTTAAAATCCGCGCCTTGGTTCTTCCTTTTCTGGCCCGTCTCGTGGTAGAGTTCTATCGGGTGCTGGTAGACCGGTATCGGGATCGGATTCGATTGCAGAAATCTCTCCTGCACCTGCAGTTCGAGGAACAGGTTCGTCGTGTATCGAAGTAGAAATTATTTTAGAAAATATTCACCCACGAAAATCGGCGCAAGATATCTTAAATAGAATTGTACCAGTTTTGGTAAGAAAAATCGACCATATTGCACCTGTAGGGGATGATGGGTGATGGTCGTTGCGCGTAATGGTTGCACCGATGCACACATTGGCGTCGAGGCGGTGGATATTTGTATCTGCGTGGGCGGTGGGATCCTTTGGTACCATTGTTGAGAAGGTCTGATAAACGTTGTGGCGTCTGTGGCCGGTAACAAAGGCACTCCAGTGCTCTGAAATGCAGACAAAACACGTGCAACCTCCTTGTCGCGCACCTTGGGTAACTTTAATGCCGGTGGCGCGCCGTTCAAACTACGATAACTCGGTAATAAAAAATCGTACATCGACTTTTAAGGGTCCATTACAAAGGGGAGAGTTCTCCCTTCAAATTAGTCGCGAAAAAGAACCTTGAAAAAATTTATCTCGCTCTGTAGAGTCATTAGAAGTCGGAGAATTTTAGTTGAAAGATGGCGGATTGAATCCAACATGGCCGAATCGTGTTTAATTGCAAACCTGATATAAAGTCCCAGTCTCGTGAACTCTGTTGTAAGGGAACAGCTCGTTCTGGTAACTCCTTTCGTTTAGCGACGGGAAATACCGCATACGACTGTTGTTCTGTTCCTTGTTGCCACTGAACCGCGTCACCGGAACTTTCGGGAAGAATTCTGGTACTTCCGGGCTGAGTACCGGCGGCAGGTGTTTCCTGGCCATTCCGTAGCTTTCGATTCGTCCAGCTTGGTACTCTGTTCTGAGTATCAATGGTCGATACTGGAGCGTGTAATAGAATTGCTGTTGACGCTCCTTGTTCTGGCATATTTGTTCTCGCGGATTAATGGCGGGTTGTTGTGGCTGATGGCACTGTGCACGCATTCTCTGTTGAGTGAACTGTTGATGGACGGTTCCCAGCTTCCACAAGCTGCGAACTGCCTCACTGGTCACTCGAATGTGCAGCTGCATCTCCATGGAATTCTCGATTGTGTAACGCCGATGCACGTAACACGCGTCGGGCTTTTGGTTCGTATCCGACTCTTGAAACAGATCGTTTTTATTAAGAAAAACAACAGCAACCGTACCGAAAGAAATGGACTTGTTTTTTTAATTTTTCTAAGAGTATATTACCGATTATGTTCGAATCCTTGATTAATCGAGATTCGTTTCTTGATTCCTGACAGGTCCCAGGTCTCCTCTCCGTAGGACTCAGCTTCCTGATTCTGCGTTGACTCTGTACAGAGTCCTCCCAACGCAGCTGGAAACCACGACCAATCTTCGATGTGTCATCAGGATCCGGTACCCTCATCGCTGAGCTTGGCAAAATCAATTTTCCCGTGTGTACGTTAACGCAAAGTAACACGAGAGCACAGAAATAGCGATTGCGTTGTCCCGAAATCACAAGTATTTCAACCCTTTGCGCTGCCATATTGGAAACTTGGAAGCGTTCCCCATAAAAATCTATAAATCCTTATACAGGGTGTTTGGCCACCCCTGGGAAAAGTTTTAATGGGGGATTCTAGAGACCAAAATAAGACGAAAATCAAGAATACCAATTTGTTGATGAAGGCTTCGTTAAACAGTTATTAATGTTTAAAGTTCCGACTGTACTGAATTTTCCAGGAGTGGCCGAACACCCTGTATAATTAGTTTGTGGGTGCAAAGGGTTGCACACAATTGCCATGGAGAAGTTCTGAGACGCTAACAATTCACGTTTCGATCGCGCCCCGCTCGCGGTTAACCAGGCGAAACGTTCCTCCACTTCCGGTAGCATCCAGGGCTCGGTGACTTCCGTCCAGCAGAAATTCGCCAGAGGAACGGACGTTGCATCGTCGTTCGCTTTGTAGATGGTCTCGCGGTCCTCGTTGTACTCGTAATCGCCATAAGTAGCCAATCGCGAGTCCGGAATTACGTCGTTAACACGTCTAGGTCGATAGCTTCCGGTACCTTTGTATCTTGCAGTCAGCTTACAATTCTATTGCAGAATGAATCGTCGGAGTTTGTAGTCTATTTTATATTTCTTTAGACAAATACACTGTCGATATTAAAAATATCCAGTTGGACTGTTAAATATATTTGTTACGTAATTTTTGATACTTTGAAATATAAAAGAAATTCTCTGCGATTCGTTTGGTTTGAAATAGCTTCGTGCAAAGTGAAACATCGTTAGGCGTTTATAGTTAAAATAGGAAGTCACCGTAATCGCGTATGTTTTACCTGAACCCACAAAGATCGATTTAACTTTCGAAAGGGATCCCCCGCGTCGAAGGTCCAAGCTTTGTCGGCGATCAGACTAATGTTCGCATAGGCGCTGTTCAAAAGCTCTTCGTCGTACGACGGGAATGAAGATATCATTATCTGAACATGCTAACCGATCAGAAATGTATATCAGTAATCGAATTATTCTACGAATTCGTTGTCCCTATTTATCTATTGAAAATATAGATTATTGTCGCGTCTGTAGATTCGCGAAATGGTCATATATTTGACAGCCTGTCGTTTCGTCGAGACAAAATGTGGAATCGATAGTAGAATCGAAGCGCGTTCAGAGCACAGTTTCACCTTTGAATTTTTACCATTTAATAATAATAAATGAATGAACGACTGTGTCGAAGGTACGTAAGGGTTGGAACAGTAAAAATGCGTTGATTATTATTTTTTTACAAATGTCTTGTTTATTACAAATACGATCGATGATAAAGTAGCGCACGCACATTCATTCACGCATTTTGTACAGACCAGGCGTACGATATTTACAAACAAACAATTACGCGGTAATTTACAAAATTTTGACGATCGATGGTGAACGGATAATCTACGATAGCACTTCGAGCATGGAAAAATCAGTCTGGTGGTTGCGCTCTGTTCGACGTTTTCGACGATCCGATAAAATAAAAAAGAAAACGCATCGCGATTTGGAAATTTCGTGTGAAATCTCGCGGGGACTTTGCGAGAACGTCGAACGAACGGTTCGTAGTCGTCGCGACTACCACGAGGAACGCAAAAAGCGCTAGCACGATGCTAATTTCATCTCCCTTCGACGTTAAATCGTTATTGCGCGACTGTATCGAGATTATCTGGCACAGAGCGTTAAAGTACTTTATATACAGTTGGTATTTAATAGTTATTTATAGTTGCTCGCGATACAGTCGCGCAATTGGTTTCACCGTCAGCGGCGAGTTCCGCGAGAACTCGCGGCTGATCGCGAAATATTTAAGTGTTAAGTGTTTTTTTTTAAATTCGTTAAAGATTCGACGGCAAGCACGTCCGCTATAAATGTATCCCTATCGCGCGATCGCGAGAGTCTCGTTTCCGTAAATTATTTACAAAATGCACAATCATTCGGACGCGGTGAACAAAAAATTCGATTCACGGATAAAAGATAAATCGTCTCGAAGATCCTCCTATCATTATGGCAAGAAACAGGAAAACGTAACGATTTGCTTACGGGTCTAACAACGTTTATGGTTCGCGTTCACTGTTCCACTAGCTGTTTGGTCGACGCTAATTGTTTCTCGCGCGATTGATTCTTTTTGGTCAGCGTGTACGTTTACGTTTAACACACTTCCGTAGGCTTCTTCGAAAATTGTCCGACGGTTTTAAGTTCGAACGGAGTTAATTGACCGCTCCAGAGGTTGTCCCACTCGCGCACGAGCTCTCTGTTTCTTAAGACATTTTTAACATATCTATTGAGCCACTGATGTAACTAATGATTAGACTGCGGATGTTTATGCACTTATGGGAAACTTTAATTCTCACAAAACTACAGAATTATTATATTTAGGGGTTGAAACAGCCCTTTGCAAAGCTCCCACTTCATTAATTCTATTGTGACGTCACTTTTCGTACTTGCCGTCAGGGGTCTACGCTCTTGTCTATCTCGCAAGCGTTCGACTGACCCCTTCATTCCTATATGTACATTCCAATGTCCCGTCGTCTAAAGCAGGGCCTGCTAGTAAGTCTTACTGAAGCCTTAGAAAAGATTTGCATAAAGATCCGCAGTCTACTATTGATACACATAAATACAAGATTGAATCTCCCCTGGGCTTGAAAAATTCTCATGTAATTCGGGAAGCAATCGTGAGCGGTCAATCGAGTTCCGGATCCGACCATAAGCGAATATTCTCTAAAGCGTCGGTTCAAACGTATTCCTCGGAGGGTTTGGGTATGCTAGCCGGCAGTCTGAGCGTACTTGGAACACGATTGGCACTGTCGGGTAACTCGGCGATGTCGATGAACACGCCAACGAGGCTGTCGAAGTTGAGGCCCCAGTTGAGCAGGTAGTCCCAGCTGAGGGCTGTGGTGGTCGTCGACGGCGATCCGTTGTTGGATGGTCTGTACAGTCCGCCCATGTGGGTGGACAGGTCGTCGTCGGAGGCTACCAGAGTGCTCAGTGAGCCGCGGAACGAGCTGTCGAACCCGTCGTAGTTAACGTTGGGCGGCAGCGGTGGTTTGGTCGTCTGCGAGGACTCGTTGCTCCGTTGGTTCACCTCCTCGTCGTCTTGCTTCGCGAACGGGTTGTCCGACCGTTTGTCGCCGACCAGCGACGTGTTGTCGTATTCCGAGCACGTGAAGCTGTCGTTGCCACTTTCGTCGGTGGTGGACGAGTTCCTGCGCTCGAGCCTTTCGACAGGCGGCGTGTGTCGTCTGTGAAGGTGCAGGGGCCCGTGCGTGGGCGGGCCCCGTGCCTCGCTGGACGAGCTCACGGCGTCCAGGGTCGACACGAGGCTCGAGGTTCTCGGTCTGGAGTTCAGTCTCTCGATCTCCTCGGCGGTGAGGCCCATGGGGCCCGAGGACACGTTGTTCACGGAGTTCTCGTTGTTCGATTGAGGGGCCTTTCGACTGGCCGTCGATCCTGACAGTTGACTCATGATCGGCGAGTTCAGGCTCCTCTCGCTGTTCGAGTTCAACGCGTCCTTTCCTACGCCCCCCGACGAGGAGGTCGTCGCCAACAGCGCGCTCTGCAACGGTTTCCCGCTGATGTCGTGCAGCGTCAGGATCCTCGGTTGCTGGGCGGACAGCTCGCTGCTGGGCGACAACCTGGCCAACGGGGTGCTCTGGAGCAACTTCTGAGTAGGCCCCGTCGGCTGGCTGACGTTGGGGGGCGGCAGGGCACGCGGCGGGAACGGGCCCGCGTGTCTGTGCTGCTGACCCGTGTGTTTGTGATGATTAGTGTAATTGCTGATGGGCGGGGGCGTGGCTTTGTACTTCCGCATTCCGTCCCGATAGCCTTTGTAATGGTAGACGATGTCGATGTCGCTAGGCGCGATGGAGCTAGCGTTCTCCAGGTCGTAATGCTCCGGCATGTCGGGCTCTTGATTATGTTCGTGAGAGTGCAAGGATGTTTGGGCGGGTGGGGGTAGCGGAGGATGCTCGTCTCGGATCGGTGGCGACTTGGTGACTTCCCTTTCGATAATGTCCGGTCTCTGGGGACGATGTTCCGTGGTAGAGTTGATCTCGCGTTCCTTGTACTTCTTCGAGATCAATTCTGGGCCCATATGGCCCACTCCCCGTAGGTCAGACGTGTCCGAGATGTAGGTGTTCTCGTGGCGGGACATCAGGTTGTCGTTCCCTGCGCCCACCAGCGGGTTTCCGGTCATTATAGCGTTCGTGTTCTTGTTGACCACCGAGGGGGCTGACTTCTCTTTATTTTGTCGTCTCAAACGGAAGACGATGAAGCTGACCAGAATGGCGATTAATAGAATCACGAAGAAAACTATCACCAGGGTGATCCCGATGCTCAGGGGATCGGCCGTGGCCGCTGCACTGATCCCGATCGGTCCCCTGCACCCGGTGTTCACCTTCCCGTGGTACAGCGCCTCCTTGAAGATCGAGCCGGATCCGTTGAACGGCTGGATCTCGTTGTTGATGGTGAAGTTAGCCAAACAACCCTCGAAACTTCTGGCGCCAGCGCTGTGAGCGTAGTACAGGTCTTGGCTAACTCCGCCGATCGATAGGACGGACAAGTAGGGGTCCAGGAAGTCGTGGACACCCGCTGAGTCTAGTTCTTCCCCGGTTTGGACACCGTCGATGAACAGTCTCAGCCCACGGAAGTAGGAGTGCAGGGTCAGGTTGTGCCAGTGGCCGTCTGCTAGGCCTCCTTCGATGTTGGCTGACATGTTTACAGGTGATCCAAGCAGGGACGTGTAAGACAGTTGCCCGCCACGGAGCTGCAATGGTCGATATTTTGATTAGAAAACGTTCTACTCTCTCTTTTTACTGGATTAACACGTTCACTGTCTCTGACCTTTATACGGGCCATAGTATCATGCTATTGGGTACACCACTGAGAGACCAGACAGTGAACGGGTTAATTTGTTACTTTCTTACCTCCACGGATGTATAGTGTTTGTTGGTAGCCGCGTATATGAGAATCCCGTCGGTTTTCACCGTTCTAAACATTATACCAATAGTTTTGAACGGAGAGGAGTTGCTTATAAAGCTGGTGTCCTCGCTGACTGCTCTGGTCGCTCTGCTTTTGTGCCATTGAGTAGACCCTCCGTAGAGATATTCCAATAATTGCATTCTTCTGTGCTTTTCCGAAATCTGTACAAAGTTAAAGTTATTTAGCCATCACTAATAATATACACACTTAGGGGAACACTTCCTTCAATTTTAGCGTTCTTAACAAGTGCAAATACCTAGTATCGTGTTCCATTTAGTCCAAATAAAGTCACCTTAAAATTCTCGCTCACCTTGAATTCTACGTATCCACCCTCGCTAAGGGTGACCGGCTCGAGAGCCCCTTCGCAATTAGGCGCGTTCAGCGACCCACACTGGCACGTGACTTGATGCCACTTGTCGTAACACTTGATGTTAGCCCCACAAACGGAAACAGAGTCCTTCGCGTCCCTCAGACAGGGATTCTTGTTCGATCTGACGCACGCAGACTTGACGCCTCGCGATGCAAGAGGATTGGACAGGTTTAGGGCTCTGCCGTTTATGGAAACCGAATGCACACATCCTACGAAGTCGTCAGAATGCACTTGCCCCGGCCTTTCGAGCACCGGATCCGCGTTCTCCAGTCCTCCCACCAAAAGAGGGTTATTGTTAAAATTTAGGGTCCTGCAAGAAACAATTCCATTGATTAGCTTGGTGTTTTCAGGTTTTCTTCGTCTTCATCAGCAAGTTAATTCAGCAACTCAACCAGAGACTATTCCTGAAGGATGCTACTGACCCGGTTGGTCCAACGTCATCTGCATAGCACGTGCCATCTCCAGGTCTACAGTCGTCGCAGATATCACCATGTTCCCTGCACATGGACACACTCAAAGATACCACGCGTCCGTTCCTGGTTGCTGTCACCTTCCTCCATTCCCCATCAGACACTGAGTGCTCAGTTTTGATAGTAATCGAGGTAATGGCGCTCCTTGCACCCCCATATGAGAACACTACCCTCCCATTCATGAGTTCCAGCACTACAAAGTCCGAGCGTCCACCTGTTTGCGGGGCATAGTTGTACAATAACAGTGCGTCCGGTTTCGTGGTCGCGAACACGATTGTAATGTCGTTCGTGTTCGAGTCCAGGGCCGGGAACGCCATGTACGACAATTCCTCGAAGCCAAAGGTGGATCGCTCGCAGTGTCTTCCGTAGCGACCTTCTGGACAGCTGCATCTGTACCTGAACAGGAATTTAAGATGACTATTCTGCGATAGACTATAAAATTAATCAATGGAGGAAACTTACCCAGGCTTCTCTCCCACGCACAAGCCTCCGTAGAGGCAAGGATTTGGTCTGCAAGAATCGGTGACCGCCTCGCAGTGGTTTCCTCTGTACCCAGCACGACACAAGCAGAAGAAACTGAAACTGTCGGGACTTTTTCTGCAAGAACCACCATTTCGACAAGGATTGCTCGCACAGGCGTCGCCTCTTTCCAGCTCGCATAGCTTTCCCTCGCGATCTATCGGACAGGTGCACTGGAAATCGTACCCCAAGCGTCGACACTGACCACCCTGGGCAACAAATTAAGGATCGTTAGCTTCAAGACCACGAACAACCTGTAATTATCATCATTGTAAAGTTATTTACCAGTAGACAGGGGTTTGGGGAGCAAGGATCCTGTCTCCTCTCGCATCTTTCCCCCGTGAAACCGTCTCGACACTTGCAGGTCATCTCGTGCATCATCCTTGGCGACGTGAGGATCAATGCCTGGCTGTCGGTGATCCTGGCGTCATCGTAGATGGCCAACTTGTCGCTGCAAGTGCCTCCGTTCTCGCAGGGTATGTGCTTGCAGGGCGAGTACCCTACGGTGAACGTCGTTCCCTCGAGGAGAGATCGAATTTTGTCACGATTTCGATTCAGTAATTCGGTCACCTCGTACTTGGTACGGTAACCTGCGAAGAGGAAGGTATATATAAGAACGGAGAGATCATATGGAGTTAATATTATGAGTAACATTGAGTTAAAGTTACCTAGAGGTGATTCCACTGCAAGATGGATGTTCAAGTCGGATGCGTTCTCTCCAAGACTGAAGATCTTCAGAGTGTCGCCCACGTCGATCTCCTCCTGCAGGACATCCAAGAGAGCGCGGTAATTCTGGCTTAAAAAATCCTTGGCGCTCAGCTTGGAGACCTGCAGGGTCACGCTGCTCTCGATGGTGGTGTTCGTGAAGACCAGAAATTCTACAGTGACTTTGGACACCACGTTTGGATGGCGACCATCATTACCGGAAACGCTCAGAGAGTAGCCAACTCCTACAACAGGTATAAGAATGTCAAGACCCATTTTTGTTTAAATACTTAGCAGTCTTTTGTTTGCTCTGCCCTGACCTGGAGTTATTTTCTTCGTGTGAAGATCACAAGCAGCAGGGATGCTAAGGATTTTGGAATTAGCTCCTTGAAGAATCTTGCAGGAGTAGCTTCCAGTAATGTCTGGATCGTTAGGGTGCACGTCTGCGATCTTTCCCAGCGGGATCTGCTCGTTGAAGGAATGAACTATCACGTGGACCGACCTGGGGGACGATGGACTGTCGTTCTGGTCCGTGACGATGACCGTTATCGTGTGCTCGCTTCTCATTCGTGGGATTCCAGAGTCCTCTACTTCGATCTACGCAGAAGTATTCAAATGTAATACACTGGTATATTTAAGCAATTTTAAAATACGAACCACAAGATCCAGTTGAGGCATAGCCTCTCTGTCCAGACTTCTGGTAGTCTTCAACACCCCTGTGTGTTTGTCCAGGGTGACCATGTCGCCCTGTCTGCCACCGACCAGTCTGTACGTGAACGGAGCCCCGTTCGGCGGCAGATCGGGATCGGTGGCACTCAGGGTCATTATAATCGTCCCTGCAGGCTCGTTCTCGTTCACATAACCGATCACTTCCGGTGGGTCGAAGACAGGACCGTTGTCGTTGATATCCAGGAGCTCGATGTGGACGACAGCGGTGCCAGTCTGGGGCGGAGAACCGGTGTCGATGGCGCCTATTGTCAGATCGTACGCTGGAATCGTTTCGCGATCCAACTGCTTGGCAGTCTCGATGTCTCCGGTTTGGGGGTCCACTTTGAACGCTTGACCTATGTTACCGCCGATGATGGAGTACGAGAACTGATTGTTCTGCGGTCTGATGTCCTTGTCCACCGCCCTGACGGTGAGGACCCGAGTCCCGTGAACGGCTCCCTCAGAAACTGTAGCGTCGTACGCGCTTTGCAAGAACTCTGGTGGATCGTTTCCATCCTGAATCGAGACTATAACCTGAGCCTCGTCGGTGTCGTTGCCCCTGATACCACCTCCGTTCTTCGTCATCACGGTCAACACCACTCTGTTCTGGGTCTCCCGATCCAATCTACGCGATACTCGAATCACGCCAGTCTCCGAGCCAATGGAGAACCCGCGGTCGTTGGATGAACCCACGAAAAGATAGTAAACGCGTCCGTCTTCCCCTGCGTCCTGGTCGGTCGCCTGCACCAGGCCAACGGAAGTGCCCACCTCGGCGCTCTCCGACACGTCCATGTGGAACACCGGCTGAATGAACTTTGGATAGTACTCGTTCACGCCTGTGATGTGCACCTGGACAGTCGTGAAGCCCACCATCTGGGGATTCGAGTCGGGATTCGCCGCTACTATGTCCAGGGTGTATTCGTTCGCCTCCTCGTAGTCAAAGCTGATCAGAGACGATATCTCGCCTGTGTCTTCGCGGATTCGGAAGTGCTCCTTTCCGGTACCACCCAGGATATTGTACTGTACCACCGCATACTTTGGAGAATCGATGTCCCGAGCGATCACCTGAACATTTTCAGAAGTATTATTTATTTATTTGTATCGATTGTGGGGGTCCCAAAATTGGTATATAATATTGTAAATGTTGAACAGATAATTAGGGGTCCTGAGTTGCCGACAGTATGTGTGAGTTGATGCGAAAAAAGCGACAGGGGGCTTGGAAGATGCGAGAAAAGAAAGCGGAAGTGTGACGAAGAACAGACGGTTCTGGAACCGTCAACAGGAAAGTCGGTGCTAACTTAAGAGCGTTATATATTAGAGAGTGTATATGTAAGTAGTTCAGTTAGATTAATTAAGAGAAAAGTCTGATCTCCAACTTCAAATTGTCTTTTTTCTTTGTATTTTATTTGTGTTTGTAGAGTACCTTGTAAACAAAGCTGTCGGGCGGAGAGTTCTCAGGCAAGAAGGCTTCGTAGACCTTCTGGTCGAACGTGGGTGGATTGTCGTTGATATCCGACACGTTCACAGTCAGTGTAGCGACAGCCAGCTTCGGTTCGAATCCCAAGTCCGTGGCGGTGATGTTCAACCGATACTCTTGCACCAAATCGTAGTCCAAAGGCTCCAGTATAGTCACAGCTCCGGTGATGTAGTGTACAAAGAACTCGTTCCTCTCGTTTCCGGCGGATATCTTGTACCTTATCATGCCGTTGGGACCGTCGTCGCCGTCAGTGGCGCTGACGGTGAGGATGGTGGTGTTGACAGGTTCGTTTTCGGGGACTCTAACTTGGTAGCTAACCGCAGCGAAGGTAGGTGCGTGTTTGTTCTCCCCGGATATCACTAGGCTCAAAGAGACTTCGTCTTTTTGAGGTGGTACGCCTTTGTCGATGGCCCGAGCCTTTAGCAAGAACGTCGTACCGACCGCCACGTGGGCCAGGTTCTTACGAACGTAGATCCATCCGGTGGTTTCGTCGATGGAGAAGTACTCGCTTCCGTTCACGTTCACCAGGTGATAACTGATCTCGGCGTTGACGCCAAAGTCGGCGTCGTCTTTGGCCACCAGCTGTATCACGCGTTTCCCAACCCCGTAGTTCTCGGGGACAGGATAGAGGTAAGATCGTTGCTCGAACTTGGGGGCGTTGTTGTTGGCGTCTACGACGCTCACGTAGATCACGGTTTTAGACGACATAGGAGGTTTCCCGTTGTCAGTAGCTACCACCGTCAGAGAATATAGATTCTCTGGTGAAGATGGACGATGTGTATGCTTGTAGCGCAGAGTCTTCTTGCTGAACACGTCCCCGGTCGCTGGGTCCACGGTGAAGAGGTCGGAGGGTTGCAAGAGGCTGTAAGATATCACAGAGTTGGGTCCTTGCTTGTCGCGATCGATCGCGGTGACCTGGCCAACGTGTGCTACAGGCGGTTGCAATTCCGGAAAATGGAAATGGTAAGACTCCTCGTCGAATTCCGGTGCGTTGTCGTTTTGGTCCTGAATGGTTATCGTCAGGGGCGTCGATGTCCCCCAGGCTCCGTCCGCTGCTACCACCTAAAATTAACGTGTTTCGAATAACGTCACCTTCCGTACTCGCCATCAGAGGGCTACGCTCTTGTCGTTCTCACAAGCGCTCGACCGACCCCTCCGTTCCTATATATAGTGAGTTATTAATAAGTACCTTCAACAAGTACTCGTCCTGTTCCTCCCTATCCAAGTGTCCATCCACTGTCACGTTGCCGCTCAGAGCGTCGATGGAGAACTTCATTCCGGGATTCTCGGTGAAACTGTAAGTCACATTAGCGTTCTGACCGATGTCCGGGTCGCTGCTCGTTATCCTTATGACGAACGTGCCGATCTCCGCGTTCTCCGTCACGTTCACGCTGAACAGACGCGTAAAATGCGGTGGATTGTCGTTCTTGTCCAGGACAGTGACCAGTACGGTAGCTGTGCCTGTTAAAGATGGCTGACCTTGGTCTCGGGCTTCCACCACTAACTCATAGGAAGCAATCTAATAGGAGATTTATAATAAAATTGTTAAAGAGTTTATAATTCGATTTTAAAACAAAATGGCTCCTATCATTACCTCTTCGCGATCCAGTTTCGCGTTGGTGCTAATTTCCCCGGTGTCCGAGTCTATCATGAAAGTTTCCGTGAAATCGTTGACCAAATAATAAGACACCTGGCCATTTTCCCCAGAGTCGCGGTCCTTCGCGAAGACCTTGTTGACGAACAATGGCGGATACTCGTCCTCGGGCACCGTCGCGTTGTAAATGGACGCTTCCATTATAGGCGCGTTGTCGTTGGCGTCCGTGACGTTGACGAGGAGTTGGACGACGCTCCTCAAAGCTGGCGTGTCCGAATCGCGAACCTCGATCCAGGCTTCGTAGTACGGTGCGGTTTCGTAATCGAAGCCAGACGCGACTAACACCTGTGCAAAATCTGCATCTTAAATCTCTACTCAATAGTTAAATGTTTGGAAGTCTCTAGGATCCTCCTTTAATAATTGTGGTCTTTTCAGGACTAGGACGAACCTCTCCAGTGTGAGGATCGATCTTCAGAGCATCTCCAACGTTTCCACCAGCCATTCCATAGACAAGATTGCTGGCCACCCCAACTTTCGGTGTAGTTGCGCTCAATTTCGTGATTGCTCTGCCCTCTGGCACGTCCTCCGGGAGGGTGAACCTGGTGTTCATGGTGGGTCGAAAGCTGGGGAACAGCTGCCTCTCCCACAGATGTATCACCAAGTCGGCGGTGACAGATTGGGGCCTCGCGCCGCAATCGGACGCCTGGATTTGCAACTGGTACGTGGTCTCGTCGTTGGCCAACTCCTGCGTGGCTCTTATCACGCCGCTGTTCGAGTCGATCGCGAACCTCTCAGCGTCCATTCCCTGGAGACGGTAGACGATCCGGGAGTTCTCGCCGTCGTCGTCGTCCACCGCTTTCGCGCCGAACACGAAATCCCCTTTAAAGGAAGTAACATCGGAGTCACATGTTTACATTCAAGTTTCTGTGTTACTTAACGTGTTGGGCCTCGCGCGAAATTATTAGCTTTTCTATAACGCCTCAACCCTTGTCCGGTAAAACGTGGTCTTTATCTTTACTAACATAATCCTAATTGCAAGTGTATCAAATGCAAATGGTCATCATGATCGAGGGTAAGGGTTATACAGATAAGATATTAGCTTTTCTTTAATGCTTCAGCCCTTATCTGGTAAAACGTGGTCTTTATCTTTGCTAACATATTTCTAATTTCAGGTTCATCAAATGCAAATGGCTACCATAATAGAGGATACGGGATAGAGACGAGCTACTAGGTTCCAGCTTACCTGGTTTGGTCGCACCAGGCACGTACGCCGTGTATCTTGGACTGGAAAACCTGGGCGCATTGTCGTTCACGTCCTTCACGAGGATGGTCAGATTCACAGCAGAAGCTCTGGGCTCTGTTGGACTAGAGTCCTGGGCAACCAACGTCAAATGGTACACGGCGGTTTGTTCTCGATCTAGAGGTACCAGGGTGAAAACTTCCCCCGAGTCGGGGTCCGCGGTAAACCGTTCCGATTTCTCACCCAGTAGACTGTATCTGTACGAAATTCACGTTCGTAAAAAACATTTTTATTGGGGGTTGTTTCTAGTTACGGTTACCGAAATGAGTATTTGTAAGCCACCGCAGGGGGTGGAGGTGCGATTTCTCTTGAGTACCTGCTCCCCCAGATGTCCTGGAGTCTTAGAATTTGGGTCCCTCACCTGATCTTAGCGTTGAGGCCCTCGTCTTTGTCCGTGGCGTGGGGTTTTGCGACCCACGTACCGGAAGCTGAGTTCTCGGTGACCGTCGCCTTGTATTCTTGCCTCGTGAATTCTGGACTGTGATCGTTGACGTCCAGCACGACGATCCTAACGATGCCCGATCCAGTCAGCGGCGGAGAACCTGCGAAACGGGTTCGCTAATCGTAGATTGATCGTTCTATGATTACACAAACGTGCTCTGCTAATCGAAGCACCATAAACGACGCGAACTCCAGCGCGTAAAAGGTCGTTCCGTTTATTCGAATTCGGCGCTGGAATTTCGGCGACCTTTTATCGAGATCCAAAACTGGTCCTTGTTTTTATTAGCGAGAAGAACGATCTTTTTATTTTACCGATACCGTGTCATACAGGCGTGTTCGACGTGTTTCTCTCTTCCCTTTTCTGCGTATGTATATTTTCATTCCCGTTTTGGCGATGTTCCGCAATTGCAACTAGTTTATTTGCACGCTATTTTCCAAAATCTTCGAACGTCTGTCGAGATTGCGATCGTCTAACGTTAAAGAAGACAAATTACGATTTCACGAAGTATCAGGCGAAGTCGAGTTAATTGCGCCGCCTAAAACAGGCCATTATTCTCCGGAGGGACCCGATTTCTCTGATTGCAGCAGGTACATTGTACCCACGGTGGCGTGGCCGTGGGCCACGCGCCTCTATAAGCGTATATCGTTCAATCACGTGGACCTCTCACGGGGAGGGCACAGACACAACAATTGCGGGGCACAATGGTGTGGTCCACCATAGGCGGCGTTCCCTGGTGGGCAATCCCACAGAAACGGACCTTACATACTCTAGAGACGTGTTCTCCTTATACCGTATGCTTAATCAACGGGCAAAGGGGTCATACAACCCCTCTTCCGTCTTCTTACGTCCTCAGTATTCTCGAGATTAACTTTCCATTCTTGAAACGCTCCAGGATTCCCTGATAGGGCTAAATTTTCTCCAATTCGCGTACTAACAATGCAATGGGAGCTCTGCTCCATCGTTCGAGGGCCTTGACAGAAGATTTTTGGACCCTTAGCGGTTGATGGGGGACACGCGTTTTCGGGTGGACACCGATGGCGTACGCGCGATAGCACATACGCGACAGCCATAACGCGTATGAATAAAATAGGAATATAATGCGCGGGCGCGAGTGGGATCTCTCTCTCTCTTCTTAAAGAGGGGGAGGGAGGATAGAGAGGGAGAGAGAGAGAGAGGGCGTTTGGCTGTGAAGAGAGAGGTTCCAAAACGTCCAAGAAGCGAAAGCTGGCGCGGAAGGGGACAGAGGGGAGGGGCGAGGGGGCCCAGAGAGGAGAGAAGAGGACAAGGTGAGGGAAGAAAGTGGAGGGTGGGGAGAAAGAGAGTGCAGCGTCGAGGCAGAGGAAGGCATTTGAGAGCGATTATCATAATCGCGCGTCATAACTCTGCGGGCTTGTCTACCTCGGCGGGGACCGATTGGGCCATCGGGGGCCCGATGGCCTGGCCCAACCGACTGGGGGAGGGGAGGGGTTGCTCGGCGATGGCGGGGGCGAGGGGCACCCTCGAAGGGGACTACTGACTCTGTCGGAGGAACGAACGATAAAAAAGATTTCGACGAGGAACTGCCCACCGCTTAAAGAATCTCATCGAACAACCCACAAATTTATATCCAATTTGTATATTACCGCTCATTACTTAAATCCATCCCATACATCGTCCGTCTATTGTTTCGTCTATTAACCGGGTGACAGTCCGTCGAGCATCCCTTCAACCCTTCCAGGACGAGAATAAAAGTATTTTATTTAGAAGAACAACTCGAAGTCTACTACAACTCTAGAACGAATCCAATAGGTAGCCCGAATAATTCATAACCGCGATTGCGTGCGTTATAAAGTACGCAATGCGTCTTTTCGGCACTAGAATCAGTTTTTTCGTTGGACGTCCTTCGGTTTTTGTTAGTCAAAGCGCCAAACCCAACATAATTAAGTCCTTTGTCCGCGCTAATTCGCAACCAGTTTACACAGAGGCTAAGACCGGTCAGCGCGATGGCCGGAAAAATATTCTCTCCGAAGAATACTGGCTACCCTTTGAATGCCAGCCTTTGTGCAGATCACGCCAGGTACACACCTATTTAGCCGTTCCCCTAAAGTGCGTCCAAAAGGTCCTACGGGAATACGACTCTGCGCGCCATTCCTTTGTCCCTTATTTCTTACGAACCTACTTTTCTACTCGTATTGAATTTCCTGTCTACATTTTTATACCCCACTTAAACCCTTCCTACGATTTTCAACGCCGTACCCACGATCAATTCCATATTTATTTACAACCCCATGCTCTAACGATTCAACATATTATTATTAGACTCTGTCATTGGAATTACAGGATCCAAACTCGTGAACCAAAATACACAACTTACCAGTGTCCATGGCCACCAGAGTGAGGGTGTATTCCGGGACCAGTTCCCTGTCGAGGGGTCGAAGCAGGAATATGTCCCCGGTACTGGCGTTGATCCGAAATAAATCGGTGTCGCCCTCCTTCAGGAAGTACCTCACCTGGTCGTTGTAAGGTGGTGTGTCCGCATCGTAAGCTTTCACCTGTGGAACAGAGTGCAAAGGGTTAAATCATCGTGAAAGAACAAATCCACCAGATTCTTAAAGAAAAGTCAACCAGAGTCTTAAATTAT
Source organism: Colletes latitarsis (assembly GCF_051014445.1). NCBI lineage: Eukaryota > Metazoa > Arthropoda > Insecta > Hymenoptera > Colletidae > Colletes > Colletes latitarsis. Next base: position 23,988,132 of record NC_135145.1, read on the forward strand.
GGAAATCCGATATTCGGATGCTCGAAGCTGGGATTACGGAATAATCTACCACGTAATTTTGCAAATATTCAGTTAGTTCTAGATTAAAAATTAACAAAATTGAAAAGAACTCTTAGCCAAAAATATGGTCCAATCGACACTTGTCATTTTTTTATAGAATTACCTGTATGACGAATCCTCCACCGGGTGGTACCATGTTCTCCATGACGTGGGCCAAGTACGGCGAGTCCAAGAAGACGGGTGCGTTGTCGTTTATGTCGAGGACAGTGACGGTGACCTGGGCAGTGTCGCCACGGGGCGTTTCTCCGACCTCCGACGCGCAATCCTCCCCTCGAATCGTTAAATGGTACCTGGATTTGCGCTCGAAGTTCAAGTTTTTCGCCACCCTGATGACCCCGCCGTCCTCCGAGATGGTGAAGTCCCGGTTATCGTCGCCCAACGCGATACTGTATCTCACCCTTCCGTTCGCGCCCTCGTCTCTGTCCATCGCAGACACCTGCGATTCAAACACGAGACTCTATCCATTCTATTCGAATTGACTATTGCTCCATTTCTTTATTATGGTAACTGTTAATTTTGTATTAATCATAGCTCGCGATTATCGTTTCCCTATTGAGGTACGCTTAGAGTTCCTCCGTTGAGCAGTAAATCATTTAAGAGTGCGAGGGTCATCGAGGAACCCTGGTCGATTCACACCTACGGTTCGATCACAGGCCTCGTCAAATATTATTCGACGCTCCTCAAACAAACTAATTCACACCAGCGTGCCTCGGTCACTTTCCACCTTTTTGTGGAAGATTTATACACGTTAGGACTCTATCGTGATACTCAAAATTACTAGTATAATTCTGTTCTTTTTTTTCGACGACTGTCGCGTTAATTGAACGCATACGAAACGGTGTTGTTTTAGTCGCACATCAAACTAATGACTCTCGGTTATATAAATCGTCGAGTGTCGTTAAACCATAAATAAGTAGTATTCTGATTAAACTTGACTGATTGTTCCCTTGTGTGTAGGTGGCGTGGAAGAATTTGTACAAACCTGAAGAACGCTGGCCCCGATGCTGGCGTTTTCGGCGACGGTGGCGGAGTACTGTCGCGGGTCGAAAACCGGTGAATTATCGTTCTCGTCGAGGACCGTGACAGTGACTGTGGTCGAGGACGATCGCGGTGGTTCACCGCGGTCTTTCGCGGTTACCTCCAAGGTGTAGTTTGACCTTAATTCGCGATCCAACGAGCCAGATACGCGCAGCAGCCCGTCTACGGGGCCCACGGTGAAGGGAAGCGTCGTGTCCTCCAGGGAGTACTCCACGTATCCGTTTCGTCCTTCGTCCCTGTCCACCGCCTTAATGGCCATCACCACCGTGTTGCTCGGCGCGTTTTCTATTATCGAAATCTTCGTTGGCGATATGAACTCCGGCGACATGTCGTTCACGTCCAGCAACACCACGGTCACCTGTCGATCAGGCCATTTCCAAATTCCGAAAATCCGAAAATCTTGGATAGATAACTTCTCTATTTTAGAAGAACAATAAGTAAAGATTGATCTCCTGCGTGATTCGTACTTGGATCGTTCTTTCCATTCCGAAAGCGAAAAAAAGAACACGGGAGTCCGGTTGGTAACCTCGTTTAACAAATCGATCGCCTAACTCGCGGCTCTATGTTCTTTTTATCAGATGTAACTAGGATACCCTACTCCCCGTAACGAAATCTTTTAAGTTACAAACGACACGTGCACGTAACAGCGTTCACAGCCCGAAAGATCAATCTGCCGGTCGATTTGAATAAATTTACATTCTCTTGTTTTCCACAGTTGGAACGAGAGTCAACGAACCTGCACGGTGGTCGACAGTGGTCGAGCTGGCGGCAAAGGATTGTCGGTGGCGCTGAGGACCAAATTGTACAGCGGCTTCTGTTCCCTGTCGAGCAGCTTCCGAGTGAAGAGGGTGCCGTTAGGAGCAACCCCAAAGTCACCGTTCTCGTCACCACCGGCGACGGCGTAAATCACCTTGCCGTTGTCGCCAGAGTCCAGGTCCTGAGCAGCCACTGTCAGAACAGGAGTGCCGATCGTCGTGTTCTCGACGATGTCCGTCGCGTGGGGACCAGCCCCGAAGATCGGCGCGTTGTCGTTCAGGTCCACCACGTTGCAGTAGACGGTCACCGTCGACGAGAGCGCCGGGATTCCGCCGTCCGTCGCCTGGACCACCAGGATGTAGTGCTGCACCTGAAACAAACGGATTGTATATTTAACTTGCGTCGTAGAAAGCATTACAAACTTGATATATTCAAGTCGCCATATGAGTTAGGGGGTTAGTTCCTGAAACTTGACCCCATCTACGGACGATCGAATGATCCAAATGATAATTAATGGTCGGTTTAAGGTCCAAACTGCATAGGGTTTCCTAGACAAAAGAGAGGCAAGAAATTGTGTCGGAAATTTGACTCGTTCGAGGGGAACGGCTCGAGAGAGAGCCTGAAGTTTTACGGAAACCTGTTTTTTTTGGTCTTGTTAGACACTTCCGCCTGTATCGAGTTCTCTTGCGATCGGCACCTAGCCATTTCGCGCCGGGGACTAATACGAGTTTCGTGGAAATAACCGTGTTGTTTCTCTGTTTCCAGTGCGCTCAGATCTTCCCGACCGAACCGTGAAATGCTCTCGCAGTCTAGTAATGATCCCGCCCTGGATCTGGAAAGGCACTGCCGTGATGAAGGGTTCTATAAACTGCCCTTCTCCCTATGCAGCTCGTCTTTTACCGTGCTTTTCCTGTTGCTACACGCCTAAATGCGACCAACGTTCCTACGTAACAACACTGTTACACGGTGTATCGTAAAGTATACGTCAGTGGCGTAGCCTGCTATTCGGTTAGCCATCTTTGTTCGAAAAATTTGTGGAACCAGCATAGCTACTTCGATACTATAATAACACTCGTGTTTTTTATAACAACTGATGTACAGTCTAGAGTTACTATTTGTTAGACTAATTTAAAAGATATTAATTCTGAAATGTTATGCTGTTTCGTGCACACCTCATTGTATACAATTTTTGTTCTTTCATCGATATTTTAATTATCGAGGAATCGAATTACGAGTACGTGGGTCGAACAGTCGAGATCGGAAAGCGCCGGCGATTCTATCGATCAGAATGTACGCGTATATGCTTGTAGTATAACTATGGCTTGTCTCCGATAGCGTAGACAGCGAGCAGCCATTAAAAACGTCTGTTGATCGATCTGTCGGACTGTTAGCGCTAAACCCTAAATTCTAGCGTTCCCTTCTAGTCAAAAGCTAATATAATAGGTACGCTCGAGCTTGAACGTAGAGGCGTGTTCGTGGTTATAATCGTTGCCTCGGGCAGGCTACGTCGTTTTACCGTACGTGGACCTATCCTCTGTCGATCAGACCACCGTACCAAAAATCCTGTCGCTCAAATCCTCCGACAGGGAACGCCTAATCGTTCTTACGAGAATTCTCATAATTAATTGTTTGATAGTATTAAGATCGGACAATGAACTCTCCTCGCGACGTTCCGGTTTCGAGACGGATTTCCATGGCTTTTGGCTCCGAATAATGCTATTGAAAACGACGATTGCATCTAGTGTTTCGTCATCGCGAAAGCGCAAGCTATGTGATATTTAGACCTAATTGCGTCAAAGCCATCGTCAGCGTCTGCTTTCCTCGTCAGTGCTCACGATGCCGGGAAAACATCGATTTAGAAATAATGGTTGCGTCTCGTAATCGGCCGAGCACGGTGAATTCAAACATCAACGTGAAAGCGAGACACCGTGAAAGCCATAAGCCATGGAAAAAATCTGCTGGGACACGCGATATACCCTTTACACTTTCTAAATACCGTTGCACGGAGCGGCCCGATATCGCTACAATTGATTGTGTTAACGAACCTGCTCGTAATCGAGGCTGGCCGTGAGCGTGAACACTCCGGTGCTGGGATTCAGGGAGAAAACGTCGTTCGCCCAATCGGATATCAGCGTGTAGCTCAATTGGCTGTTGGGACCGTCGGCGTCGGCGTCCGTCGCGACGACCTGTCCGATCCTACTCCCCCGCGGCATGTTCTCCGGGACGTCGAAGGAGTACGCGGTGCTCTGGAACGTCGGCGCGTTGTCGTTCGTGTCCGTCACCTGGAAAACAAAACGGTTCCTTCAAATCTCCGGCGATTAAAAAAAGCATATAACTGTTTCTAGGGTTTTACGGGGTTTGAATCATAAATGATTAATGATTGTAATAACTATTGCGATTCCGAATCGTTTAGTTGATCTTTCTCCGAGAAGATTCTCGACGATCACGCGAGCGCCATTATTCCTGGCCCGATCGGAGGGAGGAGAAAGGTAGCGAGTCAACATAAACAATTCGGAATCGAAGCTGACCGCTTCCTGTACTCTTTCGATCGTACTCAACGTCGTTCCTGAATAAACATATTTCAATCAGACCTCGGGACAGCCGGTCGTGTTCGTTTCGTTTTTTAATTTCACACCGCCGCTCGAAAAATGTTCGTCGACGTTTCAGGAACTGTTTAATTCATCTGTGTTTTATTGCGATTGTATTATATTCTGTGAAACTCGGCCGTTTGCTTCCCGATGGTTTCGAAATTCGCGTGGTTTTTCGTTAGCTTTTCAATATGGCGGCCGCGAAGCGCGCGCAACATTTCGGCCCGTTATCGGTGCGCGCAAGGGGTTGACCGATTGTCGCGCGATATCGTTCAACCATTCGCGCCAAGTCAGCACGCCGTGCGAGTCGTGGTAGGGAAATGTAGCCGATAAGACCGGAATATTACGCGACAATCGAGGTTTCTGTGCGCAGTATCCGGCCGGGTGCATTCCACGGGTCCCGTTCGTCCGTTAAAATTCCACGATGCCCCCGAGACTTTCGGCGGACGGATTTTTCGCGTCGATAGCCCCCGTGTGGAATCGTATCACGGCCAACTCGTTCCCGTAAGTGGCAGGGCTCCTCTCCATAGTGATTCTCTATCCGTGGGGGGAAGGTGCGTGCCGCGGACGTCTCTCTGGTTCGAGGGCCGCTCGGAAGTCGCCCGGTGTACGTCCGGTGAACAGGTTTCCAGCGTCGAGTGGGATCGACACGCGGTGGCGGTATAAAAGAATAAAGCGGAGGTGGGCACGGTTTGATTAAGGAGGGTTCGGAGACGTTTGCAAAAAGTGACGGTTGCCCCGAGACGCGCTGGATGACGAGGAGAGAACCGAAAGGAGAGTAGAGACCACGATGACCAAGTAGAAGAAGAAGAAGACGAAGAAGAAGAAGAAGAGGAGCTTGAAGGTGGAGGAGGGGGCGGAGGAGGAAGAGGTCGACGACGACAGAGGGAGGAAGAGAACGAAACGTAGGAAGTAGGAAGAGGAGAGAAGAGAAGGACGAAAGGAGGGGGGAAGGAGAGATTCTTGACGGGGTGGAGGGAGGAGGTCGGAGGAGAGAAACTCTTCTAAGGTCGACCGGGGAGAAGAGGGAGGGGGGTATAAGGGGCCAGAAGGGGCAGATTCCGCAACTGTCGGCAGCGGGCCTCTTTCATGGAGCCCCAAAGAGGCGAGCTATGATCGGGACTGGCATTCCTTTTGCCTTTAAGAGACCCGGATAGAATAGCGGACGGCGGTCAGCGAGAACCTTAAAAGAATTCCCAGCCATTACACGTCATAAGGATAATTTTTGCGATTGTCTCCGAAGGACCCTGGCCCTGGCTGGCCGAGCCTTCGCTGCTACCGTGGATCGCCTCCACCATCGTTAAATGATCGGGCCGCCCTTCTTCGACGTTTTTTTATCGCCGCGAATCGTTTCGGTCCGCCAGCGTAATGAATTATAAGGCGGAACGCACTGTGAAACCGCGCGATTCGACGATACCTCGCTGCAGACGAGGACCACAGTTCTCAGGGAAAGTCATTTTTCTATTCTCTGATCTCTCGTCTCAACTCGTTCCCTAATCTATACATTGTTCACCCTTTGTTACATGTCCAGCGAATTGCGTCGTGGGAGATCGTGTCCAATGGCGGACGTGCGAAGGGATTAATACTTAAAAAAAGAAGAATATCGAGAAGGTTAATTCCGGAGTTCCGTGTCTCGAGGCGTGGAACTGTAATCCCGTACGATTTCTAATCACACTTCTGCCAAACATGGTAACGCGTCCTCGAAAACATCGTTGTTGTTGCGCGCACAGTGGCGTGTCTCTCCCAAGATCAATTTATCATAATTGTTAATTGATTCGGTAATAATCAATAGTGGTGGAATAACGGGACAAGGGATCATAATGGCCGAGATAACAGTAGCATACCGTGTAATTACAGGATAATCAGCCTTCAACGGGACTCGAAAGAACTCGGTTTATATAGAAAAATCCGCGCAACTGTTTCTTCCCTATCCTCAGCAAGGAACAACAGAACTGGAGGTAGTCGCGGAATCTAAAATCGTCTTCGATTATTGATTATCGGTCCAAACGTTTAACCGTACGACCATTTTATTTCTAGCGCGGATAATCAATCGAAGAAGCAGAACTTGCACGAGAGTTTCGGGCTCGCCCGAGTAAAAAATTGGGCCGAGGGAAAGAAATCTACCTGGATGGTTAACGTGACGTCGGTGTGTTGCAATCCATCATCGGCTCGAACTTTCAGGACATATTTTTCTCTGGTCTCTCTGTCGAGGGCCTCGGCGAGCGTCAGTTGTCCCGTGGTCGGATGAAGCTTGAACTGGCTCTCGGTCTCGTCGGTCTCGTGGTTGTCCTGGTTGCCCCCAGGACGATTCGGCACCAGGGTGTACGTCAGTGTCCCTATCGTGTCCGGATCGAACGCTTTCAGGACCGTGACGACGGTGTTGGGGGGCGCCTCCTCGGAGATTTTGAACTTCCAGGTGCCGGGACCCCAGGTCGGCGCCACGTCGTTCTTGTCCAGAACCATCACGCGAACCTGCAATTAAAACACATTCGTAATCGCGAACGATTACATGGGAAACCGACCAAACGCGATCGAAAGTCATTCGTTGGCCCTTGTAATTTTTAACAATCGCTGTATAATATATCAGACTTCTTGGTCGCGTTCTCTTGTAATTATTTGAATAAGTCGTCTCCTACGAAGAGGCATAATAATTTAGTTAAAGAGCCACAGGTTGCCGAACCCTGGCCTAGAGTAACGGCCCTGTGCAAGCGATTAGCTGTTACTACCGGTGTTAAAAAGCTTGCTTGTTGATTTCATTACTCCCGAGGCAGCAGAATTGCGCGTAAGCACGAAAATTAAGTCCGCTTTAGATCTATCTTGCAAATGTTGTTCACCTCCGTTGGATTATTTTATTAACTAACGTTCGACGGATTTGGAGGGTTTAGAAATTCGCTTTTGAAATGGAGGAGGATTGAGCGAAGAGCGGGAATTAATTGACACGTTTCAATCGGTGTATTTCAATCGAGGAAAGTCGCATCTCGCAGCGAGCGAGGTGCGCGTTAACGATAAATCGCAACGAGAGGGTCCGACGTTGGTTTTGTCGGTCGCCAGGATATAATTATGCGCAATCAATATAAATCTACGGGCCGTTGTTGCGCCGAAGTCACGGTATGCATGCGAAGAATCGTGAGAAAGTTAGTTTTTCGATTCGACTTGCGCGCATGTCTCATTTCATTAAATTCTCAGTCACGTCAGCGACCAAGGTTTATGTGACTACCAGAAGCCAGTGTATCGAATCGGCGAGGGAACGGTGGTACTATTGAAAAACCATCGCAACAGTGTAACATCTCGATCAACAAACTATCGTTCGACGAATCGGAAAATCGATTCGCTAGAGCAAACACGCACACTTCCTGTCGAACAAATCAGACTTCATCGAACCACACGGTATTTAATTTTTCACATAGTTCTCAGGTTTACGAATATCTTAAAGAGTTTTTTAAACTTATAGTCCAACAAATATATTATATTTTTTAGGTGGTCTCTCTAACTCTCCTAAGCAAGGTTTCTGAAAATAGGTAAATTACATAAAACCGTTTGTTCTTAGCGAGATCTAAGGGAACTTCTAATGAAAAATGATGTTTAGTTTTCAGGGTTTCGTTCTTTGACAACCGACACGTGTAACGTAAACACGGATGACGTCTTCAGGAACCGAATATGGAGGACACGTAGGTGATTTTCGAGCTTACATAATCGCTGGCCAAACGCATCGATCTTCCTAGTAATTAGTCTGACTTGGCCCGTCATTGATAAAGTGCGTGCCATCAATTATTGCTTTCGAACCGCCTAGGCGTGCCACGGGACGTACGCTCGTGATGACGAAACAATAGCCGGTCCGCTGTCTCGCGAGAGAAACGCACGTTTTCGGCGCGTCGGTTCCGAACGAATTTGACTTTTTAATTATTTCGCAACGTCGGACACCGTGGCCGGCTTTAAGTACCTCGAGACCTCGTTGCGATTAATCATCTATCGCATAAAATTAAACAGAGTCCAAACGAAACCAGAAAAATCAAAGGAAGTTGTCATTTTCAATTTTCTTACTTTCATAACGGCGTAAGTCATTTTCCCTCCCTGCGACGACCAGTTTGAAAAGTCTGGTTTCGAAGAAAAAGGGAGGACTTTAAAGTTTCAGGTAGTAATAAGAGATACTTTAGCTGTCTGTAATTAATTTGCTATTGCAGCTCGATGAGAGACTAAACGCTTCGTCTCTAAGTATATCCATCTACCAACGGTTGCACTAAAGTCAGTTATTATACTAAAGCCACGTGGTCTCTTTTTTCTTTGTCTCGGAGCAAGCAGTTGCAGCGACAACCTTCCGATGCACGCATGCACTTGCATACTCGAGTCATGATCGAGCTAAAGTCAAAAACAGTGAGTACACGCATCTATAAACATTAATTCTTAAAACTAATTCTTAAGACGGATTGTCCAAGTTTTGGCTCAGATTTTTATCACTCATATAGTACACAGTTTCTAACATAAAATTTTGAAAGGTCTAAAGTGTAATTTTGACTAGTTTTTCGGGGGACTTCCGGTTGCATAGCCTCTCTATCCTCGTAAGGATTATTCGTCACGCTCATAATCGAGCTACTGTCAGATGTCTTACCTTCCGAATTCTTGGCTGTTTCAGTGGAACGTTCAGGTGTGTCTAAGATGCTTCGTCGGCTGATCATTGAACGGGAACAGTCATCGAACCCTCGAGTGTACCTCGGATCAGCCGGCGTCTCTGTCGTTCTGTGAGGATGCTGTTCGCCGAGGGAATAAGGTACGCCGGAGTCGCGAATTTCGCGGGAAGGAATGTCCGCGGGTACGGTCGCGTCATCGTCACGATCGGGGAACAAGGAGACGGGAACGGCAACAATAAGCAGACAAATCAGTGCGGTCATATAGCTGTCTCGGATAGAATATTCCTTCTTCTTTGCTCCTCGCGGTAGGGGCAGGAGAGAGGAGAGAGGAGCGAGGTATATGGGCGGTAAGAAACGCCCGGAGAGCATTCGGAGTGCAAGGAAAGATGGTATCTGCGTCAGCGCGGTCGGGGATCAGCGGATCGGATCGAGTCGCTCAGCGGGGGTTTCTTTGGGTCATGCACGAAGTGAGTCCCATTCTTCTGTTTCCCCCTTCGCTCTGCACTGCCCCACGCCCCCTCTCCCGTCCTCTTCCGCCGTCTCTCTCTCTCACCGGAGCGTTCTCCCTCCATCGGGGTCCGCGGCAGGCTTCTTCTGTCTTTTCTCAGGCCCCGGACTCCCTCGCTCCGCGAGTCCCTACCGTCTTCCTTGTTCAGCTCCGAGCCGATACCGAGGCCCCCTCCCCCACCTCGTCCCTCCCCGCGTCGCGTCCTCCCTTTTACCGAACGGGGTCCTATGGGTTCTCTATGAGGGGTCGAACCACTGACATCGCCCGATTAATAACGTATCTTCGTGGGGGCCCCCATAGACCACGAAGACGACCACGACGACGACGAGCCCGTGGACCTTAAACCTACGGAATTCTGTGTACCCACCGGGGACAATAAGATATATATCTACTAATAATTCCTCCATGCTGTCTTTTACAGTCTTTTTTACCTCGGCTCGCTGTCCCCCCGGTGCCTGACGAGATAGAGATATTTTAGAAATCCCGATGGACGTTCGAATCTCCGCTCAGAGGTCGTCCGTTTCTACGCGCAGATAAGTAGATTCTTAAATTGTTACTCGTTGTGCAAAACTGGAAATTGAACGATGGAATAATTTTGTTTGCTTTTGATTTCCTAGCGGTGCACAAAAGAATAACCTGCCTTGAGAGCCACGAGACGACCCTTGGAGTTAATAACGCTCCTCCGAATGGATTCCCATAGGGTACGGCACAGCTAAAGGGTACGCTGTAATTCCGTCTAGCGGCTGGAGACAATAAGATATATATCTACGGTTCTTACGACTAATAGCTTTGTTTTCTCGTGCCACGACACCGTCCGTCCGTGGACGGTTCGACCGAGTCGTAGATATGTCCACGTCGAAGCTAGTCTCGCCGACGAGCACTCGCGCTTATGGCCGTGGGTTCAATTGTTTTTCGATCGTTTAGAACGTTCTGTCGCGACGCATACTAACGCGCCATTCCCTTTTAAGGCAGTGGTATTATTATCGTTCGTTAATATTTACGGGATTATGCCCTTTACCAACATTCCATGCACACTCTACAACAAACTGACTAAACATTGCGATTATATTTTTAAGGTAAATATAAAGCATTAGGTATAAAATCTGTTGAAAAGAAAATATCAATCTAAATAATAACTAGAGCCATATAACCGACTATTATATCCGATCTCGTAAAGTATCTGTTTACGCCCCGATAAATATAAAATTCTACATCTCGTTGGCTCTCCATCCACGTCGTTACAGTTCATTAATTTTTAAACAGAAAATTCAAGCGCCGTTTTATCGCCATTTTACTCTGTCAAAGCTTGCTTCTCGGTCTGCTTAGCACGGCGCCTCGTTGCAAAGTCAAGACATAAATTTCCTCCAGACATTTTGCTGAAAATTGTTATACTAAATAGCCGAGGAAAAACTAGCCTCTGCGCCAGTTAATAATTATTGTACTGCACAACCTTGCGTGTAAATTGCAGGGCCAACGAAAGCACGCGGAATAATTTGAGAACCGTTAACAAGCATACGCAATTCCTTAATAAAACTCATCGAATGTAATCGTCTCTCTGGTGTCCTTGATCTTTGCGGGGTTGGGTTTAATATTTCACGTGCTGGCCGTGGATTTTCAACCATAATTTTCCGCGGCGGCGAGATTAAACTGACCGCGGGGGGAACGGCCCCTCGACCGGCAGCGTAATAAAATACAACGATCATCGGTCGAAGAACAACGTAACGCGTATTAATGAGCATTCCTTATGCACGGACGGCTCCAGATCTCGCAGCTTCTCTTATATAACCGTCCGCGCGACCAGTTACACGCCGCCGCTTGTAACTACGTATCTTTATTACGAGTGATATGTTAGTTAGCGTACAAGCGCGGTTTTCGCATACTGCGACGGTCCCGCAAGAGGAATGCTTCTACGCGTAACCGTGTTCACATACACCTGTCGACGAAATTATAACACACCCTCAGAATCTGGGACGTTAACATTATATTTGTACTAAACAATGTTACGTGCAAGACCACTTATCATTAAGTAACATAAACGAATTTTCAATTCAAACAAACGTTAAGGCATTGTCTTTGAAACTGAGTGATTTAATTAAATACATTTCACTCGTTACATTTTTTGCGATGTTAATACTTGGTCTTGTACTTCCCTGCAATTTGATGCTTGTAATTGAGGCGCTTAGTATGCCCAGCCAAGTGCAAAGGGTTAAGTGATTGTTAGAAGGAAATGGCGGTACTCTGCAATCTTTTTGCTGCCCTTTATCCCAGAAAGTGGCCCGTAGAAATTTAAGGACACCCCGTACATTTGTATAAGATTCAAGATATATCGAGTTACCGTACGATTAACTCGTGAGTGGTGACGTTAAATTCTCGCGCGACACTCGGTTCCGTGATAAACATACTAATTTATGCCCGGCCGGGGCAACATAGTAAACACGTTAAATTAGGAAATTCAAGTAGCCCGGCCAGTGTATGTTACACGGACACGGAGGAACCGGGCAGATGATGAATATAAGTCGATCGTCCGGTTCTTATTCGGTTTTTTCCCCTCGTCGCGACCGTTCGTCCGTATTATTTTCGCTCCGAACGATCGCGTGGGAGTCGACTCAAATTTTTCGTAATGAACGAACACCTCTTGCATCGTGCCGGGATCAGGATGGACGAGTCGTGGAATAATGCACGCCATCCGATCGACCGCATCCGTACTGGCCGCTTGTAAATTTTATAGTTCGTTCGCGTGTTCCTATTAAAAATTGAGGGGCTGAGAAAGCGTTCTGTTCTACGATTTTGCTTATTCATTCCTTCGAATGCCGCCATCTTCTTGCGCAAGGTTGTTCGTTAATTACTCTCTCGAGAGAAAATTATAAGTCTAGTAGAATTTGTAAAAGAGAACCGGAAGTATTCGAGAGCGCTGCCGATAATTTGAAATTCTCTACGACACGTTGCGTACGTCAAAGAGTTAAACGAAGTTGTCCAGGGACCGAGGACTGATTGGAAATTCAGTTTTCGTCAGGCGACGTAGGGTGCGTCCTTGGGAGGCGTCGCGGTCAAACGGTCATCGTTTCTCTCATTCCCATGGCGCGCACGAACGGACTTTTCAAATCGAAAGAAGCCTCCCGTGCACACCGAACGTGTGTGGCGGGTGAAAAAAAAAGAATAAGGAACCACCGATTCCATCACGGCCATTTTCCGTGACATATTCCTCCTGTAACGGACACTTAACCCGCAAGCTGCGGTTGGCCGACGACCGTAGGCATCTCGCATGAGCCAGCGTCTCCCGGGTATAAATTCAATATCCCTCGGGTGTCCTCGGGCACTGGTCGAAAAGTCCGCGTTACGAGAGAGATCCCGTAGGGGAGGAACGACGGGGTAGAAAAACAAAGCGAACCCGCACCGATCAGCCTGCAGCGGAGCCCCGCCGTCGACCGCAACAGAAACTTCGATGGCTTCCCCGCTGTTGCCCGATACACGGCCCCGGTGTGCCTGTTTATTCCCCCTTTCTCCCCGCACCCTGGTTCGTTTTCGTCTCTTTGTCGTTTAATTACATCCTCGATTCGGCGGAAAAAACTCGGCCTCGTCACAGGATCCCATATGCGCAAGGCAAGGTGCATCGGCCCTACGGACTTTCGAAGGAAAACGTGACGCGGAGGACACCGTATAATAACCAATTCTATGTTTGAGTCGAGTATGTTTCATGCTTAATTAACAGCCAGAAGATTAACCTCCTTCTTTTTCAGGCTTTTATAATGTTATCTAAGTATACCCCGGGCTGGGGCTGCGATATAAGGGATACCCGCTGACGGAAGAAAAAAGTGTGGGTATATGAAATGGAAAACGCGCGCGCTCAGCTTCTTTAGCACTAATATCCGTCTGTTTCCAGGTACAATGGAAATTTTAATCCAGATGAGAAGGTCCTGCGGGCAAAATGGAGGAATAGAGCGATCAATGACCTAATGACGGAACCGATCGTACGACGGAAGAGCAGGAAACAAGAAGCGCCGTTCTGTATTCTTCGTTTACACGGGTGTATCGAGCGCGTGCGTCTTTGCATTATCGCGATAATACGCGAGGAAGTTTTTTTCCACCGTTGAGAAATGTCCGACATACACGCCAAATCCTAATTTAGCATTACTCTTTCTCCGTCTCTCTATACGCCGGTATCTGGCTGTCCGTGCGGAGAGGAACCCCGGTTATAGGCAGGGACGTTCTTTATGCGAGATCCGTCAGGGCGTCGTGATGGATCGTCCTTTTCAAAATCCCGACTGACTCTGTATTTTTATTTCATACCTTCGCGGAATTCGTTAAAATTATATTACAATACCGCTCAAACGAAGAGTAATGAATGCCCCGTTGCCCCGGAGCGATAAACGCGCGCGTCTCGGCGAGGCCTACGCGAGAAAAAGACTCGCGGGAGGAAGAAATTGCGATCGTAATTCACGAAAATACAATCACACGCCAGCAGTCAAAGGGTGCGACAAATTAAAAAAAAAAAAAGGAACTCGATAATTCTCTTTTTTCGTATACATATTTAAAGTCGCATCAACTACTTTGCTCTTCGTTAGTGCTCTGTTCAACCCTTCCACTGCTAAGTCCATACAATGTTCACTGAAAACTTTTCAGCTTACGTGGTAAATTTTGTTAACAATCAGAGTCGAAGAGGGATATTATGGCGTCGCCTCCCATGCTCGAACGACTTCCCAATATTCCAGTCGTCTTAGGGCAGGGCCTGCTGGAAAGCCTTACTGATGAGTCCACTAGCAGGCCCCTCCTTTCCTTTTCTGTCCTCCTACGATTCTCACGAGTTCCTAACCGCAGCGCCACAATATTAATCTTAAATTAACCATTAGAAGATTTAAAATCAATCTTTCGGGGGGACTTTTGGTTCTTTTATCAGACTATAAAGCAGACGATTATCTTTGCAGGTTCGTCCTCGAGAATTGACTTCATTCAGTGCGCGAGGAATTCCAGATGCGGGTGAGAACGGAACACCAACGAACCGTAATCCTGGAGGACTTAATGCGAGTCCTTTGGCTAGAATCAAATCGGATCGTGAGGGGCGGATGGTGGAATAAAGGTCGCGAGGGAGGAACAAAGAGGAAAGAGGACGGAGGGACGGCGATGAGAACGGTGGAAAAAAAGGAGGTGGCAAGGTAAGCGGTGTGACGTGCGTGGAAGTAGAATAACAAGAGAAAAAGAGACAGAATGGAGGAGGGAAAGAGATGACGAGGTGGGGGGATATTGTCTGGCGAAGGAACCTCTAACAACCTATGATCACGTTATTAATTGAAAGAGGACCGCCGATGCTACCGGTTACGCCACCGACTTTACGTGCCGTCTTATGGCCATGTGGCACCGACATGAGACCCATTTTTTAACGGAAACATGCTCGTCGATACATAAAATCTCGACGGACCGCCGGACCACTTGCAAAAAAAACTTCCGTGGTCCCAGATAAGCGTAACTCGTAAGAGCAACTCTTTGAACGCGTTTGCTTCCATCGGGGGCGTTATAAATTTGGCAAACTCTAACAATTTCTGTTTGTAGGACACGCTGTGGAAACGTGAACGGAAACAGCGATGGAATTTTTCGGCTACCGGTGAATAAAACAGCGCCCGAAAAAATTGTAAAGCTCAAGAGACCTGGGTAAGCGTTAAATCTTAACGGACAGTAATACCACCCCTCTGCGATATTTTATAACCGGCGGGGAAGTAAAAAATATTGGAGATATACGTCGATGGGCGAAAAGAAAGGGGAGACCCGGTCGTAAAACGGGAAGATCGGTTGGCAAAGTGTTAAAATGTAGAGTAGTGCCCGTACGTATGACCGGTAGTGTATATCGTAGGCGTTGGATATCGGCGACCAAGGGGCTTAAGGGCCGCGAAGGTTTCGGGGCCCAACGGAACGACCGTTATTTACGGCGCATCAAAATCGTCGATCGGGCCAGCGGGGGCAGACGAAACGAACGATCGAAGGGGTCGTTATCAGCGCGTCGCGACGGCCGATCAGCGGCCTCGACTCTCGAAACGGGGGATCCAAAAAGGAATCTGGTCACCGACGAAAAAGTGACAGCTCGCATACCGGGCATTTTTCCGATAACTACTACCCTTTCCCCTCCGGGGGAGAGGAACGTGTTCTACGCGCCTGCACGCTCATATACGCGTACGTACCTACACTCGTGACTGTCGTGCAAGAGTTGTTCGACCGGCGCGTTCTTTTTATTCTGCTCCGTCGCCCCCCCTTCCCGTTCTCTTGCTCTCCTCGCGACAAGGAGAGAGTGCGTTCCGGCGAGAAAGAAAGGGAGAATGATAAAGGGATTGGCGAGAGAGAGGGTAATAAAAAGAGTTGGCAATAGCCATGGGATTTTATGCACTTCGAATCGCTTCGAATTTTATTGATATATTTCATTTTTGTTCCAGAACCCAACAATCTTGGAAGATATTGCCACTTCGCATCGACCATAGGAGATCCCAACATCGTTATCAGCTTCATCGATAGCGATTCGACTAGCTGTAATTTTCCTTTCACTGTTTCCACTCTTTATCGGTCGTTGATGCGCTTGGTCTTCGAATCGCGGTCGTCTTTGATTCATTTGTACCACAGTAGTGCCCACATAAGTGATCAGAGTTATTCCTACCAATTCTTAGAAGCCAAGCGGCTTCGAACATCGAGCGTGTCGAGTGTAACTTGACGCCGGTCGTTATCGATACATTGTATACAGGGTGTTCGGCCACCCCTTGGGAAAAATTTTAATGGGAGATTCTAGAGGCCAAAATAAGACGAAAATCAAGAATATCAATTTCTTGACTGAGGCCTCGTTAAAAAGTTATTAAAAAATTAAATTAAAAAATTTCAAATCAATTCTACCCACTTTTTAGAAAAAATTCGAGTAGGTACTGAAATATTTATACGAAATTAAAAAGCTTGGTTACTTATGTGGGCACTACTGTATTTGTAATGTGTCAAAAATCAGTGCAGATGCCAAGGACAAGCGTATCAATTTAGATCTGTTTGATCGTATAATTGAGTAAACCCTTTTGGTTAGATTTCTCTCTCTCTCTCGTTGGCACGAAGCGCGTGTCATATCCTACGTAAGCGAAGTGCATAAACTCGGGCCCACGGGAGAGACACATACTGCCATAAGCCACGTCCCCGCGTATAATTGACGCGACTTTCTCCCGGGAAGCTCGAGATATCGTCGAGCCCACCCGGCCTGAAAGCGCGAGCGCGATCGAGCAGTTCTAACGATCGAGACGGAGCAAGGCTGTTGCTCGCGATTTATCGCGCCTCTTCCTCGATTCCGACGATCAGCGAGGAGATCGGGAAATTAAACCGATAAAACACGAGCCGGCTGTAAGGCTGCCATTCGCCGCGGATTAAGAGGTTAGAACGCGCGCGCGAGCGACGATTAAAATAAATCGACCGGCCGGAGCGGGCGAATACGAGAGCGGAGGAATTGTCGCGAGAGAGAAAGAGGGACGGACAGAACCCGTGTGGAAATATCGGTCGATGTCGATTGCGAATACGCCTGCGAGGAATTCCCATGGAATGCTCCGAATGGAGCCTCGAGATCTTGGTCGAGTAGAACTTCCACTTCTCGTTAGAATATCCTCCATCGTTAGTTGCATTTTCTCCGGAGTTTTATAGGTGTCTGATCATCTACTCGTTCCATAAGATCTCGTACCGATACGCAGGGACATCGATAAACCTAGTGAAACTGGATTGGAAATGACCAGCGTCGGCTATAGAAACCAAGAGTCCAATGAAACGAGAGACTTATAAATGTCCGTCTCTCGATGAAACTTTTTACAGATAACCTTTGGTTATTTTAACTCCAGAAGAGTTGTAGAGAGATACTTGTTAGTTTTTAAGGTTTCGGACTACCGAGGGGCCGCGAACGATAAATCGTGGGGGGCAAATGGAGCCCCAGAGATATCGGGGGTGCGAGAAAAGTCGCGCAGGGTCGAGACACACGTGTCGGGTCGCGGTCGCAAATATAAGGCTGGCTACCCACGTTATTGGAGACGCAGAAAATCGAGGAATGTGCATGTCCGTGCATTATCGCGCAGCCCACAGCCTCCGGGCCGAATGCGAGAAACGTACCGCGGCCGATATAATACGTGTACGCGCTGTACGTATTACAAGGGCGTAGCCGGCAAAACGCTCGACGACGATCGTCTCGCCCCGAGACTTATTAGACGAGGAGAACAATGTGCCCGGCTCTCCTTCGGCCGCGTCGAGATGTTTCACGCTTTTCCCTTGCAAAAATCGCTCCTCGACCCATTCGGTGTCCGTCGTTTGCGTTCGCGGTGCGTGTTCCAACAAATGTCTACAACAGAGTTTCTCAACCTTCGCTATGCGTGCGGTCAAGGACTTGTATCGAGACGAAATTACGGTCTTATAGCGGTGGACAAAATGATAGGACAACACTCGGTTTCCTCTTAGCAAAATACATTTAATTAACACGAAGCTTCGTACAGACAAAAGACACACGGTTACAAGAAAGTAATAAGTCAGAATAACTCTAGCTGGTGCAGAAACAAATGGCGTTTTATTTCTAACAGATATAAACTTTCAATTATATATAGATCATTGTGTTACATGAAATATACAAATGCATCAAATGCCCTATCATTTTGTCCGGCAGTGTATCTTTCGAAACTGAAACGCGAGAGCACTAACGTATTTACCCATATTGACAATTGTTCCTCGACCGTCCGAACCGATCGCAACTCGTCATTAATAGCGAAATTGGTGGGTGGTGCAACCGTAGCATTGCTTCTAATCACCCGGTTGGTGAAATCTCCCATAAAAACGATACTCGACGTAATGATAGACTCACGGCCACGCGATTTCACCAAATTAGCAGATTTCCTCGTCCGATGACAATGACTCATGGCTGCAAAAAAATGGCCACGCGAAACGGAGAAAATTAGCTGATTTTCTCGTCTAATGACGGCCACTTGTCGCCAAAAAAAATAACTGTACAGAACGTGAGACGACGATGATCAGAGCTTGATTTACTAGAACTTTTTACAACGAGGAATAGAACTTTTAATTTATAATAACGTTGCGACGAGCCTCGAGTCGACTTAGTTATCCGGATAGTCCGAGTCCGGTGTCTAATCGTGAAAGTGACCTGATTTATGGCGATAAACTGAATATCCTTGAGCCGTCAAACGCCCCGAGAAGCGGAATAATGGAGTAGAACGTGGAAACGCGTCTATTCTCCGGTGATCGCGGCTTCTAAAAATAGCTCGTACGAAGCGAACGAAATTCCGTAATCATTGTACGCTCAATCGACGCAAAGGCGACCGACTGCAACGGTTGTTTGCTCAGAAATTGCGCAATCAGAATGGCTAATCTGGCCCGTGATATCGTACACCGAATTATCTATCGGATTTCGCAGAATTTCAATTAACCTTTTATGACAATTTATGCTGCTTAATATGCATATCGGAGTGGGTGTGACGCGAACTCTTGGCCCTCCGTTTGTACGTTGTAACCGTATATTAGAGCAACTTGTAACTTTATGACCAAGATTAGTAACAACTCGATCTCGCTGTTTTATAGTTCTACATACTTGACAAAATCCGTTATACAAGAATTATGTTCCTGCAATTTCATTGTTTCATGCATAGTAATGATGAATTTGGCCAACTTTACTCAACGTTCAAATTGTGGCGTCGCCTTCCATGCTCGCCACCAGAGGGGTTGCACTCTCATAAGCGCTCGACCAACCCCTCGGTTGCTACATATACAATCCTCGACTTACTTCCCAATATCCCATTACTGATGAGTCCACTAGCAGGTCCCCTCCTTTCCTTTTCCGTCCTCCTACGATTCTCACGAGTTCCTATCCGCAGCGAAGCAGCGCCACAAATAGTTTAGAAAATAGTCTTGGGTCACTGTCGATCAGATTTTAGCTTCTCTAGCTTCTCCAATTTAGCTGAATCTCGAGTAGTCAAGCTACAGTTTTAATTAGGCCAGTGAAAGCGGCGACTTCCAGTCTTTGAATTTTTATTCGACCGAATAATCTCGAGGGACAGAATTTGTTCGAGCTGCGTCCAAGTTTACTGGAGAACAGCATAATCGTGAAACAATTTGCCAAATACGAACGCCCACTATTTTAGCGGTGGTGGTAATACTTGGCCAGGCAAGGAGCAATCGCGAAAGCGATCGGAATTGTCTCTGTATCCTTGATCGAACAGCAGATAATCAGGCCCGTGGAATAATAAGAGCTACCAAATAGTGTACGAAGTTAGTCAACTGTTGCAAAAAACTCGCGTGCGATAAATCGTCGAGCAGATATAGGGCGCGCGCGAAAGTAGCTACGCTAAAATTGATAGACACGATTATTTTTAAATATCGAAAGGAACACGAGGGCCACAAACGATCGTGTGCAAATTCCAGAGAAGGTGGTCGAATCGCCTGCGTACAGGAGTTTCCCAGAATCGATTCGTTGGGACTATCCGAACGGAACTGATCCGATCCTAATCTTGTTCGGGTCGACAGAGACGGAGGGAGAGAGAGATCGAATGAAATTAAGCGGAAAAAAGTTATCTCTACGACTCAATTAACGACCACGGGCGCCGTATAAAATTTCTGCGTAACCTGGGGAAATAAAACGACCGGTTAGTCGTGGAAAGCTGTTCGAGCAGTTGGTGGGCGAAAAAAGAATGGAAAGGTTTGGAGAAAGTGTCGACGAAATTGTGGAAAATCGCATCCCAAGGGGGCACAATTAAATCTTAGATCAAGAAGTTAGAGAGTACAAATACGAGCTTTTATGTATCACTTTATTGGCTCTTAGATACATTGACTACATTTGTTTAACCATATTTTAGATGGTCGAAGCTGCAGCATGTCTACTGTCCAAGCAGAGGCGATTCTATTATGGAGCTGCTGAAGATCAACACTTTAAGAAGAGGGAAGAGTTCACCATTTTTTCCAAAACTCTATGGTAATGGCTGCTTCACCTAGATTCCCCCCCCCCCCCAAATGCGCTGTAAAGTTCATCGACAAGCCGTTATCTCTGGAATCACCTTGTACGCGATAAAGAAAATTCTTTGAAAACGACAGGGGAAGGGAGTGGATGAGACAAAAGGGAAAAAGAGTTGGCGCGGCGGAGAGCCACGAGAAGAGAGAACGCCGAGAGGAGGGAGAGGCAGAGGAGGCAGAGGACAAGGATGTAAATCATAATATGTAAATCCGTGTGATTTCGTTTGACTCCGGCTGGCTCGGATGACCGGCGCTCCGAACTGATGGCCACTTGGCGAGAAACTCGAAAAGGCATTCCAAGACTCGCGCCTCTTTCCGGTTCTCTTTCTCGCCGATGCGTCCTCTCCCTTCTACGACCACGCGCGCGTCCACCTCCTGCCCTTCGTCCCCTCTCCTCCGGGAGAAGGCCTCCTTCGTCGATTTTCTCGGTTCGTCGCAGGAAACCGTTCCCGTCGCGTCGAAACCTCGAAAAACCCCGAGAAAACCGTGAACCGCGCCGTAAATAATCTCGTTTGGGCTTCCTCTCCGATCCTCCGCCCTCCCCTTTTCACGCCACCTCGTCTGCATACCCTCCTCTTTGTCCCCCTGGCGAGGGGGGACGAGGAGGACCGCATATAACGCGCGTATCCTGCAAATTTTCGTCCCGAGACCGGATCGCTGATTAGTAATTCACGCTGATCGCCGATTACGCGTCCCGGTAATTACCGCAAACTCTTATCGCGGTAGCCAATCCAATAAGAAGGTGGCCCACTTACACAATCCGCCACCCCCACTGCCTCTGGCCCGTGTTTGACCCCTTGTGTAATCGGCGGCCACTTTACCAGCGATCCGCTCTCGTCTCGAACGAAAGACACGGTGCACGGCCGGCTATTTGCACCGTCTGAAAATGTAATCCATCTTCGAACTCTTGTATCTTTGTTAGAAACAACGACTCAACTGTGTAGTTGCCATTGAAACATTGTATTATGTTTTATGCGCGGTCACTAAGGGGTTAAATTAATAATGTATCATATGCGATGGCCAATCGTTTGACCGAAAACGATCGGAGACTGCACGTAACAGTATCATAGATGCCTTATCTCTTGGCTAGGTTCTCTCCAGCCAAGGGCAGCCAACAGGCTCCGAAGCATTATAAATAATTTCCTAGAACCGATTATAGAAGCGGGCCGGTCTCGCAGCGAGCCGAATAGGAACGCGTTTTGTAGGAAAACGTTGCTGGTCTTTGTCCAAGCGGAAATGATCCTTTTTTAATTTTTAATTTATCCTGGATAACTTTCGCGTTAGCCAGCCATTTGTCTGGTTAGTCTGGTCGGAGATTGGTCACGTTTCTCGACGATGAGGGGCTTCGTGTACTTGTACGGACTCGTACGTGGCTCGTAGCCAACGCCTTGGCCGGCCAAGGACAACGTGGAATATGGAATTCAATTCCGACGCGCGTAAAAAATTGTCATAGCCGCTAAGGTTCATTCAAACCCGCCAGACGAACCGTGGCGAAATCGTAGCGCATAGATAGATCGCGGAATTCGCTATTTCCTCTATCGTACGTATTTTAATCCTTTATGAACACTTATCGAACGGCATTGTGCAGTCAAAGATTCGGTAAACGTCAAGTATTCAATTAGCCAGCCGCACCTGTCGATTCCGAAACGGAAATGTTACGATTAATCGCGCTCGCAATTATCTTATTGAAAAACTGAAACTACGAGGCAGAATAACGGGGATGCTACGTATATGGATGCTTGGCAAAAAATTTTTGCCCGGTCTCGTTTTACACCGTCCAAATCACGCACCCATGTGTATAGTACAGTACTCTCTGCACGCGAACTACCGATAATTAGCCTCATTACCCGGCTGATTAAACTTCCCTGTATCCTCGCGTTGCGATGCGGACCACGTGCCATACGTTACAATGATGTTTGTTCCGACTGCATATTTATCGAACGATTTGCTTTCGACATAATTCGGTTATTTAAATTGTTGCTTCGTTCCATATGCTACCAAAAATGTCTACAGATGAGGATAGTAGTTACAAAGGTATACAATTGAGTCCGTTTTTGTTCACTCAGTTTCTTATTACTGACTAAAATGAATGTTACAGGTCATGGCGACTCAAACATAGGGAAAACTGCATTTCATAAGCATCAAACTAACACAATGTCTGTAGATAAGGATAGTAAGCACAAAGGTATAAGATTAAGCTAGTTTTTGTTCACTTGGTTTCTGGTTACTGACTGAAACGAATGTCACAGGTCTGGAAAAACGTTTGATTCGCACCAGATTAATGTTAATGCGGATTGCGAGCGCAAGTTCTCTCTCAGAAAGCGCAGTACAGCGATAAAGAAATTACCAGAGGAACCCGCCCCGTAAAAGAAAGGTAAAAAACAGACGGATCTCGTTCGGTCCCGATCGAACGATTTACGAACCGATCGCGGAATAAATATCGGGGCTCGGACCGACGGTCGAAACGGACGAAGATATCGCACGCGAAACTAGCGTCACGTATCGAAGAGAGTCTCGATTCGAGGCACGGGGCCCCCGGTCGGTCTCGCGTGAAACTTTTGACGCGGCGGCATCAGCAACGGCGCCCCTCAGCAGCGGCAGCAACAGCAGCAGCGGCGGAGCAGAAAAAGAAAGGAAAAAGAAGAAAGAAAAAGCAACGCGAGGAAAGCTTGAACGGAGTTATAATCACCGGTGGGGCCGCCGGTCTAAAGGCCTCACGTACGAAATGCAGCACACGAAATTCAGGCTGTCAGGTTGCAAGATGCGTAATTAAATGTTGCCGGGACGCGGGGAGGAAATCGCGGTGGCGCTCTCGCGATCGGTTGAAACGCGCGCGCGTGCACGCACAGGGGAAAGATAGGAAGAGAAACGAGCGGTGGAAGCTTGCACGAACTCGCGTGTCGCTCGTAGCCAACGGCTCGCATAGTCAAAGGCAATATAAAAGCTATAGAGTGTGGAATTCAGCCTCTCTCAGCTTGAGACCCGGGGTCCCGGGCTTGACTCGCTTCTTCGAGACTCGATTCTCGAGACTCTCTCTTGAGAGAGAGAGTCTCGTTCGGTTGATGGTGGAACGAAGCATTCTGGTTCCCGTCATGCTAGCCGTAGGCTTCGTGCGGACCCGACCGGAGGAGAGGCTCTTCTCTCTCGTCTTCGCATGCTTTGGAACTCGGTTCACAGGCGAGCAGAGAACGAACACTCTGACCGGGGCCCGGCCGGGACAGAAGGGATCCTCTCCTCGGGCCCGGCTGGTTCGTTTTAAATTGATCGACGACCCACCGTCCACCCGTATCGTCAAAAATATCGAGATTTAAAGTGGACGAATAGATTACGACGGAATGTCTCGCGCACCGCGATCCTTCAAAGAATTCCAACCATTTCTTTCTTACTTTCTCTCTGTCCTTCCCGACGCTCTGCCTCTTCGTCGTCGTCCTCTTCCCCTTCGTTACTCGGTTCATTTTTTCGTTCCTTTCGCTCGTCTCTCTTCTCTTTGTCGATATCGACGACGTATCTGCCTCGTGTCCGATCGCCACGGACGCGTTTAATTCCCCCGTGGATCTTGTTTCTTTATTTAACACGGGGGCAGAATTTGATGTTTCTGTTCGTCTCGTTTTACCCGGTGCAGCTTTAACCGAAGCTGTCCCGTTCGTGGAATCGATCCGGAATGCGAGAAAATGCCGGACCGCGAATCGGGGCCCTCCGGGAAATTCCTGGGTCATTCCGTCGTTACCTAAACTCTTTATAAATATCTTAACGATATTCAGGCCCGTTAACGATTATCTTAGCAGCTAGTGTCAGCAAAAATGTAAAGACACACCGCTGATCCAACGAAAACGATAGAACTTGTAATTCTCACGGCCGCCATATTGGTTTTCAACTTTTACTTTCAAGATGCGAGTTTATTTGTAGGGTAGGTCGCAAAACATGATAACATTTGTCAAGGAATATGTTAAAATGACACTACGGTTGCTTTGTAAAAAAGAAACATGTTAGTATTAGTATCCGTCCCGAGTAGGCGGGAGGAATCAGGATCGTGACGCGTGCGGTCGCCAGCTGCGATTACGAAGCGGACGAATAGGAACAAAAGCAGCAGAAAAATGTCGCTTTTCCGTGGCGCCACTTTCTAAACCGCGTTAGTATAGTTGGACGGTTTATACGGAGCGCGATAAATCGAGGCGGGGATATTAGAAAGGACGGAATGATAATCGAAGGTCAAGTACTGAGCGTTCCCCGGTACCGGTCCAACGAAGGTGGCTATCGTTTACCGTTACGCGGAACGACGATGAAATAAAACGAAAAACAAAACGCACAAGTAAGGGAAAACGAGACCGGGGCAAAATCTGTCGAGCGATATCCTCCCGGACCAGGAGGAGGGAGAACAATCGCGATAAATTTAATTATTGAGGCCCCGATCGGTCGAAAGTAAAAAGGTTAATATTAGCCCCGGAGGAAAGCGAAACTCATCGATGAAAACGACCGCGAATCATTTCGACACGGACGAACAAACACGAACCGTGTCGATTAATCCAAGGGATAAGGGTGGGGAGGATGAAGGGGGGAGGGAGGGAGGGAGGGAGGGAGGGAGGGAGAGGAGGAGAAAGAAGAAGAGAGTCGACGCGAGAGAAAACAAAAAGGCTGACCAGAGATGGGAGAGAGATCTCGGGACAAGGACCGAATCGAGAGCAAATCGCGTTGTTGGCAGCGTTAATTAACTCTGTAATCAATGGCCGTCGATAAAGGGAAAGATTATTATTGACCGCGTCGACCAACTGAAATTCCGCGAAGAAAGAGAGTGCCGTTAATCGGCTCGATACCGTTTAGGGCTGTGGATCGCCACCATTTTTGGAATACCTAGCTGATAAACGCTAGCAATCAATCTGCCCGTTTACCTACTGTTTCTACTTCTAAACGGTGAATTTTCACAATTTGATTTCACAAATCTGAAAGAGTAAGAACTAGAATTTTATATTCCAGCAATCTGCATCTGCCCACCTACTCGAGACATGTTCCATACGACCACCTTGCGTCTCACGCAAACCTGCAGTCGTCTTATCGTTAATAGCGAAGATACCAAGCTAGTTTCCAACGTGTCGCCTCATGTGAAGCAAATAACAATAATCCTTATTATAATATAGGTTTTACAACTCCCTATGCAATTAGCAAATTTAGTGCCTCGCTAACAAGTGAAACGAAATCTGTTTTTAGGAAAGAACCGGAGGAAACGCAGAATGATGTCGGCAAGTTCCAGTTTCTCACACACGTGTCAACGGTCGTCGATGGTGAAAAGCAAATACTTAACAGCCGATCGCGTTAGGTCAGACGCTCGAGAGGGATATTTACGAGTTCGTTTTATGACGTTAAAACGACGCCTAGAAGTCGTTACTTTACACATAATTACGGCCAGGATTTATATACCGGCACGGACACGCGGAACCGAGAGACTAGCGCAAATTAATGTCCCACGTTGCATGAAAATCTAAATCATGTAAGGTCCAAAATTGTTTACACGCTCTTGAGGAATATTAAAATATTGTTGAGTAGGCGAATCGCGGACTAGATTAAGCTTCGAAGCGTAGCTCCTTGTGGCGCGAAATTGTGTCCCTCGGTTCGCCTTGGAGATGTTCCAGTAAGATCCCCGCGGAGCCAGAAAACGCGCGGTCGCTTCAAGGTTTCGAAATTCTGTTGCAATCCGACGCGCCACCGACGCGGGTTACGTTTGCACAGAAACGTCTTTCTCTCGGTGACGAATAAGAAGGTAATCGGCAGTCTCGGCGAACGCGGCTGGATGTCAAACGACGACAAGCAAACGCCGCGGCGGCTTTCGATGTTCAGCTTCTCGCGGACCGTTTTCCAAGGCCTCGTCTGCCAAGCTCCGCGAGGTCACCTTCGTTGGCTCATGCCTCTTTCAGGTCTGAAAAGAGGTTCGCAACAATGCCAGTCCGCGCCTGCTGTATAGCCTCTTGAGCAAGAAACTCGCCGGTATCGTCGTAGCCTCTCTATCTGCGTTTCTTTCATTCCCCCGTCTTGTGCTCACCTTTTCTGTCTCGCTCGCCGCGTATACCGGGTGTAAAAGTGCTTTTTGCGCGTCCGCAGAGCCACGCCACTCTCCTCTTCTTCGATCCATCTTTATTTCGTTCCATCGACGCGAGGCGCTCGTCCTTTTGCACTGATTAATATCGCTTGTTCCTTTTAATCCCTTGCCTAACGATTTCATTTGCCACCGCGCGCGTATCGCAATCAGCCACTGAATTTCTCGCCTCCCCTCTGCTTTCGCGGCTTCAATTTTCACTAAATTTTAATGTTTACTTTTACTACATTAACTGGAAATGTTTCAGGCTCCAAGATTGCACCGGATTCAAGCCATCATCCACTTCCAGCGACCATCTGGACCAAGCTGTCATCGTATCCTCTTCAATGCGTACATCAAATAATAGTTTAGCTGGTATTTTAGACAAAACAGGAGGCTCTGGTATCTTAATTTCGCGCCGCACCCTGTATACAGGCGTCTCTGGCGTATCCGACGTCGAACGGCGTCCGCGAGACGTTTGCGATAAATCAGTTTTTTTAATGGCGTCGCCGGGACCGGTCGCGGGGAGGGGGAAAATAATCGGCCATTTGGGGGAAAAGAGAGGATTCGTATAAAACGAAACGGAGAAACGGTGATTTACAGTTTGAACTCCGATATAAACTTCGGTTTACAGCCCGATCCGCGGCGGGGCCGTAAAGCTGCGTCCTTAAACCGAACGCGACGTTGAATCCTTTACGCGAAGGAAGGGCCCTAGCTCCCGCATTCTCCGCGTGGCGCGTTAGATCGCGCGCGCTTCGTCGCGGGTAGATCCCCGACCGGCGGACGTCTTCGCCCGGAGACGATCTCTTACACCTACATGGCCGACTATTACCGGGGGCCGCGGAACAATGCTGGCCCGCGGTGTTCGGGCTAAAAGCAGGAATAGTAATGAACGTGATTGCCGGTGGACGTAAGAACTCTTCGTATATAACAATTACGCGCGCGCAAGGCGGACGCGAGTTGAAAGCAAAACGAGCGTCGCCGGAAGACCAGGGTCGTCGCTCGGCCTCGTGGCCTTGGAGCCCACGGAACCGTTTCTGGTCGAGCCAAACCTTTCTCGATGTCGCGACCGATGAGAAATTCGCCGACCACTGGTAGCCGATCGACCGGACACTCTCCTCAAGAGATCTCCAAGCATCGTTGCATACCAAAGCTCCGATTCTCAAATTAATAATTGTAAAAGTGGCTCGGTTTTATTTTTGTTCGTTTGCCTCTTTCCATTTGGCAAAGGTCGGGATGCGATTAAATTAATTATTGACTTTCAGTAGCGAATTTTATTACAGTATGCACAGTTGCTCGCGTGAATTGAGCCATCGCGTGTCCAGTTCTCCGACTTTAACGTCCCTTTTTTCAATGGGCCTTGGCACACGTGTATAGCAATTGTCGTTTAGACCTAAAGTAGCAGAAAAATAACCCTCGCTAATACGACCGGTGACAAATATATTTCCTTTCTTCGGAATAGAATAGGACGTAGAGGGTAATTTATGGAAAAATCTCAATTTGTCTAGTTTTGACACAGCAGCTCCTTTGATGCTTCAACTGTACAATTATATACGAGCATGGTTCTGTTAGGATCGAGCATCACTTTCTCGCGCGAAAGAAGTCGCCGACTCCGAGTCCATCCCTGTCCGAGCGGCTCGACGATTAATATTCCGCTCGTTTTTCTTTCCGGGGCCAGCGTTCCACGTGCAACTGTATCGCGAAACGTCGCTTCGAGGACGGGGACGAATCTCTTCTCGCGATCGCGTCACGGAATAACGGGGATTCGGTTGATAAGCATATTTTACCCGTTCGTAGTGCTCTTTTTTACGCGCTAAACCCTTGACTCTTCTCTGCTCCGATCCAAAGCACATTTAGGTACAGGCATAGGTAATTTAAAATTTTTCTTTGAACATTTATTAGTCTTAAACAGTTTAATGATTCCTTTCACTACTGTGCTTTCAGAAAATGTGTAAAACGGCAGGGATATATGGCTAGATTTCTGTTGGAACACCCCATGCATTAGGGTTGCTCTCTAATTTCAACCTACGTGGTCGCTAATATATCGTAATAACATCGGTAAATACAGAGGAAATAAGATTCCGAGGAAACAGAAGAGAACAACCCCAGAGTGTGCTGATTGTGGGGGAGTACGAGACTGGCCTAAAAAGAGAGTGTCAGCCAGCAAAAGACGGTTTTGATGGAGAAAAAAAGGGGTTTATAGAGAATACCCTCATTAATAAAGGCTCCATTTTGAAGGTCATCCAGCGGCAGACACAGGGCGAACTTTTGTGCAGGCATGAATTAGAGCATCGCGAGACAAAAAGCCTCCTCTCGGTAAATGTGCAATCGGTACAATGGCGCTCGCAAGCATTGTGCTCCCCGAGACTTTCGAACGCAATAAAAACTAAAGAAAGGATCCTCGTGGCGCGGTGTGCTCGCAAAACGGACTAATTTCTCGACCACCGGTGGTCCAAAGTGTATCGAGGCCCCTCGTTCCTCCTCCTTCTCGCAGAACTTCCAACCCTTTATTTTAAAAATTGCATATTTAGTTGGCAAACGCGTTGTGGCGTCACGCTCTCACAAGCGCTCGACCGACTTCCCAATATCCCAGTCGTCTAATGTAGGGCCTGCTAAAAAGCCTTACTGATGAGTCCACTAGCAGGCCCCCCCCCCTTTCTTTTTCTGTCCTACAAAATTCTCACGAGTTCCTAACCGCAGCAAAGCAGCCGCCACAGCGTTAAACATAAATAGTAATAGGCTACTTAAGTAGTAGAGTAGTTAATTTTTCGTACTACTATGTAAAAGACATAGAAGAGGGGATGGAAGTGAACTTGACGCGTGTTTATACGGTGTTAGGCGCGATCGAATAGCTACGTTTGGGAGATACAATTAAATCGAAGCATGGTGAGGAGAAAAAAGGCCAAGAGGGGAGTCGTACGACGGAACGGGCCCCGCCCTCTCGGTCCTTTCGGACCCCGTGGACCCCGCGAGCGAGAAGAGGTCCAATTCGACAAATGTTTTCATTTAGGGACCTCGAGCTGCCCGGGTGCACTTTGTCAGGACACCCCGTCATAAGTAACGGTACTTTTATCCTTGCAATATATTTATACATTGTTGAAGTACTCGATCTAAAACGAAGCCTCCTACGCAAGTTCATCATTGTTGATTTTCGTCTCATTTTCAGCCATAGAAGTCAACAGTGTCGTTCGCTGTGAGAAATCCTACGTCTATTTCGATCCGTCGTACGTGAAGTGCAGCGATACGTGCGTCTGAAGTTCGATTGGAAGTAGAAACGACATGTCACGGGCAGCCATCCAATTGAAGTTCGTCACGGTGCTCGCCCCCGTACGTACGAAACCAACGGAATGAGTATCTCTCGTGCCGTTTAATCCGGATGAGTTGTTTCTTTAAACGCTGCTCGGAGCTCGATTTATATCGTCGTTTCGCCGTTCACGATCGGCCGGAATGGAATTTTCTACGGAATTCCCTCGATTATTCCGAGTAAATCGTAAAATATACACGAATCGCAAGCCTGACTCTGTTGCGAGCAATGATCCAGGCGCCTGGCGAACGCTTCGGGACTGTAATGCGAAACCCCCGTCGATTTCCCGGCGGTAATGTATCCTCGTTGCAACGGCGATTACGCACGAAAGTAAATTCTAATTTGTACCTTATTTAAAATATCTCCTCGCGGCCGGGCGTGTTTATCCACTATTTGCGCGTAATATATATTTGGTTCGAAAATCCGCGCGCTGGATCGATGCTTTCCTGCGCCGCGTCTACGCACTCTGTAATTCCTCGCTCTGCGGAAGCTAATAATTTCATGTAAATAATCAACGGATCCAATTGGACAGATCGCCGGCCACAAAGTGAAACGCCAGACCGCGAGACTGATACGATATAATTACGTCCAACTTTGTTGCGCAAGTTGCAACTCCGCAGAATGCTAAGCGTTTGTCGGTACCCTTTTGCCTCGGACTTGTAACTTGGAAACCGGAAAGAAAGAATCACCAACGCTCGAGCATGAATTTCATAATCAATCTACGTATTCTTTTCTATGTTTTATATTTAGCAGTTTCAATTTCGTTCTGTAAAGTCAGACACGCGAAAGTACAAGTTCATTTGCTAAATTTGTTACGAAGAAACAGCTCATGTTGTAATTGATCTCATTACTAAATTTCACAGCGAACATAGCAGTGGTAAATAATTATATGGTCTACAATCTTTTAGGGACAATATACATTCGGGATCATCTTCTTCCAAGGAGTATTGAAGTGTGGCGTCGCCTACCATGCTCACCACCAGAGGGGTCGCGCTCTCACAAGTGCTCGACGGACCCCTCGGTTGCTATATATACATTCCTTGACCGACTTCCCAATCTCCCAGTCGTCTAAGGCAGGGCCTGCTAAAAAACCTTACCGATGAGTCCACTAGCAGGCCCACTCCTTTCCTTTTCTGTCCTACGATTGTCACGAGTTCCTACCCGCGGCCAAAGCAGCGCTACACAAGAGAAAAGAAGCGCCTGCTAGAAGAGAAGCAAGTGGAATGATCAAGTGACTGGTCAGACCTCGAACACTACATATTGCGTTATGAGAATGTTTTTTTACATTGTCGTATACTATGTAGTATAAACACGTGGATATCGAGTGGAAGAAGAGGGGGAACGATGGTGTTTCGAATCGAATTAAACGAATACCAACGGAGACGTCTTCCTCCGGCATCGACGTATCGCCGTGCGAGCCAGGCCGCGGAAAAATCAAATTCTCGGATCGAGAGTGTGTCGGAGGAGAGAAACACGGTGCAAAAGCGTCTCGCGGGATCGTGAGAGAGAGAGCGTGAGGGGGAGGGGGTCGGTGGGGGAGAGTGTGGAGCACGGCACGGCGGAGAGAGGACAGGGGGATAATTGCAGAAGGGCCCCCTCGCGTTGCTCTTGCAAAGAAGTCTTAAGACGAGATAAGGCCCCGGCGATAACGATTGAGCCCCGCGGGAACTCTTGCCTACGTGTTACACGCACACGCGCGCGATCGCGGGTCTCGCGCGGGAACACGCTCGATGCTCGCACACGACGTCGGATTTAGAGAGGCCGTCCTCACGCGTGGCATACGTAAACGCTGTACCCCGGCTATCTCTCTGCTCTCGTGTACGCAAAAATGCGTGCCCGTCTGTGTACGCGACGAGGCGAAGAGAAAACGAGCGTAAAAAAAAGAGAAAAAAAGAGGGAGAAAATAAAAAGAAAATGTAAAAGGAAAAATGGCGCGAGCACGCACCGTCGTTGTACGCGGGGCGATCGTGTGTGTCGAGCGACGAGCCCCTCGAACTCGAGAAGAATTCGCCGAAGGAAAAATTGCCCGGTTGAATTAATTAATAGTGCTATCGAAGAGCCGTAGAGCCGAGGAGGAACCGATACGATGCGATGCGCCGAGCCGCGTCGGCCTCGAACCAGCTGAAAAATTCTTGGAACGAGTCGACCGCGATTAAATCGATTCCTACTTACTCCAATAATAACTGTTACCCGCTGAGTAAATCTTTGAATTTTTTAATCGATCCGGAGGGTCGGAGGGAAGGGAGAATTTTGTCGGAACGCGCTTCCGTTTGGGCCCGATGCACGATTCTCTCTTATCTATCTATATCATGCATGAAAAAGAACAGAAAGCTAGGCAGAGAGGTATTCGGACATTTTATTTGTCGTAGAATTCCTACATAGATATGTTGCATAACAAGTTGTTTTAACCGATCGGTCGCTATTGTCCCGTAAACGCATTCCTTTAGCTGTGACTCACGATATTTATCAGAGACAAAACTCTTGTTAAAGGGACCGATCGTGTTGCTCCGGTTCTACATTGCGAAGCAAAACAATAGGAAATATAATACTGTGAAAAATTATATTCCTATACAGTCATAGAGTTATCACTTTGTGATAAGTTTGTGCGTACACTTGTTTATATTTATCACTCTTTACCACCCTCTTCTACTCTTCCAGGTTTTTTCCAGACGAAGAGTTGTTCTAGATATCAGGAATCAGAAACCAATTCGACTGGAACCCAGAAGATGGTTCTTTCTGACCTTTGCCATAGTTCCTTTTTGTGCGTTCGTTTCCAAACAGAGGTACGTAGAGTTAGTTATATTGACTATACAACTGGATACGCGAGTTCTCTGCTTTCAGTGTCGCAATCCATCGTCGTCGAAGCTAAACAAAAGAGACTTTTGTTGCTATCGCCAGGAACTGGCTCCAAGATGATGAGCGGTTGTGTGCGAAGGCCTTTTCTGTAGGCGCTCGTGCGGGTAATAGTGTATACGCAGACACGAAGAGGAAAATGCATGTTTCCGTCCACAAGAGCAGCGTGGCTGACCAGCAAACCATGGAGAAACAGTATCGACGATTTTGAGAACTCTATCACTTTAAACTCAACGAGGTATCCGGATAGTAATGATGAATAATGCAAGTCTAGTTGAATCTATATATGATTTTAGGAACTAATTCAGAATCCCATTACAGGGTGATACCAAAATGGTGTCTGGAAACTGAAAGCTGGAACTTGTTCAGGATCGTTCATCTTTCATTTTAGGAAAATTGGTAATAAAGCTTTTAAGGGCTTACTTAAACCCATAGAAATTTCGAATGGTGTGGAGGGTATTAATGGGACCGTGCATGCATTCGGTTTAACCGTAACCGTGTTATCCGTGCATCGGTGTACCGAACCGAACAATCGTGTTGCCAACCGGTTAATCGGATACGTTCAAGGTACCCCGGCGGACCCTGTTCAATCAAGAGCGCTAGTTCGATTCCGATATCGGGACGCAGTGACGCGCGTCAAATACCCGGCTACCCGATATCTCGCGGTCGCATTTTCGCCGTGCCGTGTTAAGGCGATCGGGATTTATCGTCATCTCGAATCCGTATTTTCGTGGCACCCCGTATGCGCAATGCATATACACGGAGGGGTGCGGCAGTACCGACGCTGGTCGGCGGAGGGCCTGACAGTCACTCAATGAATTATTGGCCATAATAGCAGTGGCAGCGAGGTTGGGCCCTGTACTCTCTCGCATCTCGGGCCCACGACTCGGGTTCCCGGACCCCGTAACCCGTTGGCGTTCTACCACGAGACGATACCGCGTATTGTTGCTGTGCACGTTCTCAGTAGGCCACAATCCTTTGTACCTTAACTATGGAATTCCGATCACCACCGTCGTTTTCAAATATGTTTTCAATAGTAATTAATAATTCGTTTATCCGTGAAAGATAACCGGTATCCATGATCGTCTAGCGCACGACCTCCCACAAAAAGAAAGTAGGGAACTCGAAATCGAGTCTTGGACGGATGTGTCGTGTTGCTATTAGAGAAATTACTATTGCCATTGCGTTAGCCGTTACCCTGTTTTCAATGACCGGTCATTATCTCCGAAATAACGATAATTATGAGCGTAAAATAATCACGATTACGGTACGATTATTATTACTATTATTATTATTATTTTATCATCACCGTTCGTCCCTCAGGTGTCTACGAAAGGGTTGGTGGAACGAGGCCCTCTGCCTGTTGCGATGGTGATG
Source organism: Colletes latitarsis (assembly GCF_051014445.1). Lineage (NCBI taxonomy): Eukaryota > Metazoa > Arthropoda > Insecta > Hymenoptera > Colletidae > Colletes > Colletes latitarsis. The sequence continues at coordinate 24,022,300 of NC_135145.1, forward strand.
AGGATGGTGCTCGACTTGAGAGTCGGCGAAGGAGGACGAGGTGGTTCGAGAGAAGAGGAGAGGAGAGGGTAAGGGCTCGGTAGAAGCAAAGAGGAAGAGCAAGGTAGCAGGGCGTGGGGAGGAACGGGGTACAAGGGGGTACAAGAGAGAAGAGAAGGATGGGGAGGAGGGGAAGAGTACCTACGCATTGCAGCAGACATTATGCTAATCTGCGAGCGAGGATGTATGCCCGATAAGCCGGCTGTGGCTCGGGTATATAAGTCCCCTTCTGGCAGCGGTGAAGCCCAGGGGCCCCACGCCCTCGATCTCACGGACGTGTACATTACCGGGGCCGTTTGTGTGAGTGCGTGCGTGCCTTACATTACGTTACCTTGGCGTTTCGTACACCGACGTTATCTTCTTTTAACGAAAATCTGGAAGAGCATTTGGGTGTCTCTCGAGGGCTCGAAACCGCGGCCCTCCGAGAGACCGCGACTACGCGACCGATTTTTCGCGGCCGTTAGCCCTGCCGCCGCCATCCCCCACCTCCGACGTTCTCCTTTTCTTCCCTTTGGCTCGCTTCGGTTCTCCGTTTTTTTACCTCCCTGTTTACGAAAGCGGCGAGAATAACCGCGCCAGGGCTCGCACGATACTCCGCGTCTACTTCATCGGGCTATAAAGAATGCCCCTCAGTGATATTCTTTACGACGCCCAATAGAAATCCGTTGAAACGTTATTGCGGTCGTAGATCCCCGACGAAACCAACGCATATGTCTTTAAGCATTCTTATGTACCCCTTGTGCGTATTGTAAATTTTTTTAAGATTCTTGAAACGCAGAGGGCTAAATAGGCGTATTAAAATTAAGTTTCCCGTCGTTTTTCATCGCCAGCATAAAGAGCAGAGTTGGCAGTGTCGCCAAACGCGGTATTTCGTTCCGTTCCAGCAGGCGTGTCTCGTTCACCCTGGGTGTCGCTTAATTTGCCAAAGATAGCTCGTTAGATATCGTTGGGAGGTCGATTCCGTCCGGTGAAGTTACAAGCTTGGCGCGCGCGCTCTCGCTCCACCCGGAGAATTATACGTTCGGGAAGCCGGCGAGAGAACGATTCCACGAAACGTTTCGAGAATATTTCAATACAATGGTCCATTTACTCGAAATTAAGCTGACCGGGCGTCTCCGTGGGGTGCTTAATTCTACACCCCGCTAAACCCCCTCTATTACACTATATTTATGTTTGCTATTACATTTACAGGTTCTATTCAACGCACGGAACATCAGGACTGGAAAACATCCAAGAAAGTTTACCTGGTACCTTCAGAAAAGTAACAGCAGCTTGCTGCAACATCCGAACAATTCTGTCTCTCAATTACTATAGACATATTAGTGTTAGTATTATATTAGTACAGAATTCTGTGCGTCGAAAAATACAGCGAGGGTTGATCGCGACAGCGTTTATCGCGAATTAAGGGCGGACAGGGGAGCGACAGACGCAGATCTCGGCGTTATTACACGCGCGTCGAGGCCGCCGTATAAAGTATACTAACGTGCTTTAGATTACGCTTACTCCGGCCGTTATCTGGTTTTAACGAATTTCTGGAAGAGCATTTGGGTGTCTCGGGGATTTAAAATGTTGCGGCGCCGTGTGTCAGCGGCCGATTGTGACCGTCGTTATCTTTACGCGCGGATAGGCCAGGGACTTACGGATCGGGGCCCCGGCGAACGGGGCATCTCGCGACAATTGTTCGCCCCGTGTATGCGTGTACGAGTCGTCATGTTCCTCCTCCGACGACACGCATTCCGCGAATATTTTTCATAATTCCGACGCGGTTCGTCCGTGAATTCGTCGCGTTATTATTATCGCGGACCGAGGGACCCCGGAGCCCGCTTAAATACATCAACGGAATGAAAAGGCGAAAGAACTTTGGCGACGCATGAAACACGAACCCCTGACGTTCGCGGGCTTTATTTGTCAGTCGTTAAAACAGTACTATTCGGTTCCGCCGAGGCGAAACTGTAATTGATCTGTCACGAGGGTGGTTCGTGACTCGGCATTTGTCACCGGCGAAATGTAATTGCGGTCCCCTTTGTGATTCATTCTTTCCCAAAGCCTTCTGTTATATTTTACGTTCCCTCCAAAGGTGACTTTCGATGGAAATAGTGTTAAAATTGTTGCAAATATGGTTTCTAAGCGTTCGTCGATCGAGCATCTTGCGCGGCGATAAATTTTCATAGGCACCGGGGGCCGAAATCGTACCGATTGTGACGTACAGTAGCGTCTTGCGAGCGAGTAGGCTCATTTGAATACAATGCGATTCAAATATCCATCTTCGCGCGTTCTCTCGGCCGCGAAATTCCATGTCTTGTTTTCTAGGCGCGAGCCCGGCTGACGGGGACATCGATGCCTCGGAAATTTCGGACGCGATGTCGCGCGGGCGAAGTCCCTACGCGATCCCCATTTCGGCGACTATCGCGCACATGCGTGTGTTCAACCCTTCGAGGGCGGTCTCCTCGTCTCTGCGATTCGTAAACAAATTCCGTGCAGTCTCTAAACTAGCGGTAGACCATCGTTCTCGATCAACCCTACCGTAGTATTTTTTAACTTCATTTAAAAGACGTATCAAAATTAATTGTTCCGCCATTTCTCATTGCCAACATAGTCCCTAATTTTATTATTCGTTCGACAGGGAAGCCATCCAGGGAGAAAAAAATGGCGATAATTTACACGAAACCTATGGTTATCGGTACAGTTACTCTCGTCGCTGTAAATTCGAGGGAACTTTTATACGAATAAAGAGTCGCTCGTTACCGACGAACACAGCGAATAGCGAATAATTATCCAGATAAAGATTTATTCGAAGTTATTCGAGTAATGCCCGGCTCCGATCGCAAGCAGCCAAGTGCGACAGATATAGAGGGAACGCGCCGGAGATTGGCGGAGAGAAAAGGAGACAGATTCGAGGGGATCTTGGGAGAGAAAAGAAGAGGGCGTCGCGAGCGGGCTTGCGGGAGGGAAGAGGCGGAGAGGGGGGGGCCAAATAATATTTCAAAATTAATGTCATGCGGGCCGTCCAAAGGGGTCCGGTGGGTTCCGCACCACCTTTCTGCATAAGATAAGGACCCCGTTGGCCACCGCGCGAGAGAAAGAGCAGAGGAGAACGGGGCAACGTGACCACGCTGCGAGGCGCGTCGCTAAAGTGGGGATGGATATATGTCTATGGAGTGAAAGAGCCCCGAAGAGCCCAGGCGGACGGGAGACGACGACGGTGCGCGTAGAAACGCTGAGGAGAGGAGAGAAAGGCGGACGGAGAAGAGAAAATACAAGGAGTGAGAGCAAACAGACCACCGGAGGAAACGGAGAAAGAAGCGTATCCACGGTGAAGTGTGCGCGAAGAGAGGGAGTAAAGGGGGCGAGGGGGGAGGAAAAGTGTGAGGGAAGCTCGAAGGAGACGGTAAGAATGCGTGAGGAAGAATGTAAGAAGCGAGTAAGAGAGTGTATCGAGGGAACGTGAGTGGAAGGGCGAGTGAGAGAGGGCGCGGCGTGTAAAATGAAGGAAGAGGCTCCGAAGGAGAATATGCGAGAGGAAGAGCCTGGCACGGAGATGAAAAGGACGAGCAGGAAGAGAGCGGAGCGTGTAAGATGGAGAATAACAGTGACTAAGCGTGTAGGAAGGAGCGAGAGGCGGAGGACAAACGCGACGAGAGAAGAGTATCCTGCGTGGCAAGGTAGACTAATACCGTGGGGCCCGGTGCGAGGCGAAGTGCAACGAGGAGGGAGGATGACGCGCAACGGTGACTTAGGAAGAGAGGGAACGAGAAGAAGAGGGCCCGCGGGAGAAGAAGAGGGCCCCAACGAGGGAGACAAACGAGACTCCTCCGAAGAGTCCTCGAGAGAATCTAAACTCACGGGGTTAACGCGTCTCTTTGCCTGTCTTTCTATTTTTCTTCGCCGCTCTCCGCGCCGTTCTTCTCGTTCGTTTCTCTCTGTACCCAGCGGTCCTCTGTTATTCCTTCGTTCCTCGTGCGCTTTTTGTCCAAGGGCTTATACTGCTCCTTCCTTTTTGGTCCCCGTCCTTCGTCATCTTTCTCCTCGAAACATTCCTCTCCTTTCATGCTACTCTCGGTACCGTCGGCGTCTTCGTTTCTCACCGCCTCTCCTCTCGCCGCAGTCTCTTTTAATTCGAACGCTCTTGGGATCGGAGCAAACCCCTCAGCGCGCGCGCGAACCTTGGGAAAAATCGGATTTCCTTCTCGCGTCCCCGGTACTCCGTTGCCCCCTTTCTTTCTGGCTAGAGGCGAGTTGGTATCCGCCGCCTCTGTTCGTTTGCCCCTTCGTGCGGCTTTCTTTCCTCCGCGGCACACACTCGCGTTCCTCGCGCAGGCGCCGAACGACGAGGCGCGCGCGCGCGTTTCGTTTCTCTGTCCTTCCCCCTCGTTTCATCGCTAATTCACGATGACGTCCACGCACGCCGGACAAACCGACGGACGGATGACTCTCGCCTAGCGGCCGGGGACCTGCAATCGCCTTCGCGTTCCTTCCAATCTTATTCCGCAGCCGCAACCAGGTCTTCCAAACGCCTAATTCAAAACTAGATCAAAACAACCACGTGCCTAGGATGCCACAGAGTTCCTCCACCCTCATCTCTCGAGTTCAAGCAATCAAATATAACTATAGTACTTGTATCTTAGAAAATTAAATTAGTTTTAGGGGCCTGTATTGTTGGACTGCGCTGAGGACATGGGTTGAAACGCCTCCAACTCACTCCATTTGTATGAATATTAAGGTAGTAGCAAACTTATTACGATTACCATGTTTGAAAGAATATAGAATAAAACGACGTTGAATTTGAACAGGCTAGCGGGTCGCCAAGGACCCTGGAGGACTCCCCTCATCCAGGGGTTGAACCGTCCGACAAATTGGGTCGCTCCCGAGGTCGAACGGTCTCAGAAAAAGGAAGAAAAGACCAGTAAGTCCGACCGATTGATCAATGATTTGTAGGATTCGAACGGGAAAGAGGGGTGAGGTGGAAGGGGAAAGGGGGTTGACAGATGGAATTGCTTGGGAGCCCGGTAGACGTGTAGATATTCGTGTTCCTTGTTCGAGTGTTTGTCTAGACCCTAAATAAATGTAAATCAACCGCGGCAATCTTCGAGTAGCTTCACGGCAGGCTGGAGACCGTGAGTTTCCGACGCACTATGCATCATTCGATTTCACGTTATTGGACGCGTGTACCACGGGCCCCGGTTCGACCTTTTCCACTACCCGTCTGCTCCCTCTGGAGAGCCGAGATTGTGCCAAGCCTTCCCGACGAATTCATTCCAGTCATCGAATAACTCTCGATAAGAATAATACGGGTGCTCTTGCGATGATATTTTCCTTCCACCTCGACGGTATGCATGCCGTTTACTTAGCATCCTCTCGGCGGGAGAAAACGAAACATCGCCTATCCGTCGTTGCGATACGCCCGGGTGTTTTATTATCAACCCGCCTGTCGCGTCCATCATCGGCCAGAAATAATATCTTTTGGATCCATCGAATAACCAAAGAACGTCTTTTGCAATAATAATACGCAACGGTATATAAAACTTTAACTGTAACGCGATTTTACAGTACTCGACTGTTTTCAGGTAGCGTCGATGCTCGTTGGAGTCGCCTAGTTGCAGAAAGAACGAACGACTGAGTGTTCGTTGTTCCTTTGTACGATTGAAAAATTCGCCCCGGAATAATGGGCGACTCTGTCGTTGTAATATGGCGTGTGTTTACGTTTCGCCGGTCCAATTTATGAGTCACGATGACGATCGGGAATTTCGAATCGTCTCTTAAAAGAATACGTTGTTTGCGACCGAATAAAACCACCGCATCGACGAAGAGGAACAAAACGCACGGAAAGAAGATCGCCCGGGCATTATCGAGCAAAAGAGGAGACGGTTAAAAGAGTGGCGTGGAGGAACGAGAGGACAGGCAGTTAATGGACATTCAATCTCGCGATAACCGAAGGTGTCGGCCGGGTTATATTTTAGCGTAAAATGGAAACTCGCGAATAGGCAAAAAAGTATCGCGAACGAACGAATCGGTTAGGATCCTGAGGGGCGCCAGCACGACTCGTACACTGGGTGTCCAGTTGATTCGAAGGACCCATTTAAGAGCTTCGACTCGAAGCAATACAATTGTACTTTTAGGTTCTTTGGAACAGTTTCGACCAACACTTTTCTATAACGATTTGCAACAATTACTTTCGGGGCGTTTTATTTATTCGCAGGAGACCCGTTCGCATCGGGACACTCAGTATACTTGCGTGTGTAGCGTGTGGCTCCCATCGAGTTTCTTCTTCGTGGGTAAAGAGCGCGGTGAGTCGGCCCGAAAACGCTCGAACTCGTATCTGACGGTCATTAGCGAGCGCGCGCTTCTGAGCCGCGAGATAAAAACCGGAGGACCAACCAAGTAGTATTTTACCGGGGACATAGTTCCCAGGAATGATCACTATGCGAAGGTCGGCCGATTATGAAAAGATACAGACTTCGGGGAATCGGTCGCGTCCACCCCTCTCTTCCTCAAACTTATTTGGGAATTTTTGTGCTAGCGCGAAAAACGAAACCATTACAATGTCTAATATTACGCCAACTAAAACACGCTATTCTCCCCTTTTTGAAATTTTTTTTTCCCCCTGTGTCTGTATTTTTTCAACTGAAAGGCAACTATAAAAGCCGTGGCCATTTTCCCAGGGTGAATCACTTTCCTTCCAATCGTGACTGCATTTCTGCGCCCGTACCGCGAATGTTTGGAATCCAGGGTCGCCCGATACGAGTAAAATGTTCGCAGGAAACGTTCGGTTGTCGTTAAAAGTGGCGCGATAAAGAGCAAAGGGTTAATCTCCGGCGTTTCATAACGGCGAAACGGGAGTTAGGCTGGCGGCATAAAAGTGTTTACACCGCAAACATCGCGATAACTTCATTCGTCGATTACGGTCGGCGTTGCGTTACGTTTATACGCGTTTTCTGGTTTAAGTGCTGCCCCGTTCGGTAATTTCTGACGAGATTTTTGCGGTTCGTGGGGCCCAGGATGCGCATCGAATGCCGCGGGACGTCCTCTGGTAACGCGTTCACGGATCCCGAAGAACGGAGCGAAAAGGGAAGGGGGGAGGGACAGTTGGTAAAACGAACCCGAAAGCGCAACAAACCCTTAATGATGTCATAATTGAATAATGCCCATAATCTTCCGCGTATCTGGCCTTTTTGCCGTTTCTTACGCTGCCCTTTGCCGATCGCTTTCATGCGAACCAGTTACACGCGACCGTGCAAAAAGAATCGCGACGTCCCCGTAAAAACGTCGCTGATATTAACGAGTATTAATTTGTAACCCGTGCCCCGCGACTAGATCGTTCCCACCGGAGGTCAGCTTCGATAATATATCGCTCACTTAACCTTCGAAAAATCGACTGTTGCCTTAGGCCTCCTATTTATGGTAAATTAAATGCGTACATTTTTATAGCCATAATTTGTCTCGTACTAATATTTGTCTATTGTAGGAAGGAAAACGTCCGCCATTTTGTGAGTCAAGATATTAAAAATTGCTTGGAAATGGAGATGAAACACGAGTCGGTGGGACCACGGGACAAAAGAATGTTCATTAGGATCGCAGATTACATTGAAACCTTGAAGAGGAGGAGCAGGGGGGCTTTGGAAAAATTATACTGCGAGAATAGGTGGGTTCTGTCCCGAGGGCTCGTGTCAAATGTCCATGGGGACATCGGAAAAGCAGGTAGAGATTACGAGGGACACGAGGAGCCGCGCGACCGGTGCCCGTTGCGTTTTGAAGGCGGACGAGTGGCAGCAAAAGCGTAAGTCCTTTAAAGGATCCCCAACGAACGGGAGAGAGAACGGTCAGACGATGGTGGAGGACAGAAGAGATCGGGAGAAGATATCCCATCCCCGCGGGGCACGGGGGACCGATCATCCTATGGAGAAACGGTATGCGGTTCTGGAATTTTGTCCTTTTTGTGCGACCGGGTGATTTCAATAGACGAATCTCGAGGTCGGCATTGGTCCCCGCTGCGCGTATTCTACGGTGACATTTCCAGAGGACTAACAAGAGTAATATTTCAATGGGCCCTTATGCGCGTTCCGGGGCCACCTCGCCGAGACGCCGCGTTGGGAATTATTATTGCATCTCGAACCGCGGAATCGCACAGGCGAATCTGCCTAGGGAAGATATATGGACGCTGCTAGCCGAAATTGCAAGTCCTCCAACATTCGTATTTCTAAATATTCTTCATTAAAATGTTCGTTGTTTGCAATTTGAAACGTTAAAATCCTCCAATCCGTTCGGGAGTTATGATTTTTTAAACATACGCTTGTCGGGGAAACATTTCTGGCCACACATTATACATTAAAGAATTTTTTTCTTGGAACTGCGTAGGATTTCGGGGGTGTGTCTATACACCAAAAACGATTGTAATTGACCCCTGCAACTAAAAATAATTTTTCCAGAACGATTTGAAATTTTTTAATTTCGCTGAAAAGTTTCAGCAGCTGATTCTGATTTTGCTGTTGCTGATGAAACGACGACTGTCAAACAGGGCACAAGAATTGTATTCCACCGTATGGACACCAGGCTACACACGATATCTAATTTTAGCTAAAAAAATCCAAGCGTTTTTTAAAAATTCAAAGATAGAAGATGGTCGACGATTAAGACTAAAATTATTGTTTTATAATTACAGCTAGCGTCAAAAAGACGACACGATTTATGGGATTACCTGATAGCTTATAACACTTGAGACTGATTGTAAGTATCCTGTAGATAGCGAGGAAAGATAAAATCCTTTATGACCCCACTCCTTCACTCTCTCTCCGTCGGTCTTTCTCCATTTTTTAATCGATTTACGGGCCCGTCCTCGTGAAACTTTAGATAGGTCTCTGTCTGTGTACGGACCGAGATCGATACGTCGACTTTCGTTCGAATGTGCAAGCTCATCCAGGATCGTATCTCTTGAAATATCGTTCGGCGTGGTAGGAGCGCGCGCGCGGGCGGAACGGAGCTTAAACCTCCCTCGTTAAGTAACGCTCTCGTGATTATTCCCTTTTTTTTTTTATTTTCTTTTTTTTTTTCTTTCTTTCTTCCCATTCGTTTCGTTCGTGTACCGGCGACCGTCCGCTTTTAAATTGTCTCGTTCCTGCTACGATTAATTTTTCTCCTTCATTTTTTCCCGCTGTCCGTTTCATTTGTTTCTTTTCACGGGCGATTCCCTTATCTCGCGATTGCGAACCTTTCGGAGCTTATAATTCGATCAGCGAGACCTCGACGAGGCGGCCAGCGTCCTTTTGCGCTCGAGACCGCTTCCTGTTTGATACCGTCGAGCATATAATATCCTCCGGGACACGGAAACACGCATTCTTTCGATAAAGGAACCCATGAAAATCTACATTCCTTCCACCAGTAACGCGTGTCCCACACTGGGTCAGAACTCATTCGCGCCACGACCAATATAATTTACTTATTTTTATTATATTCCCGCGTTCAACTGCTTTTTATACACTGTATATTTACATACTCTTTTGTTTTAGAATACCTTTGGAGAAGATACTGCAAGATACTGCAAGATGTTAAAAGATGCAATAGGATGCCTCAAGACCCGTGAAAAAGTATTTAGTAAAAATGGTAGTTGTCAGAATTGTTGAATTTCAAGGGTCGTCCTCGACAGCTCGCTTATTCGAGTAATTCGATAAATGAAGCAGCTTGATTAATCGAGCAGCCTGTTGCCGGGAGAAATATTCCCGTGGTGTGGTTGCCTCGCTATTTCCGAGTACTCGGGCAACTCTAGTTCCCCGTGAGACAGAGGCGATGCCGGTGAAACGGTTTTAGAGCTTTGCCTGCTTGCAATCCCTTCGCGCCCACAGATTCGATTTCTCCATCCGTGTCGTTTCGTTCCGATTCTTCGCGCTGCGCCTTCTAAAGAAGACGTTGAAAAATGAACAGGATGACGATTGTGATTACGAGGGGACGAACAACGGCAAAGGAACGAGAAGGAAGATGATGATGATGATGACGAGCGAGTAGAAGATTAGCGTAGCATTAAAGGTGCCATCCCGCTTCCTTTATTTCGTGCCCCGTGAAGGATCGACCGGCCGGAATGAACGCGACGAACTTTATAAATGCGCTCTTGTAAATCATTTTCTGCGCATACTTCTCTTCTTCTCCCTTTCGAAAAAATGAACTCTGCATGTGGATTCAGCACACGCGACCGTGGTACAGTCACGGAAATGGCGCGAATTTTATTTTAAAAACCTGACAATCGACTCGGGCAAAGGATTCTCTACGACACATCTTTGATTTAAGAATCGGTGCAAGACTCGATGGAAAAAATCGCGATCGCAGCGTACTCTAAATTTCCTCGCGTAGCTGGAAAAAATTTCTCGCGTTCCTCTGTTACATAAATGATTCATTGAACTCGTTCGTTCGACGGCAACTTTATGGGAAATACGTCGAACGCTCGCGTGTACCGTTCCCAACCGCAGAATGCGTCGTTCGATCGGTGGTTTTCATGTACCAGACTTTTTACGAGGCTGGACTAGACTTTGTTGCAACGGTACTGTTGCATCGTGGCTATAAAAAAAAAAAAAAAAGGAAAAACACCGACGAATAACGACGATGAGCAAGCTCGGGGCATTAACGCATAGGCCTCTCCAACTTTGGACCTGGCTTTTCCATAAATCGCTAGAGAGTGAAATTGCTCGATCGACAATGAACAGAAAACCGTCCAATGAATTATTTATTCACTTTACGAGAGAACTCTTTAACTCTCAATGGAAAGAAAAATAAAAGTTAAGTAGTAGAAAGCGGTATATAATAGTAACAACATAATAATAACTTTCACTAACGATAAAACAGAATTTACATTAAGGCGTCACAATACTTTACGACTGATTACTTTGATATTATTTTTATAATTCGCTATGTAAATATGGCGTTGAAATCGAGGCAACGATAATTGTTTATTTTCTCCATTTTGTCCAAGAAATGCAACGACCTCAGTTTCGTTCGATGCACGATACCGCGGTGACAAAAACCAAAAGCAAAGTGCTAAACGAAGAGTATATTACCTCCAATAAGCCCCTTATTTTTTGCCTTAATTTATGCTGGTAATAAAAGCCAATTCTAACGATGCATTAAACGGTTGTTGCAGAATCGAGTGCAGCCACCGATGATAAAAGGAATCGTCGTTTATAACAGTGGCGTGTAAACGGAGAAATTACAAGAGATTATATCTGAATAATTAACTGGTCGTGGAGGCAGAATAACGAAGCGAGATTCCGAGGACTCGTAGCTGCTTCCGTCTCTGGAGTATCCGTTTAACCTTCTGGATGCTGCGGACGTCCACAAGCGATTCTGTACGATGATCGGCGCTCGGAGTGCGGTGAACGCCTATGGGCGTTCGACGGATACGCTTAACGAACGGGACCGCGAGATCCCCGCACGCCGGGACCCGTTGCACGATGATAGGTTTTGAATTACCGGGGCCTGGTGATATATGGTTTTAGGCGTAGACGGTTAATAGTTTAGGAGATATTTAGCGTCCAAGTTTCGAGAAGCTCTATAAGCAACATTTGGCGAGAGATGGGCGCGTGGCATAATTGGTATGGGCGTTTGCCTACCACAAACGTTGCTCTTTTTCTGCCCGGGGTTCTCCGGAGCCCCTTTAGGACTCTTTCCCCCGGTGCATCGGCGCCTTTTCTTATTTATTATACGTATTTTATAAACCCTGAGCGAGGATAATAAATGCCAGACTTTGCTCCGGCGCGCACAGTGGTCCCAAATCCCGAAAAGCTGGCCATAACATGAAGGAGTTCTTCAATTCAGCTAAAAGTTTAGAGGTGGGGGTTTTCGAGGTCGCTGATTACGAATCGAAACTCATATTTTCTCTTTAATTCGTAATCAACAACCTCAGAGACCACTATGCATCAAATTTCAGGTGATTCCTACATTTCTTTCGCATATATGTGAGCTATATCGGAGGCGCTATTTTATTTTTTCTAATTGTGAGTTTTGGTTCGTAATCAGCGACCTCGAAAACCCCCACCTCTAAACTTTTAGCCGAATTGAAGAACTCCTTCATATTATGGCCAACTTTTCGGGATTTGGAACCACTGTGCGGCGTTTGAGCTCGATAAACATGGAGTTTCTTTGGTAAAATGGAATTTCTGGATTTCAGGTGGTCGAGCATGATATTTGCCAAAGGAGCCTGGAACATACATCAGAAAGGACGCCGGTGGAAAGAAAAAGATCAGGGTGCAGTTAATTGACGGTTTATCGCGGTTAAACGAGGGCTATTAATCGGGCACCGACATAATTATCATCGACTATTATTAAATTCTCGCGTCCGCGTTCGCCGTTCGCCGGCGCGCCGCGTACGAGCTTTACTCCAGATATATTTATCTAACCCGTGGAGAAAGAGGGGAAAAAAGAAATCCAGGCACGAAGGAAACATTACGCCTACATTTCGCGCGAGCTCCGGACCCACCCATTGCAGAGCGAACGTGTGGGTTCGCCGTGCCGTGGCTCGCGCGCCGCCATACATCAAGATCACGTTAAAGCCACTTTCTTAAATCAAACGCCGCGCCACTTACTTTATTTATCCGTGTTTCCACCGTTGTCTCTTTCTTTTTTTTCTTCCCCTCCTCCCCCCCTCTCTTTTTTCTTTTTTTTTCTTTTTTTTCCTCGCCTTCACTTTCACGCGAGATTATCGTATTCGCGTTGAAATCGACTCTTTTCGACGGTTGGCCTTTGTCGAACGTGTTTATCGGAACGTTAGACGCGTTTGCTGCATTCTGACGACTTAATCCTGACGACTCTCGACCGTTTCAGAGATTAACGCGAGATCGAAGCTGCCTCCCGGATGTCGGTTACGAATACTCTGTACAGGGTGTTCCGCTTTAACGGCACACGGCGTGGGAGGATCACTCATCGAGTATTTAAATTTCATCTCGAGGCTATTCTGGAACTAATGGTTTCCGAGATATTCGGTTACCGAAGCGGCGGAAAATACGGCGGAGCCTCCGTTAGAAAGTGGGTACGTACACACGAGCGTTGGATTATTTTGAATAATAAGACCGTTGTTCTGACGTTTATCTTTATTTTAGGTAAAAGAACATTCTGATGAAATTTCATTGCGAGCGTCTTTTGAGTCACGATGGAGCAATGCCCGATGGCGGCATAAAAAACTAGACAATAGTTAATGTTGCGTTTTCGCATCGATGGCAGCCAGCTAGAGTAAGCCTTTCAGCGGCACGAACGTATATTTACGCCATTTGTTAGCCTACCGCGGTACGTAGTACGCCGTACGTTTTAAAATTTACGTCGGAACAGTACCGCTATTAATTTACGTCCAGTCTTAATATTTCCACACGCTTCTATTTGGTCATTTATGGGTAATTCGATTTTAAAAAGCGTGCAAATGTGTGAAGAAACTCCGTCCCAGGTGGCTAGCGAAATGACCAAGCCGCGAAAGCTCATTGCTCAACAACAAGTTGCCTACATTCAATTTCAGAGAGCATTCCGATCTACGCGCGCGGAATCTGCATACATTCCGTTCTATCGATTCAACGTATTTCCGAAGATGCATCCATTTATACATTAACCCCGCGCCCGGGAGAGTAGGATGCACGGTTATTCAAAGTGTCGAATACATTAGGAGTTTCAGCAACTTCGGAGGAGATCGTGAGACGCGAGAGCCAATTTACCATTGTATTATTTAACATTAATTGTTTTGGTATCATTAGCCGCGCAATAACAGACGCGCCGCGCACGACTATAATTATTACAGCATCGCGTTAATAACACCCGTGTTACGAACCCGAGTTGCCAACGCGAGAGTTTAATGCTGGTAATTAAATGCGTTAACGCCGCGATCCTAACGAAGAAAATTGAATAATACCCGGCGCGGTGCACGGTGACCAAGAGTCCCAAAAAGCTGCTCGATATAATTTCACGAGCTTAGAAAGTTGTTTACATATTTCGTTGTAACTATTACTCGAGTGTGATGGGTTCTTGAACAAGTTCGTCAACCCGGGGGGGTTAACGATCGTGATTATCACGATTACTTTGTGTAATCAAGTACGCGACTAATCACAATGTAATCAATTACAGGGGCCCAGGACGGCCGAGCAGGAGGGTTTCTTCGGTTTTTTCCGTGAAACCGCGGCGAGATCGCACCGTTGCGCACACACGGGGACGGGGTACTAACGAGTACCGTCAACGGGGGACGAAAATCCCGGAACGACAGCCGGTGGAACGTCCAAGGGACCAGAAATGACGGGGCCTGTTAATTTTTCCCTGGAAAGTCCGGGGGCTGGCACGATGCAAATACAATTACGCCGCTCGAGGAATGTTCTAATTGACCGGGAGAGGGTCGCGGGCCGGAGAAAGAAAGAGGACCGAGGTAGGGTTTAACAAAAATGCCAGGCGATCCGAGACGACATCGGTACGAATATATTCCCCTCCTCCGCTTGGGCCCTCGTTCGGGCTTTCATCCCCGTGGCCCGGACGACAAAAAGCCGATCATACGAAGTCGATGGCCGAACGAAGAAAAAGAAGGGGGGTCGGTGGGGTGCGGTACGCGCACAGAGACCCCTGAGAGACCGGGACGAAGAGGGGAACGGTCCCCGGGAACAGACAGGGAAGAAAGAGAGAAGAGAGCTCGGGTCGTGACAAAAACGTTCCGAACCGCAGTCGGTTCCCGAACAGAGTCACAGATCCCACAGCGAACGATAAAGGCTGAAGGGCCCAGACGAGACGACGAAGACCGGGGGACAGGCGGAAGAAGAAACGAGAGATAGGAGACGAAGGAGGACCCGAAAAGGTGGTTCGCGGTAGGTAGACGAGGAGGTAGAGGAGAGGGATCCAGAGAGAGAATCTTCAGAAATGAAGCAGCAGTCGCACCGGGGGTAGAGATGGACCGACTTTTACCTACGGTCCCGGGCTGTTTGTATGCGTTCATCCAAGATCAAGTTTTTCTCGAGTTCCGAACCTCCGGCAGCGAGCCAGCAACGGCGGCGGCAGCGGCCACGGACTCGAATCCAACTTGATTTCCTGGCACGCGGTTCGTCTTGTCGTTTATTCTCTCCCACTCCGTTCGCCTGCATCTCTCTCTCTCTCTTTCTGTGTCTCTCTCCAACGCCATTCTCCCTCGTCCCTTTCGCTTTTGCACCGATCATCCCCGGCTGGATCACGGCGTTGCGCTCCGGATCGAGGGGTGGTCGCTGGAAACACGTGCCCTTCCAAAACGACAAACTCGCGGCGCTGCTAGGTGTAGCGCTGTTAGTGGGACTCATAGGTAAGGCTCCCTATCAGGCTCTGCCTTAGACGACGGGATATTGGGTCGAGGAATGCATATACAATAGACGTGTACACGCTGTTCCGGGAGGGACTAATACCGCTCTGCTGCTAATTTTCAGTGAGAAACGTCCTATCGGAAGAGAACCGACTCTCCGGAGATACACCTTAATGGACGGTTCCGAGGAAAATGACCCTCCAACGTGACCACCTTGCTTTCCTGGACTCGCTTCGGACCAAGGTAAATAACTGATCAGGATAAATAGTGTCTCGATGCTAATATTAATTATCGAGCATACGCGTAGAGCGGAAATAAGGCCCTGACTAATTTGTATTATTTTAGTAGGTCCAGTTACAATTCAGATATTTCCACTCGGGGTATGTATCCTCCCATAACAAACCAATTCACTATAAATGAGGCAATATCTTTTAGAAATATAAAAACGTAACTTTCTATAACGAAAAATCGCTGAGAAAAGGTAATATACTGAATTTCGTTCGCAACGAAGCCATGCAATTTTTTAAATAGATCCATCGACTATAACTAGCGGCGGAGAAAGGCATATTGGCGAAGTTTGCATCGTTCGCTCTCGTCTCGCAGATTCCCCATCGTCTCCTATCGCCGACTCTAATTACCTTAAGATCATTGTTACGCAACGTGATTCCCGTACGGACGAACTATCGTGCCGTAAGACGAGAAGTCTGCGAAAGCAACGCGTGTCCTAACCGCGGATTAATAAATCCATTCCGACGCGTTCCACTCGTGACAAACGAGCCGCGTGTAAATTTCATTGCTCGCCAATCTTCGCTGATTTCGCGTTCGCTCTTCGTAATCATATTTGATCCACGACTTGGAAAAAAACGATCCCAGGGGAGAAGTTTCGGTTCGGAACGTTAAGTGGACCCGGCTATTATTTACGACGATTGAGTTTTCGGCTCTCGGGACGCTCGAAACCATCCAGCATCCGGTGCTCACACGACAGGATATTTTCAAATTAAATTACGGATAATAGGTCCCACGAATTCATATTTGGCTATGAAAATCTGCTAGATGATTGTCGAATTGTTTTGCAAACGACAATGAAAACATTTGTTAAGTTAACAATTACTTTGGCACGCACTTATATTTAAAATTCTTTCAGGTATGTTGGAACGCAGAGTGACAAATCTATCTGTCCAGAGGCTTCTCCGCGCGACTGTGACTTCCGGAATTATGTGTTTTTGTAAGTCTATGCGTTTTCAAATAGCTTAGAATACCTAAGGAAAATTACTCTTATCTAGAATCAGCATTTTGACCACCGTGGGTCGGATAAAAGGCATCGAATGACTTTCGGAACGCGGATCCATTAATTATTCCCGGCAATGATCAATCAAAAACGCGAACTTACTTTGGTAGACGTCGTACTGGGCCTGGTGCCGCCGACACCAATGGCGTACAGCTCCACCTCGTACCACTGGATCCCGGTTTCCCTGTCGAGCGCGGCGGCCGTCGACAGTACACCCGTCTTCGCGTCGACGTCGAACAATCTGTCGACCTGCGGACCGCCGCTACCAGCGGTCACGTTCGTCACGTAATACTCGAGATCGATGTTCGATCTACGGCTGCGCGCGGTCACTCTTAAAATGCTCGTGCCGATCGGTTCGTTCTCGTACACGCTGCCTTCGATCTGACCACGGTGTTCCCAAATCGGTTGATCGTCGCCGTCCTCGCCAGGCACAATCAGGGTCAGATAAGTCTCCGTGGACCGTCGTTCGGCCTGTACGGCCTCGTCGGTGGCTCGTACGTCGACCTGATACTTGGCCACGCGCTCGAGACTGTTCTTGAACGATCGTGGCAGCCTCATGGTCAGGTGGCCGGTGTTGCGGTGTATTCGAAACATGTCCGAGTAGTTGACGCTCGATCTGAGCAGCTCGTAGGTAACCAGACCGTTCGTGCTGGAGTCTAGGTCCCTGGCGAGCAGCTGGCTGACCGTTATCTCTTTCTGAAACTGGTAATTTCCTTTCAGGGGCAACACCACCGCCGACATGCTGACGAAAATTGGCGCGTTGTCGTTGATGTCCTCGACGATCACGATCACCAGCTTCTCAGCGGACAGCCTGGTGCTAGGAGGTTGGGCGCTGTCCGTGGCCACCACCACCAGCTTGTACGTGTCCACTTCTTCACGATCGATCGGCAACAACGTATGGATCACACCCGTCGATGGATTTATACCGAATCTGCGCACCTGATCCTCGGGATCTTGACTAGCTATAGAGTAGGTTACTATTCCGTTCTCGTTCGAGTCGGGATCCTCCGCTGTGATGGTCACTATCGGCGTGTGGACCAGGATCCCCTCTCTGATCTGCCTTGCGATCGCCGTGTTCGGGAACACGGGCGGATTGTCGTTCGCGTCGATCACCTCGACGATCAGCGTCGTCACCGAGCTCAGACGCGGATGACCACCGTCGCTGCAAGTCACGTTCAGCACGTATCTCTCCAGCTCCTCGTAATCCAGCGGTTTCCTCAAGTATAACGTTCCTGTCAAGGGATCGATGTAGAAGGTATCGCGTCGGTTGCCCGCGGATATAGCAAAGGCCAGCTCGCTGTTGGGTCCCAGATCGTTATCCGTGGCTTTGAACCTGACCAGTTCCGTGTTCGTCCGCGTCGTTTCCAGCACGGCGATCCTTGATTTATTGTCCACGAACTGCGGAACGTTATCGTTCTCGTCCAGTACCTCGATGTGAACGCTCGTGCTGGACGACAGACGGGTCTCCAACCCGGCGTCGTGCGCCACCACCGTCAGGACGTACGCGTCGGTAGTCTCGCGGTCCAGCTCCTTCATCAGAGAGATCTGTCCCGTCGCCTCGTCGATGGCGAAACGTCCGCGTTGATTTCCATCCTCCAGCGAGTAAAACACGTCCCCGTTTAACCCCTCGTCGGCGTCGGTGGTGTACACCCTGAGCAACTGGGTCCCCGTCGCGGCGCCCTCGTTCACCTGCACCCTGTACGGCAGCCTCTGGAACTGGGGCACATTGTCGTTCACGTCGGTGATGTAGATAATAACCTTGACTCGATCCCGCAGACGGTTCGCCCCGTTGTCGGTGACGGTCGCCTCCAGGGTGACGTAGCTGTTGCCGGTGTTGGTCACCAGGAGTTCCCTGTCGAACACACGCAGCGACTTGATGAAACCGTTCCTCGGGTCGACGATGAAGTCCTGCTGGCTGGCCGGCAGCGAGAACATCAGATCGGCGTTGCGACCCACGTCTCGATCGGTGGCCAGCAATTTGCCCACGAACGTGTCCGGTGGCTCGTTCTCGCGTAGGTGGAAGATGAAGCTAGAATTTGTGAACTCCGGCGCGTTGTCGTTCTCGTCGATAATGTGTACGACCACCGGAACCACCGAGTTCCTCGACGGGCTGCCCTGGTCGGTCGCCATCACCTCCAGCGCGTAGTAGTCCTGTTCTTCTCGATCGAGGACGTTCTTCACGTACAGTTGTCCGTCAGGAAATATCCCAAACCGACCCTCGGTGTTCCCATCGGTGACGCTGTACAAAACTCTTCCGTTGGCGCCAAGGTCGACGTCGGTGGCCGTCAGGGAAAAGAATCTATCGTTCACCGGCGTCGATTCCGGCAGGGACGTCTCGTAGCTCGTTAGTTTGAATACAGGCGTGTGATCGTTGACGTCCTGGATGGTCACTCTGACCTGGTGTTGCGCCGACAGCGGCTGGTTCCCAGAATCTGTAGCCGTGACTTCCAAGTGCAGCACGGTGCCCGGTGCCGCTCTGATGGGCTTGTCCAAATAGATGATCCCGGAGTTCTCGGCGACCCTGAACTGTCCTCCAGGGTTGTGCGTCAGGGAATAAATTATCCTCGCGTTGGCGCCCGCGTCGCGATCCCTAGCGCGGGCCAGACACACCTCCTGGCCCACGGCCGCGTTCTCCTTGAGATACACCTCGTCGCCTATCTCTCCTTTGGGGAACCTAGGCGGGTTGTCGTTGACGTCCAGCACCGTGATGTTGACGGAGGTCTGGCCGTACGCGAGACCCGCTCTCGCCGACAATTGCAGGCTGTAGTAGGCCACCTGTTCGCGGTCCAGGCAGCCGGAGGTGCTGATGGTCCCGGTGGTCTCGTCTATCTTGAAGCTCCCCTTGGGGTCCCCGTACACCACCGCGTAGGAGACCTTCGAGGCGCCGTACTGGGTCACCTGGACGGTCCCAACGTTGCGTCCGAACACGCTGGGCATCGAGCTGCACTCGCCTCTGTCCTCTGCCACGCGAAACTCGTAGCCATTATAGGTATCGAACTCTAGAGTCTCCAAGTCTTCTTCGCGTATGATCTCTACGAGAGCGTTCCTGCTAGCTGTTCTGTCCCCTGTGTCCTTTGCTGAGATCTTGAGTTCGTAGAGAGTTTTATGAGCGACCCTTAGGGAACCCTGAAGAGCTATCTCTCCGGTACGTTCGTCGACCGCGAATAGCCCTTCTCCACCCGACTCCAAGGTGTATCTTACTTGAGCATTCTCCCTGGCGTCCGCGTCTGTCGCTGTTACCTTCCCCACGGTGGTTCCTGGAGGTGCATCTTCCGGTATGGGCATCAGATACCTCCAGGGATAGAACACCGGCGAGTTATCGTTGACGTCTTCGAGAGTCAGGACTACCGTAGCTGTAGAGGTTTGCGGCGGCGATCCTTGATCCTTGGCGATGACCAGGATCCTGTACTCCGCGGTAGTCTCGCGATCTAGGCCGATCTTCGTGGTCAACTGGCCGGACAGTCCGTCCAAAGCGAACGTTTTCGGATAGTCCCTCGACACGCTGGAGTGGAAACTGTAAGCGATGCTTCCGTTGGTCCCCTGGTCGTTGTCCACCGCGGTTAGCGTAGCCACCAGGCTCTGGGGCGGCGTGTTCTCGGACAGCGTGACTTCCACCACGCTCTGCGAGAACCTGGGCGCCTCGTCGTTCTCGTCCAGTATGGTGACCTTGAGGTGCGTGGACGCGTACTTGGGATTAGGTCCGCCGTCCCTGGCGGACACGTGCAGCTCTATGCTACCCTGCACCTCTCTGTCCAACGTGGCCACCGTGGTGACCAGACCGGTGTCCTGATCGATCGCGAACCAGCCCTGCTCGTTCCCGGAGTCGAAATCGTAATAAATCCTAGCGTTCAGCCCGGAATCCGCGTCCGTGGCTGAGATACTGGCGACGAAGCTGCCGGTAGGCGAGAGCTCCGACAGCACCGCCGAGTATTCGCTCTGCTGGAAGACCGGTTCGTGGTCGTTAACATCGTTCACGTGGATCACGAGATAGGCGGTCGCGGAACGGGGCGGCGTGCCTTTATCGGTGGCGACCACGGTCAGATTGTATTTCGGTATCTCCTCGCGGTCCAGTCTCCCGTTCACGCGAACGATATCGAACCGGGGTGCGTTGTCCAGCCTGAAGTGCCCCAGTTCGTTGCCCGCGCGAATCTCGACGGTGGTCTCGCCGTTCAGACCCTCGTCGTTGTCGATCACCGCCACGGCGGCCACGATCGAGTCCTTAACAGCGTTCTCGTCTACCGTTGCGTATCCTGGCGTGGACGGATAGTAGCTGAACTTTATTTCGGGATCGTGATCGTTCGCGTCCAATAGATTCACCGTTACGTAGGTTCTTCCGTCCTGCCTCGGCGAGCCGTGATCTCGGGCAAAGACCGTTATGACGCAGCTCTTCGGACAACCGCCGCCCGGACGGGCAGCGATCGTGCAGCTCTGCTGAGGGCAATCCAGAGGCTCGACGGTGGTGATCGTGCCGGTCTCTGGATCTATCGTGAACTGTCTCTCCGTGTCAGGTAGATAGTACGTGAGCTTAGAATTGTCCTCCGAGTCCTTGTCGGTGGCGTGGACGGTGAGGACTTTGGTGCCCACCGGGGCGCTCTCGTTCAAAGCCACCACGTAGTCGCTCTGTTGGAATATCGGAGGGTTGTCGTTGACGTCCAGCACGGTGACGTTCACCAAAAGGTACCCTAGTCTAGGCGGTCGTCCTCTGTCTCTGGCGCACACGTTCAACGAGTAGAACTCCACCTGTTCGCGATCCAATTTACCAGTAGTCTCCAAATGCAGATAAGACGTTTCGCCGGTAGGATTGCCAGTCACTTCCAATCGAAACTTTCCGTCCGTGTTCCCGTCGACTATGAAGTAATCGTCAGCGACACCGTTCTCGGGCGTGTCTCTGTCCGTGGCCGCGTCCAGGAGTAGCTTTGTGCCCACCACGGCCGATTCGGAGAAGCTGACCGCGATGCTCGACTCCGGGAACTCGGGGTCGTTGTCGTTTATGTCGGACACGAGGATCCTCACTTCGATGGGGTACGTAGGCTGGCTGGAGAGCACGACCAGATCGAACCTGTCGCTGCTCAACGCTTCTCTGTCCAACACTTTGGCTGTTCTAATTTTTCCGGTCTCCGGGTCTAGTACAAACTCTTGGGGAGGCTCGTTGAACCTGTAGGTGAAGCCTGGCTTGACCGGTATGAGACCGACCAGCGTCCCCTTGGGCTCGCCCTCCCTGACCTCCAGCTGAACCCTCGTGTCCACGGCTCTGCTTTGCATCGCCAGGCCCATCGTGGCGCTGTCCTGCGGTAACATCGGCGACCTTCGCGGCACTAGCCGCATGACCCTTTGAGGTAGGTTGCGCGGATAGTAACCGGCCGCGTGTTCCTCGTCGCCGCTAGCCTGGCCGCCATTTTGGTCCACCGACAAGAGTCCCAGGACCAGGGCTAGGACCATCGATCTCCTTATGATCATCTCTTCTGTCCCTTCGACGGGCCCCCTTCCTTAGCCAAATTCCTCCCGGCGTTCGACGACATAAAAATACCGCGGACACGTATCCCTGACTACCTCTCGTTCTTCTTCCTCATCGTCGCTGGCAGAGACATGGTGCACGGGACGGATCTCTATCGACGGTGACGGCGGACGGATTCCATATTGCCCTCTGGGACCCGGCGATCGCCAGTTCGCGATCGTAGGCGTTTTCTTTTCTTATTTTCTCGCCCCTTGGCGGCGGAAAGTCAAGCGACCTGCTGAGAGTCTTGGAGAGCCGAGGGGGCACTGACCCGCGCGGAGCCGCGCCTCGCGAAACGCGTCCGCAGCAGATGCTGCTCGCCTCCGAACCCGGCGAACTTTTACGGGCGAAATTCCGACCGTTTCCACGCACACAACCACCACCTCTTTGTCACTCCTCCTCCGGTTATCCCCCGTGTCACTGACAGCGCGATGGACACTGACGTAAACGCACTTCTCGGTACTCGGGCGCCGAGTCCCTCAAGAATCCGGGCACACAAAACGACACGAGGTGTCGCGCGCACAAATAACTCGCGAGCCACTACTGTTTTCAGTCCGGTATGGGGCCCCGGTTGCGAGCGTTGCGCGAATTCGGACCCATCGAGGGCACGGAGAGATCGTCGGATCGTGCGAAATCGCGACTCGTAGTTCACCACGAAGGAATCTCACTCGCGCACGAAGGTGGTTCTCGCGCCGTGCCCCCACGTACGTAGACGTTCGTTTCACCGGGGGTAAAAAAATAAAGGAACGTACGAGGAGGATAGCGCGAATACGCGAGCCAAACCGATAGAGAAAGAAAGGCACACACAGATAGATGTAATGAGAGAGAGAGAGAGAGAGAGCGAGATGCGAAAAAAACGAGCGAAAAGAAGGAGTTAACGTGGGCCGTGAGCGCGACGACGTAAGGCCCCGAGAAACGTACGACGAAGAATATCACCTTCTCGAGGACTGACCTGACTCGACTGAACCGAGACGGTCCCAGAACCTTGCCGCTGCCGGGAGAAGCATTCTTCAGGCTGGACGACGTCCGTCCCTCTCCGATCCATCGGGCCCGGCGTATGCTTCCGTTTCTCTCGCTCTTCCCTCATTCCTCTGGCCCCCCTCCGCCATCTTGCCGCCTCCTCGACCCCCGCTCGCGAGCCTTCCATCGATATCGCTTTTTCTCTTTCTTCGAAAAGAAACCTTTGCTGTTTCCTCGTTCCTCCTACTTGGAAGCCTCTCTCCCCGTCGACTCTCGTCTCTCTCGCTCTCGCGTCGCTACCCTTTATCGCGATATCTCTCCTCTTGTTCCGACTCGACGTGCCTTTGATCTCTCCTCTCTTTCGCGCGTCGATGCTTTTCTCTTTCTACTTTTTTCTAGTCCCCCCGTCCTTCTCGGTTTCGCTTTTTCGGTCTCCGTCCGGCGAAGCATTCGCGGGCCCTCACCGTCCTCGTCTCTCTCTCGAGGGCCCTGCAATTCTCTCTGCCTCCTCGTCTTTCTCTTTCTATCTCAGTGTCTCGCTCTAGCACGCGCGTTTCTCCTTCTCTACCTCGGGCCACGCTGCTCCGACCGGGCCCCGACTCCCCTCCCGTGAGTCCCACCGGCCCCCCTCCACCTCCCCTCGGTTCGCGGGTCCTGCACAGCGCTTTCGTTCGCCCGTCCCCCGTCCCCCCGCGGCCGTTATCCTCCCACCTTCGGACTCTATCCTCGCACATCCCGGCGCGTCGTCTCGCGCTGAGATATTCTCCCTTTTGCCCTCGAGGAACGAGCAATGCGGAGGCTCAGGTATGCAAGATGGCCGCCGCCGCCGCCGTGGAGCGCTCTCGCGACGACGAGGACCGCTCACGGGCGAACGCGCGCGAGAAAGAGGGACCGTTCGGGCCCTGAAACGGAAAAGGAGAGGAGGAGAGGAACGGAGACGGGCTGCGTTTAGAACGACGCGGACAAGGACGAAACTACTGAGATGAATAATGCGTGGAGGGGGGAGGGGAAGTATCGAGGCGGGACGTGGGGGGAGGGGGCAGAACGACAGGGGTGTGGGGCGAAAAAGAGAGGAGCCAGAGGCGGAGGAAAGAAGAGAGGCCCAGAAGACCACGATACACCGTAGATATATATCCGCGTATAGGACTTATAGCCACTTTTATAACTAATCCGTTACCACGATCGAACGTTTTCAACTTTCCGTCGTCCCCCCTTTCCTCGTCCGTTTTTCGCTCGCGGCCGTGCGCTACACGCGCGACTAGATTCACTCCGGTGTTTTCCTTTAATCTAGTTTACTGGGTACCCGGCGCTGCGTGGGTACCGGCGATATATCAGGCCCCGCTGGTAAGTGCAGGGTGCTAGAAAAGTTCCACCACGCAGTAAGCTTATCTACGAACAAGTCGTCGATACTTCGATAGCGGCTCTTCCGAGCCACGCGTTTCGTAGACGAGGAATCGAGGAGTTTTCTGGGTGTACACGGTGTCCCGGAAGGTAGGGCCCAAAGTTACACCACGTGCTGGTAAAAAAAAGTTCATGGTACCTAGCCTCTACCTCTAGCGAGGAAACAAGCTTCGCGTTTATTATTAGAACAATGTTTTTAATTTGATCATTCTGACCTATATTTATGTTTTAGGTGAACTCTCAGGTAGCAGCTTTAAGGTAAAACTGACCACTGCATTTATAATTAAAAAATGAAATGTAAATTGTACATTATTATTAAATGAATGTTTCGTTGCAGGGGTTACTTTCAAAAGATACCTGTGCGGTGCACAATTGAAATTATACTAATAAGTCCAGACGCGACATACCTTCACAGGAATAGACGCGAGAAGAATGCGACACAAGAAATGACAATTACTTATGCAATGACCTAATGCGTGGCGATTCAAACGACGCGTCCGGAATTCTCCTTTCCTTTTTCGCCCTTCCTGTTTCACGGAAACCAAGGTGATCGAACGACGTTGTATCGATCGGACAAGGACGCACAAATACCTGGGCAGTTGGTCTCGAATGTTTTAAGAAGTCGTTATCTAGCGGGGAATGCATCGCCAAGGGAAGTGCCTCTGCACTCGGGATGGAATGCCGAAGGAAATTAGAAGGTGCGCTTTTACACCGTCACCGTGCACGAAAGTGAAACTTTCGTCTTATTTGGCCACTTGGAATCATCCCCTAAATGCTCTCTGCCTATAATTTTATGAATATTCTACTTAAATTTTAATCCACGCTTTATTCTGTCCATTTGTCCAAGTCTTCAGTTCGTAAAATAATGTCGTTTATCGTTGGAATTGTCGGTGTACGCGTTCGACAGCGTCGCTTCCTGGTTGGCGAGGGTTAATTCGAAGTATTTGTCGCGAGGGAGGGTGCGGCAGGATGCGCCGCTAGTACGCGCGTGATTAATATCCGACGTTCAGCGGTACAGGAACGCGCGAGCATGTGCCATTTGTTGGTCCACGATATTAGAAAGGTTACGGATCCGAAAGACGACGGAGAGCCTGACATTTATCCGAACGGTACGAGCCCGGAATACAATTTATATTTTAGGGCGTAATGTTATCGTAAAGAACGAAAAAGCCATCGATGTACAAACGCGAAAGTTGCGTCGTGTTCCTCGGACGTATGACCGCGGAAAACAAGTAGTAATAACCGTGAAAAGTCAGCCAATTGCACTCCCAGTAGTAGCGGTACGCCAAGTACCGGTACATTTCGGTCGTACTCTCGGAACTATTATACGAGTAATATTTATAGGTTTCGATATAAGTGAAAATATCGTATTATTTTAAGCAAGTCTGTATACTTAATCGTAACGTTCGCTTAATCTAAAAAGCTTTACTTTAACTTTTAAAAAATATTTAACTATTGATTTGTCCCGCAGTGTGCATAGTGAATTAAATAGAGAATAGAATGATCGCAAGTTTGTTTCACCGCCGAAACAGGTGTGCAACGTCGCGAGATTCTTATCGGAATAGTATCGTAACAATTATCGTTCTCGGAACGCGCCATTACGCCGACAGGTATTACGCTTCCCCCGCGTTCGATTCGCGAACGGCGATCGTACAGCGACGAATTACCCGATCAACGTAACGCGTGTCCGAGAGGCGAGCTTCATAAATCTTATCTGGCTCGGTATCGCGATTCGTCGAGCGCGGGGGGAGGAACGATTCGACCGGAAATCTGATCGTTTTCCGCGTAGGTAAGCGTAACGATCGCTAACTCGGGCCTTTATCCAACGTTGCATCTTTCCCGTGAGCGAGGAGGGATCTTTAGCGAGCTTTATAACGACTTATTTCGCGGGCCCCGCCCGCGATCGTTCCTCACGCGAAACGGCCCCTCACGCGCCCACTTCTCTAACATTATTTCGCGCTGCTACCATATACGGGCCAGCATCGGCCGCGAAACAGTAAAATTCTATCAGTTTGCAGGGCGCTACGTGGGCGTTACACGCAACAGTTTCATTGTTTCACCGAACAATAACTGTAACACGTTCGGGCTGCTTTATCTTCGGGTGTCGCGCGTACACGAGAGACGTATCGATCGCCCGCCGCTTCCGAATCGCATTCGAAATAAAAATACCGTGCAACCGTTTCGAACAATCGTTTAATCACTTTGCATCGCGATAAAACGTACGCGGCGATATTTAACATACAATTATTTATCTAGCCGTTCCGTAAAGAGAAAAATACACACTTCTCGGTAAAATATACAGTTTATTAAATACACCTAGGTAATAAAAAATTATAAAATTAAACAAGTAACTATTTCTTGGGTGCTCCGTACGCATCCGGCATTCTCTCTATATTATATCTGTGCTGAGAGACGAACATTATAGGCACACCAGGGATTTTTCGTATCCTCCTCTTCAGGTCCTTGTCGTTCGTTGCCACGATATAACATTTATGCTGAAATATTATAATATTAATTCCACTAACTCTTGCAGAGTTAATTTCATTTTTTAAAACGATAATCGTACTTACTTGAGTCACCCTGTTAACGATACAGTCGTCCGCGTACGTGCCTTTGTGCAAGCAATTTAATCTTTCAAACCTGGGATCCCTTACAATCTTTAATGCTATTTTATATTTCTGTCCAAGTTTCTCCAATTCACCCATAACACAATCCGTTATATACGGTATGCACTTTGCATAAAGACATTCCATCATATTTTCTATAATATCTAATTTATTCTTTATTGAAAAATTTATAAAGTTTGTATCTATTAAAATGTGGTAAGGAGGACCCAATTGGGTATTATATTGAAAGAATAATGCGGAGGACTGTTGAGGCCTGTAAAGAAATATATCACAGTATATTTTAATATTCGCAATAAAATATTAGGGGATTCTCAATACCTACACTTCTGTTACTTTGAGTTGCGTGGGATCTTCCTTCTTAGCTTTCCTTGGTGGTGCACGTTTTTCAGGCTTTCTAAACAACAGAAACAAATGGATAATTATCATTTAGTTTGTCAAGGCCTTTCATCCGTCACCATATTCAGTACTTGTTACTTACATTCTTGAGTCGCTTAAACTTATCATCTTCTTCATTTGCGCAAATTTTTGCATCACGAACTTTCGTGTCTTTTTAGTTTTTCCCTGTATAATGCACATAAAAAAGAACTATTTTAAACTTTGTTAGAATCATCATAAACAACAGCTGACCTTTAAAAACATAACCTAAAAATTTTATCGCTGGACAGAGTACAATATAGGATAATTTAAAATATTTACCATTATCGTTTAGTGGTCAGTATCTCGTTCCCTTTAAAAACGAAAGTGCAGTAACGCTTTATACGAAGATTAATCTGTCAAATTAAAGTACTACAAAGCACATGGGAACCTCGTCCAGATTGTCACTATACACTATTTCATTTTGCACCAGTACCAACTTGCAGTATTTAAGTTATGCTTATAAAATACAAATAAAATAAACACAAGTTTAAAGAAAATTAATTGATATTGCTTTTTTCCTAATGAAATTACGATTTCAAAAGATTACGCGTTGTGTTTCTTTATTCAAAGATCGTTTTCAGTGCGCGATTTTTCTTATTGGTCGAGCTACACGCATATATAGTAGGCCGCCATCTTCTCGTGGCTCGTCGAATGGAGGAAAATTTTTGTGCTTCGTGAAACATTAATTTCTATGTTTAGTAAAAGAAGAAAAATATGTTAACGGATCACATGGTCATTAACTCGTTATCGTTATCGTTATTATTAGATGTGGCGATCTATTGATGTAAGAAACAAGTGATATATAATAGGAAAAAAGAAAGACAAAAAAGAGGGGTTGGGGAGGATACGCGTTTCGCCCTGGGCCTGGCTAAATAGTTCGTTCAGTTCGATCTTAACGGGGTAAAGGAACGTTAAAACGTTCGATGGTCAGCTGAGAAATAAATATTTATACGAATAAGTTGTTGGTCAAATATTTATAAAAAGTGGTACAGATGAACGTATCCCTCTATTGACGATTGTGAGAAGTGTCGCCAGTCAGCACACTAGTTTAAGAATCGATCAAACGCGATTCGATTAAGTGCGTAGTCTATTGCTTCCTAACCTGTAAAAGCTTGGCGATGATAGATACGTTTCACTTGTGATTGAATATTGTTGAACTGTAAAAAATGTCAAGAAAACCGCATAAGTCCGCGTGGGGCGGTCGTGGTGGAAGATCCGGCAACCAGGACGACAAACACTATTTCGGTATATCTTTTTACGCCATTGCATTATGCATTTATTGTGGCTGCGTTTTCGTTGACGATGCACGTTAACACGTTCATTGTTCCATGATCCACGTGCAATCCATGATGAACGTACTAATATTATTGCAACATTGTTTCGGTAATTATACTTCGTAGCTTACACAATTTTCTGCTTTACACAGGTCATGATATTCGTGTACAAAGGAACAATGACGGCTCGTATCATGGAAGTAGGCCCAAAGTAACGTTCAAAGCGCAAGAAAACATGATGGCAAGAGCTGCTAGAAATATACGGAAAAATCTAGTATTGTGTTTGGATGATGATGTTCAAATGGCAACAAGTTCTAATAACAACAGTAGCGATTTCACCATCAGAGAAAGAAAATGGGGTGTTCGTGGAAGAGTCAGTCCTTTGCCTTCGAGACCGTATAGGGGAGGAAAAATGCCTTTTAGAATGAAACAGCTTCTTGCTTTTGAACCTACTTGTTATAAGATTACTGTAAGGGCAGAATTTGATTTTGATGATTAGTCGGGTTCGCTGCAAGCTGTACAATTTTTTTCTTTCCTATTTGCAGATACCGTATGGACACAAATATGATAAAGATTATATATTAAATAACCTTCTTAGTTATATTGCACCAGAAACGTTTGTTCCAATATTAGTAAGGATAAACACTTTCAATATTTTCTGT
Organism: Colletes latitarsis; assembly: GCF_051014445.1. Lineage (NCBI taxonomy): Eukaryota > Metazoa > Arthropoda > Insecta > Hymenoptera > Colletidae > Colletes > Colletes latitarsis. Next base: position 24,051,724 of record NC_135145.1, read on the forward strand.
AATTAAAAAATTACTGTAACTTTTTACATTGTGTCAAAATTTGTCAACAGTATAAGGTAGTTGGAAACGAAGCTAGTTTTTACATAGACGATATGAAAGTAGCAATTGCTCTGATCAATTGTAATAACAAAATCACAATCACGGATGGATTTAAACTACAATTGAGGGTTTCGCAAGAAGGATTTCCGTACTGCGAAATAGATAGCAAATTAAAAGAAAGACTGAAACAAGCCATGGCGAAAAGATACGTAAATGAGACAAACGCATTGGACTTGTCGAAATTTCATCAAGACCCGCGTAAATAAATTTTAAAGTTTACGATGTGGTTGCTTTGCTACCTTAGAAGTACTAATCAAATGTAATTTTCCATTGAAGATCTCGTTGCCGACTATTTCTTTCCGTTATGCCGACCTATAATGTTAAAAACAGTATTGGACATTGTATCTGAATGCATACCTAATTTGGAAGCACTAAATTTGGATGCAAACAGATTGCAGGTACTCGAAAAATTAAATGTCCTGGGTAAAAAGTTTTCAAAATTAAAGATACTGTACATTGGAGACAACAGGGTAACTAATTCAAAATTAAATAATTCCTTTGTTTTACCCTGATACAAGATGTTTTCTTTAATACGAGTATCTAGAATATCTTATCTTTGCTTTTGTTTAATATTCTAAACACGTTAAAGGAAACGCCTTGTATAGGCGGTATACGTTTTATTGCGTCGATTGTATCTTTCAGATAAAAGAAATTAATCAATTAGACACCTTCAAAGATTTAAAGCTGGAGGAGCTGAAACTGGCAGGAAATCCCGTTTGCACCAAGTATAAAACTCGACAAAATGACTATATTAGGTAATGTATTGTTTCAATATTATCTTTCTTCTCTCGATAGAAGAATTCTCCAGGTGGATAAAGTTTCCTGAAGCTGCCATTACGCCGATAACGTATGCAGCGTTCAGATAATATATTAAGTTTCTGAACAGAATATGGGCAGCTTAACAGTATTTCGTCGTATTTGAAATAATTTATTTTTCATTTGACATTAATATACTTAAAATTTAATAAGGAAATTAATCGTTACAAAATTAGAGAATAATTTTCCCTGGAAGTTTATTAATGGTCTATGTATTTCCTTTGTTGTTATATTCTTCAATAATAAGGCAAATATTTCTGTTATTACAACTAACTTGGAGCTTCCGGGCTTCTGGCTTTTCTTTCCCGACCATAGCGACGTGCGGAAACGGTTTCCCAAACTCTTACGGCTGGTGAGTAATCATTGCACTTTGTCGTCAATTAATATTCAACCTAATCGGATGTGTCTGCCTTGTATGCTTCAAAAGGATGATATGGAACTTCCAAAACCAATCTTGTTTGACGTAGCGGACGACGGAAATAAAATGCCATCCCCTCAAAGGATGTTCGTCGCAAACGCGAAAGCGCTGGAAGTTGCTAATCAATTTCTGCAACAATATTTTCTCATATTTGATAGTGAGAATCGTCAACCATTGTTAGATGCGTATAACGAACACGCATGTTTTAGCATGACTATATCTTATTCCCAAAATATGAATAAGTAAGTTTTTACTAAAAGCAGTCAGTATGCACGCGTTAATGCGCAACGTATTTCATTAATAAATTAATCGTCGTAGATTATACGGATACCTTATGGAGAATAGAAACTTATTCAGAATAATTGACACAAACAAAAGGCACAAGCTATTGAAACAAGGACGATTACCCGTAGTTTCGTTCATTTCCGAAATGCCACAAACGACTCACTATTTGAACACATTTACTATGGACATCGGCCTGGTGACAGTAAGATCTTACTTCTTCACGAGTTAAAGGATCGATTACAAACTTTTCGATAGTTAATGCAACCATGTTATCCCAATGCTTCTAGGACGGAATGATGTTGATCACAGTCACGGGTCTGTTCAAAGAACTTGATAAAAAAGAACAACCCGTTCGTTTCTTCAATCGAACGTTTATAATAGGGCCCGAAGGAGGTGGTTACTGTATTCGAAACGAACAGTTACATATCAACACACCAACGGATTCTCAGCTGAAGCATTTGAATACCCAGCTGGAGACACAAGTGTTGGCACCGACTCCATTACCTTCGAGCAGCAACATAGGGAAACCAGCCGTGCCACCTCAGTTGCCCGAGGAGGTGAAGCAACAAATGGCTCTGACGCTTAGTCAACAAACGAATATGAATCTCGAATGGAGCCTGAAATGTTTAGAGGAAGTGCAATGGAATTACGACAACGCGCTCGCGGCATTTCAAGAGTTCTTCAAGCGGGGACAGATACCACGGGAAGCATTTAACAAGTAAAAAGTACAATGTAGAAAAAAGTAAGATTTAAAAAGAAGTTCTAATTCTACTCATTGTTCTTTTTCTGCTGCATGCTCTACGATACATGGTGCTTCTGCATCACGATCTGAACGAAGACGCAGAGGAATTGGGTGTCGGCGATTTTTTCTTCTTGTTCGGCGAAATTGAGTCGAATTAGTGTCAGTAAATTATATCTTGTATGTTTACTTTGATATTTTCCATCTGTTTTCATCACCCAAAGTCGTTGTTTGTCGCTGCAACGCGTGTCTGCCACGAACAAGAAGAAGTTCGTTATAAGTTAAGAAACAAAGAAGGAAAATATAATTTTCTTTCATATGGGATTTTGATTTTCATTAGTTCTATGAACCAACGAGCTTCTTTTTGTTATGATTAAACGAAATGACACAATGTTTACGATACATTCCAACTAATACACCGTGTCTTCGATGAATAATCGAAGATTGTACTCGTAACGAAAATAGTCGTTGCAGCATTCGTTGCGCGTAGTACAAAAACGCGAAACTGTTCTTCGTTCAGATTATGATACGAACTCAAACGAGGTTAGAATTTAACGATCAGTTTTAAATTTAAAAAAAAGAAAAAAAATGGGGCGAATAGTCTTTATCCCTTTGTTTTTATTTTTGTGTATTAGACAAATACGGGCTTAAATTTATTTGTTCTAATCTTTAATATACGATTGTTTATAAGTGTACCTTTAGATACTTCCTAATTATCAAAGTATGCGAATCGAACATCGGAAATCCAATACTTAGGATATAAGTAATACTTAGACCCTGTTATTGCCAACTCAAATATCCCTATACATACATAATGATGTTTATTCTTCTTCTTTTTTTTAAGTTTTCATTACAAGGATTGTATATTCATGTTTGTCGAAGCATAAAGAGACTTGTTAGATTATTGTCAGTGTTATTGGTTTAGTATTTTTAGTATTTGATTCCTGGCACTCGAACGGTTATAATCGGATCCCAATAGAACCCATTCGACGATTAACACTGAATAATTGTTGAAAATAGTATGATTGTGCCCGCGTTTGATGAATGTAAATTCCGATTGTGATATAAGCATCATTATGTACTCGATAGACTAGTTTACATTAAATCCGACAAGGTTATATGATGATAAGAAAGATTATATGATCGTGAAAGGTCATATTTTCCTGAGATAATTCTTTTAATGTTTCAATGGGTACGTGAAATATCTATTGTAAGATTCTTTTTCAGTAATTACGATCGATATAAAAATGGGTACAGAAAAGTAAATAAATTTCGAGTATGTTCAACGAAATACCCGTTGGAACATTACATTAGCTTCTCACATTAAACATTTATCGCGAATCGTACACACGAATGTACTTTGTTATCATTCGTCGTCGTTGTGCATTGTTTTCTCTAACTGTGCTACACTTCGTAAGTCTAAAAAGACAAGCGTACAACGTGTGACTATAAATTATTTATCGGCGTCCGTGAGTAGTAACGCGTATGCAACGAAACGGATCATCACTGGCCACGCATATCCAGAAGAAACGCAGTTAGCATTTGATCATGCAAAGCAGTTAATGCTGAAAATGATCGGGGCTAACTTTGTCGCAGAAGTTTGTTATGACGCGAAGATCAATAGACAACGAAAAACAGAGAGAAAGAGAAACAGAGAACAGTCCCGATGAATATTAATTCATATTGGGACTTTCGTTAAAAACAAAATGGATGTGCACTGGAGACAAAACTACGCAAGTTTGTGATCTCTTTCCTCGTCGTAGCTTGTCGCAACCACGACTACTTACGCTACGACGAACAAGATACATCTAAAAACCTACCAGGCGTCAATACGAAGATAATACCCAACGTTAGTATCGCACAAAATGAAATCTGACTTGAGCTTCTTCGTGCATCATGTGCTCCCTGAAATCCACGAACCGATTTGTCGCGGCGCTTGTGTCAGTCAGGCAAAAGCAATGGCCGCGGCGTCCAGGCGTGTGTTTCCTGCGAAGGCATATGATAATGACAGACGTAGCTAACGTAAAGTGTATGGAAAACAAGACTGTAAAATGTGGAACGAAATCCACGCGATTTTATTCAAGAATCTTTTCGTGATCCGTAAGATCATCGTTTCGGTTGGGTGAAACGAGATCGAGATTGGAACGTTCGAGCCGGGAGAATAGTTTATGTTCACACTCTGTACAGATTTTATAGAAGACCGACGAAAGAGGTATTTTTTCAGCAGTACTGTCAAATTTTCTTTTTTAGGGAACGCTCGTCGAGTCGCATGTCTTGCGTACTGTTTATTTTTTGTTGATACACCGTATAAACACCGTCATTTTACTGTTACTTAATCATTGACGATTCTACCGATGTACTGCAAAATGGCCGATCGTGAACGTTTTGTACATTTTCATATTCGTTCGGAAAAAATTTAACTCGCGGCATGTCAATGTATGCGATTTTGAGATGTATTTTTGCAATTTCTGCGTTATTTTTTTTCAGTTGAAATGTTTGAATACGATAGAGATATGTAAATACACAATACGCGATTAACAAGAATAAATATTTGTATACGTAAGTTTGAGATTTTCGTAGGGATCATTGAATGAGATGTAAGTAAAAAATAAAACTTTATTAAATGCGGTACATATCTTTACATGGCTAACGTTAAAACCGTTTAATTTTATTTCAATATTTATTTAAATTTTTCTGTTGATATTATTCGTCGTCGTTTTTAGTTGTAGCTGTAGTTCCTCTTCTATTTTCGTCAGTTTTCTGCTCACTGTTTAATAAATAATCTTCTTTTCTTTTCCTTTTAAAGAAACCCAACTGTTTGGAAAATAATATTAGTAGTAATTGCAACATTTTTTAATGGCATTCGTAATATAAAAAGAGTATTACTTTGCTCAAGATCACGACGAAAATGATCAACAGTAGAAGCCCTACGAAAACGGAGACGAGAATGATCCACAGTTGTAGTTTCTCAGTTTCTAAATTATTGTAAAACATTGTTACAATTTCCATCGTCGATCTAAAACAGATTTATCGTTTAGAAAGTATTTGTACCGTCATGAATCTTACAACAAATATTTTCAAAAAATGTAAACATTTACCGAGTACCATTAATCGGTAGGCTAACAGCTGGTTTTATTATTTCCACGCTAGCTACGGTACCAAAATATAAAACCACTTTATTGTTGACAGAGATATCTGAAATTGAGCAAAATTGTGAAATTGAATAAATTTTAATTACAGTAAACAAAGGTACAGCGTAAACAAATTACCTTTAAGTCTTTCAACATTTAAGAGGAGTTTGATCGTCAACTTTCCGACATCTTGGAATGTTTGCAATGCGTTTAAATTACATTCTATAATTGTACAATTTTCATCTGTGTTCGAACAATTCATATATAGAACATCGGTCAAGTTGTCGTTCGTAGTCTGCAAAATTTCAGTATTCTCCATATTATAGAATTCGATGTTTGTTTCGTTTGTATCTCTCTTGCGTATTGTATGATCTCCATCAGTGTCATCATCATCTAACGATGGCTTTTCTTGTATTTTGACTAGTTGACTATCCAACAAAGCATCTTCCGAGAAACACTCGAAACCCTCTCCCGACACGTATAACTAAAAAATTTACTTTTTCACGTTTGCATCAACGTAATAATGAATTAAACGTTTCTTACCTGAGGTTTATATATGTACACCAAAGGTTTTGAACGGTCAATAACTGTTGGTATTTTAACGACAAGTCGTGCGTCTTCTATAGGTGTAACACCAAGTTTGTACACCTGATAAGTATGTTGAAAGCTGACGTTCGAAGCATTATTGTTCATAGCGGACACATAGTATATTTCATCATTCGCTTTTCTGAAAAACAAGACACTTGGAAACATATATTTTTTGTTATTCGTCGAGGGAGGATTTATAAAAAGTACGAACCCGTTCAGAGATAACGATACTTTGCTTGCCAGGTCGAGTATTTTATTTATATTTACTGTTCCTTGATTCGTACTACTAGTTTTAATTACTATGTCGAAATTTAATTTATGCCCGTACAACGAGCTACGAATTAAATGTTTCATATCCAAGTCAAGTGTGATGGTTTTCTGTAACAATATATACATTTAGTATACAGGGTGTTCGGCCACCCCTGGGAAAAATTTTAATAGGAGATTCTAGAGGCCAAAATAAAACGAAAAAATTGAATTAAAAACTTTCAAATCATAAGTAAGGGAGGAACTTTAAACGTTAATAACTTTTTAACGAAGCCTCCATTAACAAATTGGTATTCTTGACTTTTGTCTAATTTTGGCCTCTAGAATCTTCCATTACGATTTTTCCCGAGGGTGGCCGAACACCCCTGATGGAAGAAATTTCAATAAAATACCTCTTCTTTCCAGAGGGGGTTTCCCGCTTCGCACACTATCATTAGGTTCTCTTTAGACGTATCCTCTTGACAAGAGGGTAAAATGCTATCCAACATTACTCCTTTGGGAAGTGTAAACTCTAGCGTGGTAAGATATGCAGGTTCTCCGTAATTCTTTAAATTAACTTCTAAGCTTATCCCGTTTGAACCGATGATCCACGTGTTGTCGCCCCTAAAAAAAATGCTCCCAAATCAATAAAGCGAACAAGATTATAATAGATCTTCTGACCTTACCGCGTGCCATGAAATTTTGCAGCGACGGATATATTAGAGTTACAGACTTTGTCTGTTCCGCAACCGATATTGAAAGGAAGCAAGGTTTGAGCAACGTTTAATTTATTACCCCTTCGTTCCACGGGACAGAATTTACAAAACCTACCAGATGATGCGTTGCTATATACAAAATCGTGTTTAGCAAAAATACTGATCGGCTCGATAAAGTCCCGTATATTCTTCTGTAAAGTAAGTTAGTTAGAAGTGAAATCGTTGCTACGATCGATATAAAAATAGTTACCAAAATGTTGACCGTAGTTTGTAAACATTTAACTGACGTTAAGTTAGAAGATCTCAATTCCAAGAATGTTTCCTTGGTACGTCTGTATTGTTCATCCACGGTGATCGTGATTTTAGATTCAGTATCTAAAGGGGTATATTTAATTTAAATAGTAGTAAATCCACACGAGAATTTTTATGAATCACCTTGTACATTTTTTATGTTATGCCCATCGTATCGCGGGCATATCTCGATTACGAATTGTTCGGCGTCTCTATCCAAAGCATCGGGTACAGCACGAATTACAAGTTCCGTTTTTACGACCAGTTTACTGAGAAGCACTGTAGCATGTCCATTTTTATACGCCCCTACCGGGATATCTGGATATCTAAACAGGTTGAAAATAATTTGATAATACTTTTTCAGTTCCCTATCGTCCAGCAAAATAAATTACACCAACCCGTTCCCGTCAATGTCGATCGGTTTGGACATCGAGAACCCAAAGGTCTTTATTTTCAACGGATAAATTGAATTAGATAAACTCATGCCATCGATTCGTTCTGATACTTGTAATTTGTTATGTTTCAGATCCGGACCACCGTTGTATATATAAATCGCTCCAGATTCTTCCCAAGGTGCTCCCACGATTATGTCTGTCGTGATTTAAAATACAGATACTATAAGACATACATGTTCGATGATTAACGGACAATTACCGTCGAATCCATCAGCATCCAAATCACCGCTAGCTATTGCGTATCCAAAATGGCCTCCTTTAGCGGCTCCTTGCAAAGGTACAACAGTTTCAAATTGCCCCTTTTGAGAAACGTGAAACGCATTAGCGTTAATAACGTAACATTTCGTATCGTTTGGTGTACTTCTCACCTTCGAGGTACCAAGATATACGTATACTTTGCCGTTATCTTGTCCCCAATTGGGGGCTCCAACTAAAAGATCGTCCAGACCGTCGTTGTTTAAATCACCTACGGCCAAGCTTCCTCCAAAGAACTCGCCTGTATCGGTACCACGTAGCATCGTGACTTCTGATGAATGTCCTTCTACATCGATGACCTCCACCTGAGGAGAGATTTAAAACCCACTTTTATTTAGGAATTAGTTTATTTGTAGAGTTGAAAAGATACTTCGATTACCTGACCTACGTATTTCCAATCTGGAGCACCACTAACATAAAGTAATTGATTCTTTTTAAAGAAATACCCAGATTCGACGCTATAACCTGAAGCGCAATATTACACATTCAATTCATAGAAAGTAAATTTATAACGTAATAAACTCACCGAAGTAATTCACCCCTTGGGCCGAAAGTATGATGGATCTTAATTTGTTTGAATGCATTATATCCACCTTACCAGTCATTTGGAACGAGGGATTTCCAACAATACGTCTAATTTCTTTCTTCCCCTTATCTTCGTTTTGCTACATTTTATCGTGAGTTAGTTTTGCGATATTAACGTGTAGTTATTACAGTATTACACTGTAGAACTTACATACCCTCATCGACGCATAACTAATTGAAAAACCATGCGTTTCGTAGGTGTTTAAATCTAATCGAGTCAAAGGAAAAACATTATTTTTCGTATCACGGTCCGAGATGATCAAAGGCTACAGTAAAACCTCGATTTATTATTTATGTGTTGCAAAATTTTGACTAATAGTAAAATAACTTTTTTTCAAAAATCTCCAGAATAGATTGAGAAACGTAGGATCGTACAATTCTGTTCAATGAACCCGACGTCCCTTGAATCGAGAGTTTATTGTACTATTAAAAAACTGCGTTTGTTAACGCCAATATTCCCGATTACGCAACTATTCAAATCAATATTTTCGGCCTCGATCGACAGTAGGGTCGAAGAAATTTTCTCGGTGTAACACACTCCACGCATATTGTTAAAAGCGTTGCTTCCTTGCAGAATTTGTAGAGTCGTTCGGGGGGCGCACACCTGGAATTCATGTTACTTGAAATAAGCACAATACGGAACAGAAAGAACACTCCTACTCACTGTTAATATTCCATTCGACCTCTCTATGGACATAGCAGCCCCAAACCAACCGTGGTTCTTCATTACAATTATCCTCTGTAGCCAGAAGTAATATGTCTGGTCCTCTTTTACCTTTGGTTGTATTTCCGTACACGCGTAGTTCTCCATGTTACAGCGATATACAACACCGGGTTCGATTATATGCTCTAATTTCTTTTTGGTATAGTTAGCCCTCGGTGCTCCAGTTATCAACCTTCCGCAATCGCGGTTACACAAAATTAATTATCTAAGAAAATGATTTTCTTCAAATTATTAAACGCAAGAAACAACGTGTGTTACCAAGATGTATTGTTAACTGGCTCGTGGTACAAATTTACGGTATAACCGAAGTAACTATCGGTTTGGTTGCTGAGGAAAGTAATTTGAAAGAGCTTGTCTACGTTATATCCATATGCTACAGCTACGAATAACAGGAATATTGCCTTAACGTCCATTCTGTGAACTTTAACTGCGGTTGCAAGACTTGGTACTGATCCTTGTAAAGAATCGTAATATCGTGAATTTTTATTCATCAAACAGGAAGACGAACGATAAGGCAACCGCCAGGAAATGTATCATCGCTTATATTATTTCGGTAGCTGACGTGTTATAGGCGAGCAATATACAACAAGATAAAAATTTCATGTTTTTCTTTTAATATATATATACAGAAAGAATCATACACAGTGGTATGTTCAAAGTATTTTATTCTCGTTGGAGCGATCTTCGAATTCCATCATCCATTATTGGCAAATCAGGGCACTAAAATGCATTAATATCTAGTAAATAATAAAATCCATATCAACCTCCAGCAAATAAAAATCGATGTAATTGGTATAAATACCCCAGCTTCTTTTTGTAATTCCAAGGCTTTTAGCATCTGAATAGCAAGTCTCCTTTCTCTACTTTTGTGAGTAGGATGCATCATTATAAATGGTATTTGGTATTTACTCTTCTTCGTGAAGTCGCTATACGTTTCCATGATCTCCCAGAGAACTAGTACTTCCCTTAAATCTATGCAACTCTGAAAATGTGCACAGTAATTTTATAATAAAATAAAAAATCTAAGAATACGAAAAAAGAGATTGCATACTTTCGCAGATAATTGAAAGCCCACTTTGTCTGCTTCCATTTCTAAACGTTTTTTGTGTGGATTAAATATAATCTTAGCACCTAGACAAATCAATAACGCTTTCCATAGCGCGTAAGACGTACAAATGAACGTTGGAATACTGTATATAATACTCTGTAGTAACAGATAAGAAAATCCTTCTATCTGAAAACAAACACACAATGATCGTTATCCTGGAGGAACTTGAATTACAGTTGTATTTTTTCCTTGTAAATTATAACTTACAGAGCGTAGAAGCACCATATGTGATATTTTGTGCGCTAAAATAAATGTTAACTGGTCGTCCAAGTTGCCAGAAAAAACAAATACATTGTTATTAATAGTGCATCGAAAGTTGGCATGTGCAGTCTATGCGTAGTATGAAAATTTAACATTTTATGTTTCGAACATTGCCATCCTCTATAAAATTTTTTTTTTTTTTTTAATTTGCTCAAGGATGATCAACAAAGGCAGATAATATCAACAAACAGAATCCCAATCTCGTGTATTGAAGCATTATGCTTCCTGCTATACTGTATTTAAGAGCAGAATAGAACATTTTTTTCGTAAAAAAGATCGTTATAAAATGCAGCCAGATTGGACGAGCTTGCGGCCTTGACTCTCTCACTGATGATGCTCTCGTCCGATTGTACTTGAGCTTTTTGTTATTTAAGTTCAATCTTAAAGTTGTGTCCATTTGTTCATAAACACAATAAATGCATGTAATCGCGTTCACGCACATCTCCCTCGCAACAACTTCATAAAATCGTTTACGAATCCTGCGTTGTTCGATAATGAATCAACTTGAACCGTTGAAACCAGTGAAAATGTAATAAAGTATTCACTTTTAATGATGTCAAATGAAATACGAGTCTGATCACGTTCCGCGAACACGTGAAAAAAATGTATGAAATATCTCGTTGCTTTAGGGAACGAATAAAGAAAAAAAATGAACGTCAAATGTTTTTCGTAAAGGTATTACATCTCTTGCTGATACATAGTAATATATAATACTTCGTACATTTCATTTAAGAGATGTTATTTATTCATTTATAGTAAATTTCAGTGATTTGTTTAATGACAATTTAAAATAAATTTCAATGTTTTATATAATATTATTAGTCGCATACTATTTTTGTTTATAAATTGTATTTTTCTCTGTTTCGATTTGGCCTTGACCCATTCAAAAGTGGATCAAGGTCATCAATTGGAAATCCAGTTTTAACCGAAAAAACGGTTTCTTATAACTAAGGGAATGATTTGGAGAGGCAACGAAAGAGCATTCATAAAATTCTTTCAAGTTATATCATTTATTGCCATCGATCTACATTATATAAAGCTTAAATACGTATATACGTAGTTGCTTGATCTTGAGAATGTGGACACCATCGTTGAATTTATTGAATTGAATAGTCAGTAAGTAAAATAGATATTACCTATCTATTTACTAAAATACGTAATATTTATTTTATTTTCCTCTATTAAAGAATGTATTTAATTGCTTAGAAGTATTTAATAATTTGAAAACTATTTATAAAGGTTATATTCAATTCTGTCGATACTAATGATGACTTATAGCTCGTTCACTGGCTTCTACCAATAACTACAGCAGCAAGTTTCGCTTATATTGTTGTATTATTAAACAACTTTTTTCATTATTCTGGCAAATACTTATTTTTAAGTTGTTATATATTAATACTATAATAATTCATAGATATAACACAACAAAGTATCAAATATTATGTTCCGTTTTCAGTAGAGTGCATGCCGCGTTTTAACTACGTCTACAGTAGTAACGTATTTGCGATAAAACCCGCAGTTATCGAAAAGTTTTAACATTGTACGATCGATTTGCATTTGTTCGAGTTGAAAATTTTTTCAAATATGCAATATATGTTAAAAACATCTGAACAAAATTTTTTGTATCCTTACAAAGAATAGAGAAAGAAAGAGTAATGTTTCCTGATTCTATATGTGTTATAATGATTTTAAATGTATTTTAATTTTACAGCTTTCACCGAGTGAGATATGGCTTCTTTGGAAAACAAATTTATAGTGTGGATAGATGGAGAAGTAAATGATCAGCAATATTTTATTTAATGTTTGTGGTAGAAATATCAGATTGAAGCTTTTTTCTTTCAGTACACCGGGCTTAGAGATGAAGATACAATTTTGGAAATCGCTTGTATAATAACTGATAACAATTTGAACGTAGTAAGCGAAGATTTTAATGTTGTAATTAATCAGCCGGATGCAGTATTAGAAAATATGAGTGAATGGTGTATAGATCATCATGCTAAAGTAAGTAATCGTTATTTTAGTCTGATTAAATTTGTTACTGATTATATATATTTTCAGTCAGGGTTGGTGGATGACTGTAAATCTAGTAAAATTAGTATAAAAGAAGCGGAACACATGTTACTTAATTTCTTAAAGAAGTATGTACAGGAGGGTACTTGTCCAATGGCTGGTAACACAATTTATTTCGATCGTCTGTATTTGGTGAAATACATGCCATTGATTCATAAATATTTACATTATAGAATCATTGATGTTAGCACAATTAAACAACTTGTCAGGTCATTACACTTATATTTCTATTATCTGTACAATGTAGTCGTAATTATACAGATTGTTACTTTTCAAAATAATATGAATCTTTTTTATAGTATGTGGAATCCAAAGGTTTTTGAAAATGCACCCAAAAAAGTATTATGTCATAGAGCTCTGTCAGATATAAAGGAAAGCCTAGAGGAATTAAAGTATTATAAACAGAATATATTTATACCTTCAATTCTTTAACATATAGCAAAAATAAGATAAATTTGTACATATATATAATTATTGTACTTCTAACTTAGTAAATTTGTTCGAAGCAGCCTTTTGATCAGCATTCCAATTTACATGGCAATCAGCCCACTGAATGAAGAAATTTTAATTTGTACATTTAATTTTATGCATCTTACGTGTAAATAAATAATTTCACGTTAATGATTAATCATATTTACAATTGTGTTTTAAAATCGTTTCCCATTTTTCTACCAACTTTTGTATTATTAATAATCAAATAATATCAAAATTTGGTTATACGATCACTGACGCTCCGCGAGAGACCTCTGTCGCGATTTATGCGAATCATCGAATTTAAATGTTTCAACCGTTAACGCCGCGAGGAAGCTTTATACACAATATGAAAGGTCGCCAGTTATTTTACAAAAAAGAGAACGAACGTTCGACTGGACGGAATTAAAAGTGATCGAATTAAAAAGAGTAGCTATTTGTGAAAGATGAACGAGATGCGTAGTGAAAATAAGAGGGATAGGAAGCAACACGTACAAGTTTTTGTTCGCGTCAGGTAATTGTGCAGTAAACTCTCATGTACATGAGATTTTTGGTTTAAAATGCAGTGTTATTATTGACGTTGCTTTGTTTTATGTTAGACCAATAAATAATGCCGAGAAAATTGGGAAGTCGATGACAGTTGTTGATACTCCGTCTAACAAAGAAATATTTATTCGTGAAAGGCCGCACGATAAATTCACGAAGAAATTTACATTTGACAGAGTATTTGGATCTTTCTCGACACAAGTATGTATTTTAATAGAATTAATATTACTGGATATTTTAACATCATAAACTTTCAGGTAGAAGTTTACAATGCAGTCGTCCATCCGATGGTGGAAGAAGTTTTGGCTGGATACAATTGTACGGTGTTTGCCTATGGTCAAACCGGTACTGGAAAAACTTTTACTATGGAAGGTGTTGATATTGATCCATCGTTGCATTGGCGAACAGTAAGTTTCCCCATGTTTCTGCCTTCTTTTTTGGTCTCTATTAATACAGTATTTATATGCTTCATGAAAAATATTTATATATAATACATAGGATAACAATGTTGGAATTATACCCCGTGCTTTGAGCGACTTATTCGACGAGTTACTCATAACAGCTGAACAAGAGTATTCTATAAGAGTGACCTTCTTAGAATTGTATAATGAAGAAGTATATGATTTATTATCTCCTAGCGACGATGCTGCTAAGATTAGGTAATATTATACTTCATATGATTTCTTTATGTAGTAGTTGTTTAATTAACTGAAAAGGTATGTGGTATTTTAAAAGGATATACGAGGATTCGACTAAAAAGGGAGCAGTAATAGTACATGGTTTACAGGAAGTGACGATCTATAATAAACTTGATGTATTTAGAATTCTTCAGAAGGGATCTGAAAAACGTCAGACAGCAGCCACATTGGTGAATGTGAATTCCAGGTTTGTATCATCGGTTGTGTATTATCCCGTAGGCGGTGCTTCTGTTTGATAAATTCTAATATTTGTGTTCTTTATTTCAGTCGGTCTCACACGATATTTTCTATTACTGTTCATATAAAGGAGAATACCATAGACGGAGATGAACTTTTAAAGACAGGAAAATTAAATCTAGTTGATTTAGCCGGTAGTGAAAATGTCGGGAGGTCCGGAGCTGTCGATCGAAGAGCTAGGGAGGCAGGCAATATTAATCAGTCTCTGTTGACTCTAGGACGAGTTATAACAGCACTTGTAGAGAAGACTCCGCATGTCCCGTACCGGTAAAGTATCTATATTTGCAAATTCGGAAACTGGATGTATAAAGTTCAATTGAACTTGAACGTCCGTTTTTCTTTAATGTACAGCGAATCAAAATTAACGCGATTATTACAAGAATCGTTGGGTGGGCGCACGAGAACTTCAATAATTGCTACAGTGTCTCCTGCTAGTATTAATCTCGAGGAAACATTGTCAACTTTGGATTATGCACACCGTGCAAGAAATGTTACAATTCGGCCGGAAATTAATCAAAAATTTTCTAAAAAAGCTTTATTACTAGAATATACAGAAGAGATCGAAAAATTAAAGAAAGATTTAGTAGTAACACGCGAACGAAATGGGGTTTATTTAGCTCCTGACAATTACAATCAAATGCAATTATTAATAAATTATCAAGATAAAGAAATACAACAAAAATTAAATCATATCAAAGCGGTCGAAGACACTTTGAAGTATAAACAGGTATTTATTTATTTACGGACGAAACCTATAATAATAATAAGCCCGTAATAAAGAGTTTTAATTGCTATTTTAGCAATTATTTAATGATTTAATGGTGAGAAACTCTGAGCAAGCAAATCAATTGTTAAATATAAGAAATCAATTGCAAACCACAACGAATGCCTTGATGTCAGCCACGTCGCATTTGACAGTATCTAAACAAGAAAACGAGGAGCAAAAGTACCTTGTTGAGAAACATGCAACTACCGAAAATGTTCTTTTATCACAAGTAGAAACTGTCTTGAATGTCGTCGACACGGCCACTGCAGATGTACATAAACTTCATGACAAAGTTTTTCGCAAAATGTAGGGTATTTCGTACAACGGAATATGAATCTTTGTAATCGCCAGTTGATAGCTTAACGCCGTGCATTTTCAGGGAGATAGCGCAGCGAAATAGTAACCTTGGTCAACAAACTAAAAACAGTATTAAAGAACGATGTAGACAGGTCGGAAGTGACGTTGCAACGCATTCCGCGAGCGTGATACAATTTTGCGCGTTTCTGAAAGAGCATATTAGTAAGAAAAAAACATTGAATGAAAATAGCGTAGTTTTAGGATTAAGTATTTAATGTTTTGTCTCTTTAGATGCACAAAATCGTTCGCTTAGCGAGCGCGTCGATACATTGGTTCAACGTATTTCTACGGATCTTATTAATCCGTCGCGAAACATAACTGATGAATTGATGAGACACGTAAACAACTCTGTAAGTAATCAAATAAAATTAACATCGTGCAGTATATGTATAGAGCGTTACAACAAACTATGATATATATTTTTTTTAAGTATTCCAGGCATCGAGAGTGGCTTGAAGAAGAAATTGAGAATGTTACAGCCATGACCGAACAAGAATGTAGTATGTTAAATAAAGGTTGCGATACTGCGCAGGAAATTCAACAATTAATAAACAACAAATTACCTGAAAATTTGCGAGATTTAAGTAACGATGTCTCTAAAAAAATTGATAATTTAATAAAAACTACAAACAACTTTACGTTGTCAATATCCCAATATTCGAACGTAGAGCACGATCGATTAAATAATAATATTCAAGACATTAGGAGATACGTTGAAGATATTCGGCAAAGGCAAAAGAACATTATGGAAAAACAAGCAAATTTCGCGAAGGTAATGTCTTTTTAAATTTTACAATTACCGTACGGTTAACATTTGATATTTGCAGATGATGGTAGATTTACAAAGTAGTTTTATTAAATTACGGGAGGAAGACGAAAAAAATCATTCTTTGACGTGTGTCGCGTTACATAATATTGATGAATCGTCCGATCTGTTAAATAATGAAGCTTTTAATACTTATAAAATAAATGTAGAAAAAGAAAACAGTATACGAGAGAAGCTTCAGTGTGACTTGCGAACAATAGAACAAACGGTTAAAGGGGAAACAGAAAAGGTAAAAGCATAACAGCAGCAACTGAATGAAAGTCGATTTTCCACATTTTAGTTGTATAATTTGATATTTGTTGTGGTTCGTAGTTGAGGATATTGTCAGAAAATTCCATTGCACAAAGTAAAGCGATAGTCGGCGAATTCCAAACGGGTTTGCATAATACTCGCGACACATTAATAGGTCATAAAAGTTGCACAGAATGTAATATGAAACAAATGCAGAACAAAATGAAAGAAGACGAAAGTCTCATTTTATCATCGATCAACGTAAGTTTTCTGATTATTCTCTCGTTAGTTTTCATAATTTTCTTTTCAATTTTAATAATTTACAGGGTATGTACGTAACAATTAATGATACAGGCAACGAGCGTATAAAATCCTTAAATGCTTGGAAAGCATCATTTATAAATACTTACATGGAAATGATACAAAAACTTGAAAGTGGAAACGCAAACGTTGAAAATGCGAGTAGTAGAATTACTGCAGAGATTCAAGCAATACGCGATCGAGTTGACAAATTCTTCATCGATGATTTATATCGAGATGTACCAACAGGTATGTCTATATTTTTCATTCTTACGTGTTAAAAAATTCATTCGATTAAAATTAAATAGGTTTAACCCCTGCGAGGAAAACTTTTAAATACTCTAAAAAGCTGACTAAAACATCACCGCCTGATCGAATCCTCAAAAGGTATAGAGAAGCACTCAAGGAATTGAATAATATAGAAGATGAAGTAAGTGTTTTATCACTAATTACAAATAAGTAATTAGTATGTACAAATTTTTATTCGGTGAATATATACTATTCTAGCATATACCAGTATCGGAAAACGACACGTCAATTAATGAAACTTTGAAGGAAAACTTGAATATACATTGAAAAACTGGTTTAGCCAAAATCACTCTAATTAAGCAAAAAAATCTGTCGTAAATAAATTAAAAAATTTTATTTTATAAGGCAGCGTTTCAACCCGAGGAAGTATATTATACACAGGAATAAAAAACAATTTTTAAATATATTACAAAAATTTAATATTTCTCTGGGGTATACGCCAATAAATTTCGAGAAGGTGAAGGTGAACTTTAAACCAAGTATCAAATCATTCAATTTTATACTTACACAGCACATCATCTACTGCCATTAAGATAGCTGTTGTGGCCAGCAGTGTTGTGGTAAACGGTAAAAGTAAAAAAGTTAAACGATATTTAAAGTAACTATTGTAAATTCGCAGCCATTATCTCGGTGTTACCCACGATGAAAAGTTCTTCTTCGTGGGTAACACCGATTACCAGGTCTCACCACGAGGAGGTTGCTGCGAGTGGAGACCGGAAAAGAGATAGGAAAAAAGCTTTCTTACGAGGATCCTCTTACAATTTAATGCATGATCTTTTTAACATTTTGTCCCGCTTTAAGAAAGTGTATCTTATGCTACAAGCTACGTATAGTATAGAAGTTGTGAACATGTATTTCGATCAAAACTAGGAAATAAAAGAATAAATGTGATGGGATATAGCGTGTGAGCTTCAAAAGTCATTCTTTGAAAATTATCATGTTAGACTCGAAATCGTGTGTGCAGGAACTCGTGTACTGCACTCCGCCGACTCGAAGTCCCGCGGAAGGAATGCGAGAAAAGTAGAGGGGATACACGTACTCCCACGTACACATAGAACTCTAGCTTGCTATTCGTCGCGGCAGTTACACACATATGTGGACTGCCTGAGAGCAAGGGAGCGAGATAGATAAATGGGCGGTCCGACTCCGCTTGCCCCTGTGTCGTCCAGCGGTATTTCGCGTCAGCGGAGCACAGTACACGTGGCTGTGCGTATTGTGCATAGCTAAAGGGGTAGTTTCCTCTGGACACCGGTCTACTGTCTGGTAATACTGGTGTCCAGTGATCAGGGGTTCTTACACAGTCGCAATATCTGTTACAACAGTGCCGCGTGGATTGTTTTGCGGCGTTCTGTCAAGTGCCGAGACAGGAGTTTAACACTTTGCAATGCGAAGTGTGTACGATACTGTTACAATATGGGCTTCTTGGAGGATACATTCGTGATTCTTATCACACAGGTGGAAATTTATTTCCACTAATATACGAAGTTATGCCGGTTCTGATAGACGTTAGACAATTAGGTTATATACGGTTAATTTTCTTTGAGGGAGAAAGTAATTGTAGTGTTTGTCACTCGGCACATTTTTCTTTTGTATAAATAAAGGCGCGAAGCGTGATAATTTTCAATGGTTTTAATATAAAATAGCGATTCGTAAATTCTAATAACGAGATTACGTTGTTTATGTATTAAGTAGAGTAAATTGTATCATGCAGATGTAATTTATATTGATTGTATCAATGCCAATGCTGCTACAATAAATCTGGTGATTTACAATTGTGTGATTCATTTCACATACTGACAAATTTCTTTATTTACTCTTGTGTAGCTAGATTGCGTATTGTTAGACTCAATTACATTATGTATAGATTCTTGTACAACTTTATTTATGATCACATATTCCAGGTCATCTTCTTCTTAGGAGGATGGGTGTTTTTTGTAAAAAAATTATTTCGAGACTACGAAGTCCATCACAGATTAGTACAATTAATTTTTTCCACAACATTTTCACTATCCTGTACCATGTTTGAGCTAATTATTTTTGAAATAATAGGAGTTCTTGATTCTAGGTAAGCAAGCAACCCTCATTATTTCAATATTAATTATTAACACCTTACATGGTTTAGTTCTAGATATTTTCATTGGAACACTGGCCTCTATATGCTTTTGTTTATGGTAATAGTTGTGATTCCATTTTACATAGCATACTTTATTATCAGTAATATTAGATTTGGTATGTATGGATTTAAAACAATTACTGTTACTGATCCTTTGTACTATTCATTATTGAATTTGATACTTTTTCTTCCACAGTAAGACTGAAATTAATAAGGCCATTAACAGTGATTGTGTATCTTTTTTATCTATATTTGTTTTGGAAAGTGGGAGATCCATTTCCTATTTTAAGCCCCAAAAAAGGCCTACTCTCTATTGAACAGGGTGTTAGTAGAATAGGAGTTATTGGAGTCACTGTTATGGCACTTTTATCGGGATTTGGTGCTGTAAATTATCCATATACCTCAATGGCTTATTTTATGAGGCCTGTAACATATGCTGATGTACAGGTCATAGAGAAACGATTGCTACAAACAATGGACATGATTGTTGCCAAAAAGAAGAGAATAGCATTAGCCAAAAAGGGGGAAGTTGTGGGTCAAACTGAATCGCGATATAGACTTTGGGGTATGCTAGGACCTCTAAGTGGCACTAAAAGTAATCAAGAAAGTATGTATTGTACTTTCCAATACTCTAATCGTTTAAATAACGAGTACAGTCGCAATACTATAAGTTTACAGGTATTAAACAGTTACAAACGGAAGTGATGGCATTAGAAGAATTGTCCAGACAATTATTTCTGGAGGCACACGACATCCAAAACGCGAGAGAACGTTTAGAATGGGCTGCTACCTGGCAAGGGAAATATTTTAATTTTTTAGGATATTTCTTCTCCGTGTATTGTACTTGGAAGATATTTATTGTAAGTCTTATTGTCGCGAGTAATTGAAAACTTGTAGTTTATTTTTATAAACTTTACATTACTTTCCTTTCAGTCGACGATTAATATAGTGTTTGATCGAGTTGGCAAAAAGGATCCTGTAACCAGAGCAATCGAAATTGCTGTACACTGGATGGGATTTAACATCGATGTTACGTTTTGGTCGCAACACATTTCATTTTATCTTATTGGCTGTATTGTCTTAACATCGATTCGCGGTTTGTTACTAACTCTGACAAAGGTATGTTTAAAAAAAATTTATTCATCTTTGTAGAATGGTGTTTGATATTTATTACGAGTAATTTGTACAAGTTACATGAATATTGGAAAGCACGATTGACACGTCGTTGAATCATCAGTCGTAAAAAATTCTTATTACACGTTTAATGTTACTCTTTTAAATTTCAGTTTTTTTATGCCATATCGAGTAGCAAATCATCAAATATTATTGTACTTATACTTGCTCAAATAATGGTAAGGGCCTTCTTTGTAATGATATTGTAGGTGTACAAATGTTTCAGGGATACAGTTTCATATATATATATATATTTTCTAGGGTATGTATTTCGTGTCCTCTGTGCTTTTAATGCGAATGAATATGCCTGCAGAATATCGTATTATAATAACACAAGTTTTAGGGGAATTGCAATTTAATTTTTATCATAGGTGGTTCGACGTGATCTTTTTGGTATCTGCATTGTCATCGATAGTGTTTTTGTATTTAGCTCATAAACAAGCACCAGCGGAACGTGTTTAACTTAATAAAACTTTTTTTTAACTAAATCGGGATAAGTTTTTCTATTTTAATGTTTACCGTTTCCTCGGTCACGAACAATTTATACGATTAATTTTTTTAGTTTAGGAACACATTTACAGTAGGTGAAATAAAACAATAATTACGAAATATATAGAGAATGGATTCGATATATTACGTATCAATTTAAATATTTTTAGAAACATATTTTCGATTCTTCTACCTCTAATACATGTAAGGTTTTATCAAAGTTGACATGCACAATTAATAAGCTTTAAAAGTTGCATAAAGGCTTGTCAGTACCTACTACATGATCAAACAAAAGTAATTTTTTACTCGCCAAAGTAATAAATATACCATTTACATCATATCTCTACATTGTATTTGTTTTGTTATAGTATACAATCTCCTTTTGATCACAGATAGCTGAAAAAATTATGCGAATAATAGAAAACTGGCATTACTGTATGGTTACTGAGATTATGATGAATAAAACTGTGATTCTAGTGGATCAATTCGATAGTCCATTCTTCTCCCATATTTACACCCGGCTTGCGCACGGTTAATACATTATTATTTGGATTGTACTTAGCCTCCAAAGTAACTTTTCCCAAATCTGAAAAGAAAATTTGTTAGTTTTACTTGTAGAATTCGGTAGCATAGTATTCATTCGAATTTTAGTTACTCACTACGTGAAGTTAATACGGCGGACGTAACTCCCTGAGGCGGATTTGCTATATCTACCCTTTCTAACCAGCTTTCCGTCTGATAGGAAGCTAACTTATCTATAAATGTCGAGGTTAGTTTATTGCCTTCAAAATTAAGTCTCAAATATAGATATTTCCCATGACGATATTCGAAGCTGGTTTCGTCGTCGATGTACAACGTGCCGTTAGCTTTGCCGTTAGAATCTGTGATAACTACTAGAGTGTACGGATCATTTTTCATCGCAACCGTACTACGACGTATTCTCATTTTACGTGGAACGATGGAACCACCTCTTTGAAATACCGGGATTTTATGAAGGGTTACAGGGACATTAACTATGCCTGGTTGATGATAGGGTTGCATCGTGTCAACATCGTACCATGTTACCTTGCCCTCTCCAGGGAAATATACGTTAACATCCGTGACGGATGGTTGAAACACTGGATGGACAAGTATTGAATCTCCAATCAGTATTTCATCATCGATCGTATATGTATCTACTTCGCTTGGGTAGTGAGCCCACAGAGGACGTAGGACTGGTGTTCCGTTTACTTCGTGATCCCGGAAGATCGTGTACCATAGCGGTAGATACGAATATCTCATTCTGAAAGCCTCTCTGACAATTTGCAATATTTCCTCGTTAAATGTCCAAGCCTCCCGTCGTTTAGCCTCGATATGGGAATGTTGCCGGAAGAAAGGAAGCCAAGCTCCAGCTTGGTTCCATCTAACAAAGAGTTCAGAGTCTGGATTTTTGAAGAAACCTCCAACGTCTGCGCCACAGAACGACATTCCAGAAACGGCTAGACTAAGACACATCGGGTAACTTATTCGTAGATGATCCCAATCTGCCATATTATCGCCGGTCCACATGGCCGTGTAACGTTGCGATCCGGCGAACAAGGATCTTGTTAGTATAAACGGTCGTAGAGTACCTCCAGATCTTCTAAACAAAGCCTCGTACGTATTCTTAGTCATAACAAATCCATAGATATTGTGGACGCTTCTGTGCTCCCAACCACCGTAATGAACTAGGTCTTTAGGCATAGAAACTTCAGGGCCGTTAAATACGCTTGGCTCGTTCATATCATTCCAGATGTATACATCGTTTGTAGTTCCATGGAATCTATCTAAGCTATACTGATTAATGTAATATTCCTGTACTTTCGGATCAAAGAAGTCCAAATATGATGTTGGTCCCGGCCAACACCAACCTTCGTAGTCCTTTCCGTCTCTCGTTTTTACGTAGAAACCGAGCTTGGTAGCGTCATTGTGGAGGAAATAATTCGTATCACGCTTGATATGTGGATCGATGATGACGACTAATTTTCTACCCTTTGCAGTTAGATTGTGTATCATTTCTATAGGATTCGAAAATTTTCGTGAATCCCAAGTGAAGTACTTTTTCTGATCAGTGTATTCGATGTCCAGCCACATGGCATCCAGAGGTAGATCATGTATGTCAAAATTCTCTGCTATTTGCATGACATCATCTTGGTCATTGTAATTCCAACGACTTTGATGGTAGCCTAAAGTAAACATTTGTGGTAAAGGTGCTGTGCCTGTTAAGGCCGTGTACTGTTTGAATACATCCAAAGGCTTAGGGCCTAACATAAAGAATATATCGATTACACCGGCTTCTGACATAAAATGGGCATCGACTTGTGACTTTTTCGCGTAACCGGATACTAAGTTTACAAGACTTTCGACAACGTTATTGTCCGCGCTCGATAAAATATTGATCCACGTTTCTGCAGCATTGTGCCAGAAAATGCCTGTTGTTCTCTCTTTCCCATGAGCGTACAGGACTGGTATAGCTCCGTACACGGACATTTTTTCGTTAACTTCGTATTCAAATACATCTAAATTGTACAATCTGTACGGGTGGCCTTGTTTCGTTGATTTTAAAGCAAAGGAATCTGCATGCTCGGGTATACCGTACGCATGTTCTGCTCCAGGAAAGCTAAAATCCATAGCAATCGCTTCCGGGCCGTAAGGCTTAGAATCGTGATGAGTTTTAAAATTTTCTTCCCACGCTCCTGGATCACTATCGGCTCCATCGCCCGGGAATTGATTATCGTGCGTTGCTTCAACATTTTCTGCATTCTCCTCTTGTTCCGGTTTCCTATGTTATATTCATAAAAAATTGTTAGTTATATAGAATAGAACGAACGAGTTCTTTTGTTATACATACACAGGCTTTGTACGATGATGTTCGAATCTCATGAGGCCTCTTGCATTTGCAGACACAACTAACACATCTTGAGAATATACATCTACTCTAAATGGAATAGCATACAGAATTACTTTGTTCCCTTCGTTAGACACAGTTATATGATCTGCAGTTCTTTCGACCAAAGTTAATTTAGATATTTGAGGTTGATCCTGAAGGGCATTCTCTGGTTGATATCTCGGATGTAAAGGATTCTTTTCATTGATGTGGAGCCTGAACGTATTGTCTTTTAAAGCAGTCAATTGCAATATGTAAAGAACTCCTGTATCTTTATTGAATAAATCTATATTTATAGTAGATTCGTTATGAGTGAATGTGTCCACCAAGAGTTGATAAGGTGTCTTTCCAGGCTCAACTTTTCGACAACGCCTAACGATACGATATAAAAAAAACTTGGTTAAATTCCAAACAATTCGAATAAGCTGTAGAAATAAAATAGTAAGTTTACCTGCAAAAACTACTTTGATCACATGTTTTAAACGTGTCTCTATTAACTGCATTCACAAGGAAGGGAGAACAGGCTAATAATAATAATAATCCGAACCTGTAATACGAATAATCGATCATTTAAAGCGTTCGATCGTAGGTTGAATATCGGTTGATCGATATTAATTACATTTTATTCTTGATTGATCGTGAAAAAGGATTAAAAAGTACTGTTGTGTCAGTCTAATACAATTTGTTTTACGCTGTTTCTAAGTGACAAAGCCGATCTTCAAACGAGCCTAGGCGGATAATATCGGTTTTATAAACAAATCGATAAGAGCGAAGCATTGCTGCGTGTCGTACTGTTCGAAAAAATCATGTATATCAAAAACGATGTTATCATGGACACGTCAGCGTGACCATTATTGCAATACAAAAGTAAACACTAGAAGAGAGCTGTAGCACTTATGACTCGGTATGCGTGGAAATTATTCAAGATAGAAGCTGTTGTAGCCTTAGTGCGCCCGGTCGATGAAAATTTATCTTGATATTTTGAAGGTTAAAAGGCCGAAAATAATTAACTTACCGCACGTACGAAGCCATGTTGAGAAGTAACATTTGCTATACCGCGTTCTTACTAATTCGAACGAGACAGAATCGAATTTCACAGATGGAGCTCTGCTCGTTCGAATCGTCATCGGCAAGTTGCTGTTTCCGAACGCTACCAAGTATTTCACGTACGTTATCGCAAAGTCTGTCTAATTATTTTATTGCTTAAAGTTCATTCGTTTGCTTGCAATGTTCTCTGAAGCCACGAGATTCCTGGGAAAAGTCTGAGAGGGATTTCAGAAGTTACGGCGAGCTGAACCTTTCGCGCTCCTGTTTCCTCCATTTTCGAACGAACGTTATCGGACGAACAAAACCGATCAACTCATGAATAAATCAGTAATGGATAGGTTCGTTAACGTCATGATGACACGCCTCTTTTAGATAACATCGCACATTCAGTTTATTTGAATTACAAGAGTAATGCGTTCAGTCGGCAGGGAAAATACAGTCCTATATGTATAACTATATATTACACAATATAAGAAGTTTGGCACTCGGATCGGTTCACTTTTAGGGATGGTAAAAAAGCCTAACTGTTCGTTTCTAGCATATTCATTAATCAACAAACGGATCTCTGATAAAAATGTTCTCTCCTTCATCTTCATGCGATCAGAACTATTATATTAATGCATATGCTATGAATTCGTAAAACAGTATTTTCTATGTAGGAGTGTACATATTTCATACATGCATACATACATATATTCGTTCATACATACGTACATGCATACATATATTCATCCATACATACATCGTACATGCATACACTCATCATACGTACGTACGTACATACATACATGCATGCATATATAAATCTGTACATATGTATGTATGTACGTATAAAATGATTATTATCATTACCACTATATTAACATCGACGTTAGAGCGTTTCCTTAATTATACGTTTTCAGGGTTTAAAGAAGTCATCGTTAATTAAGGTCACTGTGAGTTTGCGCAGGCTCAGAAGACGTGACGTTAATGTCCACCGGTAGATCGACGAGCGCGGGAATCGACGTTTGTTGACATCGAACCGTTGCTGTCCATCGATCGAGAGATTCGTTAATTTATCATAATACTGAAGAAAAATTGAGCAGAATCCACTGCTGTGCGTTTCGTTACGCCGCTTGACGACTCGCGGGCGAGCCAAGAGGAATAAAATTCGTCATTGCTGAAAGAAGATCGATTCGCGGCAAATCTTCCGAAAGGCATGAAAAAAAAAATTGACCTTCGAACCGTCGACGATAATGCGACCAGATTTACGAAACTTCGATGTGGTAGAGCAAGAATTGAAACGTATCGCCTCCCTTGCCCCGCCAGCCGTGTCGTCTAATCATAAGGAATTCCCAATAAGAACAAACACACGGATAACTACGCGTAATAGATTGTATATACAGGTTAGTTGTACACGCGTGACAGCGAAATATATTTAAAGTTTGGGACGTTTCCCGAGCAAATCGGCATCATCGAATTCGATGGTTTTAGTTGCATCGGTCGACGAGATCGTTTATTTAAAAGCGAAACACGACGTTGCGCGTCGCAAGCTAGTTACAAATGCAAACGCAGGTAAACAATGCTGGCAGCGTCATCTTTTGTTTTCACGATCGAAGCGCGTCAACGGAAATCACGGAACGATTATGTACATCTTCGCCGCGGCGTGGATCATTTTTCTGCTCGACAGATAAGAATTGCGCAACGGAAACGAACGAAGGCTAGGCATCGTCTAAACGTAAATAGAATTCGATAGGTTGATCTAGGGTACGACGTTAGTCAGTAGAAATACGCGGGAAAAGTGTAAAAAGATATGTGCGAAACTCGTAGTGTTCCATGTTGTACCGCATACATCGAACACGCGCGTTTACGCCATTATAAAAGTCGCTGATAATTTCTATACATTTCTCGTGTGCGTATCCTGTGTATGCGCGCGCGCGCGCGTGTGTGTGTCTGAAATACGCAGTCCCCTTTGTAGTCACTTTTTACAAATGTTTAGGTAACTATATATAGTATTTTGCGCCTGATACTGTTTACAAACACTCCCAACTTTCTTCTTGAGTTTCAGCGAGTAACGGAAATGTTCGGACAGTGGGGTACGCTCGAATTTCTCGTTTTAAAATTCAGTTATTCGTACGCGAAATACGTAATATAACGTAGAATTTATTCGATCGGTTTGTAAACATTACATTCTGGTGAACATTGAAGGAGACGATACTCGACGAACGCCTTTTATTTGGAATATGTTTAAAAAACGATGATTTATACACTATGTACAGGATGTAAAAAAATATTTGTCACGCTTCTTGGTCGATGAAAATGAAGGATAAAAAGATTGCTGCAGAACTCATCTTAACTTTAACGTTCGATCCTCTGTCCAAATACTTCCGTTACTCACTGTGTGATCTCTGTGTAACATTGGCCCTCGTTTTTAGTGATTCGTCGTTCAACCGCAATGTACCCATTTATGGAGCATCGAAGAAGTAGAAAACATTCTGATTGACGTGGTCCCGGCCGAGATGGGCTTCGGAAACGACCGTGACCGGATAGAAGATCGTTTCAAGTCGACGTCTAACCGAGAGGAAAGATAGCAGCAAAAATCGACGTCGTGCAGGCCTCGTGGCGAATACTCTTACGAGACTCGGTAATCTCTTAGGCACATTCGATCCGTAATAGCGACGATAGTCTTTTGGCTTTGTATCCCTTTATATGTATTTAACGAGCCTATAGTCGAAACGAAATCTACCAGCTGGCCAAAGTCTCGCCGTTGCATCGTTTATTTAGCTAGCTGTGCCATCTTTTGCCTCTCCGTGCAAACCTGCAGGCTCGCGCCTTTGTCTCTCGAACAAAGATGCAATTGATTTCGTTCCGACTATATCTTTCCCGGTTCCACAGGGAGACTATAGTAAATACTCTGCGAGACACTGCGCAATATTTCGTTACGGATCACGTAAAATGTACAATGAAGAGCATAACTGAACCAACAGCCACGCGTCTCTCAAAAAGTATTATCTATCTTTGCGAAGAATAGGCGATCGGACACATTTTTGTGGCACCTTACATGATTGTTCACAGTAGGAGCTTTATTACCTGTTATTTAGGTTATCGCCCACTGCGTACGGCGATACATAACAATTTTAATGAAACGCGCTGTTATCTGTTCGATTATGCTCCTCCACTGTGTGTATATTGTTATTTAGTTGTAGTAGTTAGCGTTCCTGGCGGAGTATCCGACGTACAAAAACAACAAAAGTAAAAAGGTTGATGGAAACTCCGATCCTCGACTCGACAGCGTTCAATCTCCAAGTACACGGGAAGTAATTCTTTCCGACACTCGGGCGGTTTCTTGTGAAGCGGTATAAAATGTCGTTTGGCACGTTTCGCCGAGGGTTTCGAACAAGAGTTTCCGTCAAGGTTTCGGTATAAAACTGGGGGCTTCCGATATACCCCCGTATCGGCAGAGTCATTTCTCTTTAGGCACATTTAGACCATAGCGATCGACGACCAATCTCGAGTAGTTCGTAAGAAAAGAACAGTCTTTCAGAATGTGAGTAGGTGTTACGGCTTGATTCGCGTGAACCGCGAACAGCCTTCCTTTTGCTAGACCCAGTATTGGTTTCTTCTCAACATAGGGTTATTGGCCCTTTGTGCAGTGGCCGACTGGCAGGGCAGGTCCGACGTGTCGAAGCTGCTCCACTCGTCGCCGTCCGCGACGCCGTAGGGATACCTGGCCGAGACGTCTACCTCTGACCCAGCGCTGCTCTCCAAAGGACTCAGAGGTATCACTTTGCATTGTGGCAACGTGGACGTCATCGTAGGCGGCACGGGTAGCGGCGTGCTGGCGGCCACGCTGTTATGGTCGTTGGCGAAGCGTTTCAAATGCGGCGTCGCGGGCATCAGGTGATCCGGTGGTCTGGGAAGAGGCATCACGCCAACCGCCGGTGACGTTTCCGACTTTTCTTCCTCCGCGTGCTTGTATCGGTTGTGCCTGCACCTGATAGTGATGATCACGAGCACGCCCAGCAGGAACACGCCAAGAAGCATCCCTAGGACCGGTAAGTAATCGTTGCTCATGTTTGGCGCGATAGCCATCTCTCCCTCGTGCCCCACGGGGTCCATCGGCCCGCCCAAAGTGATATTGTTTTCGTCCATATCCAGCTTCACGCGGAACTCGAACTCGCCCACGGCCGGTTGGAAGATGGAGGCCGTCAGGACGAACGTGAAACTGTCGAGGACACCCTCGTACTCCATCGTCGGGATCTTTCTGCAGACCATGTAGATCACGCCGGACACCACTTCCTGATGGGAGAACCGAACCACTTCTTTTTCCCGGGTTCCACGTTTCTCGCCGGACGACGACGAACTTCTGATGATCCTCTTCACCTTACCGAATTTTGGTTTCTTCACGACGGCGTAGACGGGATTGCTGCTGGTCAGTTTCGCCAACGGGGTGGCGTCCATGTATTTCAGAGATATCCGCGTTTTCTCCCCTGCCAATGCGATCATAGGGTTCATGATCATCAGCGGCACCACTTTGATCTCTAGTCTTATGTGTTGCTGTTCGAATCCGCTCACCTTGGCGGTCAGCTCGAGGCTATCGTTCGACACGGTCATGTTCTTTTGCATGTACATCACGCTCTTCGACACTAGGTCCGTTTGCTTGAAACTGGCTGCTGCCCCGTCTCTAACGTACAACACCCCGTGCTTTGGATTGCTCGTTATCTCGTAAACAACCAAGTCCCGTCTCGCGTTCGTGTCCAGCTTCAGGTTGCTTTCCGTTATCAGAGCTACGCTTGATCCTTGTTGCAGGTACACGGGCCCAAGTACAGTCACGTTCAGCTTGATGGGCAAGACAAGGATGTTGAAGACCTTGTACTGCGAGGGGAAACGACCGTCGTCTACGCGGAAATAGAACAAAGCAGCCTGGTGAGGTCCATCGTGCTCGTACACCAGCCTGTTCGAGTCGACGTCTTGCTGCGTGAACTTGTTCACTTGTTGTACCACCGAAACATTCTCGTTCGAGGGCAGAAGCAACAGACGACCGTAAGTTGGTCCTGATATTAAGTCGTACACGATTTCCTCCGGCGGTGTGTCCGGGTCCTCCGTCAACAGGTTCTTACTGGTTATCGTTTGATTCTGATTCTGCACCACTCTGATGCTAGGATTGTTTGTGATCAGCTTGAAAGGCTTGTCGTTCACCGGCTCAATGATTACTGGCACGCTGGCGTTGCAGAGGAGGATGTGACCGGGCGTCAGATACAGTGAGAAGTTGATTCGATCCTCCAAAGTGTCCGAGTGATCGTGGCAATAGACGATCTCCCCACCCTCGATCTGAGACTGAGAGAACGTGGTTATGTTCACGTCCGGGAGGATCTTCACGTGGCCGTGACTGGGTTGACCGACCAGTCTTGAGAGGACGACCGGATTCTCGATGCCAGCGTGGGTCTGGAGGAACGACACGATGCCACTGATGTTCATGATCACTTGAGCGGATCCTCCTTCCTCGACTCTGACGTTCTTCACGAAAATGTATCTGTTCAATCCGCCGCTGGATACCGAAATGTCTATCTGCAACACCTGTAAACAGAACGTTCGTTAAAGTCGTGTTTTTTTTTAGGTATTGGACGACGTCCAAAGGAAGAATACTTGCCTGGTTGGTTAAGGATTCTGCGAAGCGCGCCTCCACGTCGAACGTGAACGAATCATTGGCGGCAAGGTCCATGAACTGTTTGGTGTGCTCGTAGTATACTTTACTACTGTTAATGTCTTGCTGGGAGAATTGATCGACGTTCAGCCACGCGCCCTCGCTCGTCTCCATGATGATTTTGCCTAGATGCGGTCCGTTCCGCACCATGTACTTTATCTCTCGTGTCTCGTCCATGCATTTCGTCAATAACAACTTATCCGATATCACTTTTCTAGTTAACGGGAAGACGTTCAACGCAGCGTTGTGCTCGATGGATAATCGTATCGGTTTGGTGGCTACCAGTACCGTGTAAGTCTCGGACGTGTGCGCCCCATCGTTCAGAACGAAATTGAACTCAGCATCGGATCCATCTGAAACAAGGCGAGCGCATAAGGTGAGTGGATTTAATTTCGACAATGACCGCGGAACATACTTGTGTGTGTGAAAATGATCCTCGACTGGTCAATCTGTTCCTGCGTGAAATTGTACACGTCCAATTCCGGGGCGGATCTCAGCGATATGAACCCGTTTCTGGCACCGGTAACGTTGAACGTCAAGTCGCGGGCTGACGTGTCGTTGTCAACAGCTGCCAGGTTGTCAGGCGTCAGGACGATCGAACCACCCTGCCAAACCGTCAACTTGGTCCTGTTGATCAGCACGGGCAGTTCGTCGTTAACGGGTTGCACGGTCACCCACACGTTGAAGGGCTCGCTGACTTTGTCCTCCGCGACGAGGACCATCTTGAAGCAATCTTTGGGGTGCTCGTCGCCATTGTGTTTGTACGATATTACGTCCGCGGTCAGGTGTTTTTGCGAGAACTCTCTAACTGGAGAATTTTTTGACAGATCGAGAACGACGCCGTGCCTCGGTTTCTCCGTGATCCGATAGTCCGTCACTTTGCCAGAGTAATAGGGTGTGAGGATGGAAAAGTCCGTCTCGTCGAGGGTCGTGCTCTTCCCTTCGACCACAGCGACTCCCTTCGCCTCGACGTACAGCTTCTCCGGGACGATGACGAAGTTCACGCTCAGGTCGCGTAGCCACGTTATCCCGTTAGTCGCGTCGATGACGAATCTGTCGTTGGTCTGATTAATTACCGACTGGACGTAGTAGACGCGGCCCTCGTTTATCATCTTCTGATCGAACGTCTTCACCGCGTTGCCTATGTAGTCCTCTCGAATTTCCTCGCTGTGCTCGTCGTGGACCTGCAGCTCCAGGTACCCGTTCTGCGGCCACTCTTTCAAGAAATAAACTATCTCTGACTCCGGTATCTTGGGATGCATCACCTCGAGGCTCTTTCTGTTCAGCAGGACGCTCGTTGCCTCCTCCACGAACACCGTTTTATTGTTCTGGACGATCAACGGCTGCCAATAGCTCTCCGGATAGATCTTGATAGAAAAGACGCCTTCCGTTTCAGCGCCTTCGATCGTCACCTTGAACCTGAAGTCGTCCCTGGTCAACGACCCTCCCAGGTGTTTGTACGCCACTATACCGTTTCTCAGATTCTCCTCGGTGAAGCTGTTCGTCTCTCTGCCGTGCTTCAGCAGCACCCCGTGTTTCGGTTTCTCCAACACCGAGTACTTTATATCCTTGTCGGTCGTGTACACGTTGGTCTCTACGTCCAGCTCGTCCGATCCTAGGCCCACCAATCGATTAAACTGCACCACTGACCCGTTGTTCTCTTTCAGTCTCACGTAAGGCGGACTGGCTTGAACCTCCAACACGCCTGCAGTGTAAAATCGTCTGTCGGTGACACCGAACTCGAACTTCCCGTGATCGTCGCCTTGATGCTTGAAGAGTATCTGCTTGTCGTCGATGTCCTGTTGACTGAACATGAGAATCTGCACCGTGGGATTGGACACTCGGTAGACACCGTACCTCTGATTGTTCAGCCACGTGTAAATCAGATCGCTGGGCTTCGTGTCGACGTCCCTGTCCGTGTACGCCAGGTCCTTGTTGGTGAGCAACCGTTTGCTCCTCGAGACAACGTGGAACACCCGATCGACCACGCGTTCCGGAGCGTTGTCGTTCTTCATCGTCACCTCGACGCGAAAGAGACCGACGTACATAAAGTCCACCGCGTCCGTGGCGATCGCCACGAACTGGAACGAGTCCTCGCGCGTCTCCGAATCGTCGTGAACGTAGTAGACCCGCTGGGAGTTGAGCTCCTCGGACACGAAGTAGTGAGTGTTGTTTCTCGTGTGGGACCTCGAGCTATTCGTGACGATCAGCCATCCGTGGCGCGGTGCTATCGTCAGATTGTACATCAACGACGTGATAATCTTGTCCTCGTAGTTTTTCGGGTTCGTCCGCAGGATCCTCACCGGCACCCTGGAACCCTCGTCGACCCTGAGCGTCTCCACGCTGTCCAGCGGTTTCACGTTTTTGCTGAGGTAGTGTTTTAGTATCAGGTTCGCGTGCATGTCGACGCACTGGGGCGCGCTGACTTTGAAGCCAAACTCGTCCAGGATCGTCGAGTAGGCCCTTTTGAACAGTCGGTACTTGAGTCGCTCGGAGTCGACGTCGTCCTGGCTGAACGCGTCCCCGACGTTCAGCCTCCGGCTCGAGAGGAACAGATTACCGTATCTTGGTCCCGTCTTCACGGTGAACACGATCTTGTTGAACGCGGTCAGCAGAGGGTTCGTCTGGTACCTGAGGTTCAGACCGCTCACTGTCACCTCGGCCACGTTCGTGAAGTTAATCGGTATCCTCTTCATCTCTTTCAGCTCGAGATCGATGAAGGTGATCCGGAAATCGTACGTGTGTTGGGTTCTGACTTCCCGGACGCTCGCTTGGAACTTGAACTCGTCCTGGTTCGGGCTACCCTCGTTGTGGAGGTACCGGATCGTGTGCTGCTCGACGTCCCTGCTCGTGAAATGGTCCACGTTCGTCCAGCTGCTCGAGGCTTCCCTCAGCTTTTGGATCGCGCCGTATTGAGGCGGCGAGACGATGTCGCAACGTATGTCGATCGTATTGTCGTCGGAGTTGGTGGTGAAGGAGAGGTTCGCCGGCGTCAGATAGGAGAACGATCGGTGCACCACGACCAAACCCGTGTTGTGCATCAGATTTATCTCCAACGGATGAGCCGCTACCCTCAAGCTCGCCGGCTTACTGCTGTCTATCCCGTCGCTGACCTGCAGTTCCAGTTTCGCGTTCGGTTTCGCTGTAAATGGTAATTAAAACGACCGTTGAATTATCGAGAAACGGACCTTCTGAGTATATGTGGCGATTAAACGATAACGTTTGTTCTGCGTCTCGAATATCGATGAAAATGTTACCGTTTCCACGGTGCACGTAGGCAATTAATCCTTGCATTAATTCTGCCTGGGTAAACGTGTCGATGGGCCGCGACGGGTAAGTCACCCTCTCGACGTAGCCAGCGTCTGCGTCGGTACGTAAGACCGTGTAAACCAACATGTCTGACGGCGTGTCGGCGTCGATCGCCCAAATCAACACTTTCGTCAAAATTTTCCTCGTGCCCTGGGAACGGTCGAATTATTAAAACAAATGTAATTTAAAATTAACATTTCATACGTATGCATATTTTTTAATTCGTAGAAATTTGGCTTTCCAGGAGGATGTTCACCGCTGTAATATTTAAACGGCGCGGATCCGGAGGCAACTCGAGCTTCTCCGCGATCTTGAACACCGAAGGGGTCGACGAGCGAATTTTTACGGCAAGAGGAATTATTTCATTCAAGAAGATTGAAGCACCGAGCGGTTAATTAAGAGCAACGACTGGAGCGACTTAAATCGATTTCGTTACGACTCGACTGGCGCCTCCGTCGAAGACGGGCCACAATTTCTTCAATTCTCGATTAATTGATTTACCCGGGGAGGGTCGCGCGGAGTAAGTGTTGGGTATTTTGCGCCAATTACGCTAACGCGGACCGAGTTCCCGCCAGACAAAGCTTCCAGGGAGAAAATTTCACGGCGTATATAAGAATTGATGGTCTTTGTGTCTTACTTGAGCCAGACGCAGCACAGTGGTCGATATCTCGAGCAACGGTGGATCATTAACGGGCGTCACGTTGACGTGAAGCGGAAACATTAGTCGTCCTTGGAGGTAGCCCGGCAACGTGTAACCAGTTCCTGCCACGAGTGTCACTTCCAGGATCATACTGTCCTCCGTGGTTTCGCTCCCGTCGTGCATGTATTGTATCTAGCAGAAATTTGATCGTAATAATGAGACGATGTGCCATACGGTAAACAATGTTTCTAGGGACCTATGAATATGCATGCCTTAAAGGTGCACGCGTTAGAACGCGACGCCTGTGGAACGCCTCCCCAAACGCGACATTTAAACTTGGTTATTAATTGCAAAATTTTTAATCCACGTGGACGACTTTGATATTTATTTTTATCTGTATTGTAGATTGATCGTAAAAGTTTAACAACGATAGTACAGCCCAGAAATTTCCTAGTTTTCAAAGGACACCTAAAGCAGTTAATGCTCCGACCAGACCAGTAAGTTAGGTTTCTCCATAAAAAAACATAGTGCGAAAGTCCTGTAAAATTTCCTCAACGAACTTTACAGGGATTGTTTTTATTGCAGGTTTCGCAGAGAGATTCGTTTCTTCTTGTTTTACCTTTTATTCCAAAGGCTGAGAGCGTTCGGAACCGAAAATCTCGAGTCTCCTCCATCCGCTGTTTTACCTATATGTATATTCTTTAATATCGCGGATCTCGTATCTTCTGTACGACTGGCCATTTTCAACGCTTTTAAAATATGCCTTTTATAGTCCTTGTGAATCATAGCCGGCATTAAATTCGCCATCCGTTCGTAATTAAAATTAATTAAAGCGACGGAGGCGGGCTTATAAATCGGCGATTAGCATACCGGATCGACGTGACTTCGCGGCGCGCGTTGCCCCTCAGGATTTCCCGGGTTCGAGGGTGGTTTCGTACGAACGTCGGGGGAAAGAAATAACCCGCGGTAAGACGGTGGACAACGTTTAACGAATACGCGGTCTCTGGACGACGTAAACCCACGAAAAACCATTAATGAGCGGTGGTGGTGTTTATAAATAGTGCACCGTCGCTGGATAAATCGAGTGCAAGTGGAAGAGTAACAGACAACCGCTACAGTTCTGATGACACGGCGACGCTACCCGGACCCCCACGGTTCTAAACTTAGTACTCGTGTCGCAAACTATCTATAGCTTTTTCGGCCCTATGACGAACTGGAAGAACACGATCTCCATTCTCTCTTTTTTCATTCTCGGGTTATCAGACATCGCTGACGGTGTCTACTCGTCGTAATCTATTGTTAAGACGTTTCGAGGCCTCGTTAAGACTAATTTAACCAGCGACGGATGTAGATACGTAGTATATTTTATGAAAGGCAACTGTTATTATTGCTAAAATAATAAAGAGCCCACGATGGAGGTCTATTTACCTTATCGCGACTAATGTCTTGGAGAGTGAAGGCATTTTCGGTTCTGGTCGTTAGGAGGTCCAGCGCCAGGGTTCCATTCGTTGGTGGCGTTACCAAGGTGAAGATAACGCCGTCCTCTTCTACCCCATATTTAGCTATGTCTAACACCATGGCTATGTTATCGCTCGTCACCAGCACGTGCTCCCCTTCGGAAACCAGCAGCGGTCTCAGTGAGAGAATCTCCAGGTTCACGGGTAAATTTGCCTTCGAATAAACCTACGAAATTCGAGGCCGAAAGTATGGTTAAACGAAGGGCGCTGGAATGAAGTCAGGGATAAGTTTAGGCATGCCTAAAAAAAGACTTGAACCCTTCGAAGGAAGATTGAAAAGAATAAAAAAAAAACAATTTCAAATACTCTTTTTTTTCGTTGCGTTCGATGAGTCAATAAATCATGGATCCCGATACGATTCTGCTTGGATTTATGAAACGTTTTCGATGGTGAAATGTCGAGCTACATTCACGGCAAATATTCGATATCTGTTCTGCTCATTTGGACACGGACTTGTCACGCTTTTTCTACCTCCTGGCAACAATTTTCAATTCGCTGTTTCGTCATTTATACATAATACGCAATTGCCACACTTTATATCGTATACTGTAAATACTTAAATTTTGTTCACGACTTGACAGTCAATAAAGCTCATGTAGATTATTTTGTTATTGCCTCTTGCACGAAAATATTTCATAAATCCGAAGGAATACGTTTGGTTGATATTTTATTTTTTGCTTGATACGCGTCAATTTAAAATGTAATATTAGCTGTCTGTCGAGCATTATTTGTTCGTTCGCGATTATATTGATTTACGTGCCCAACGAATAAAAGCAAAATTTTCACGATGCAATAATTACTGTAATTTTTATTCTTACAGAATAAAATTCCCTGTTCGTCACGGATTATTCTGTATATTCGTCGTTTCACGGAAGAAATTCGCGACAGAGGGTGTCTCGTGCAAAGAAGAGTTGCGAACTTAAGCTTGATCAGAAGCTGTTAGCGGGGAGAGGGATTGTCTTGGAACAACGATTTGCCTTGTAATCCTCGGCGTGGTTCGGCTTGATGCACACGGGTTGGTCGCAGTTGCACTTGAACGAGCTGACGCCCAGCTGGGAGCAAACTGCCCCGGAAGCGCAGGGATCGTACTCGATGCACGGGAATCCCCAGACACAGCCGACCACGACGCCCTGGCTGATCTTGACGTCGGGCAGACCGAGTTCCTTGTTGTCCAGTAGCATGTCTCGCAAGCAACCCTTGTAGCTGACGTCACCGGACTTTAGACCTTTGCCCAGAGCTCTGGCGCGTTTGTTCAGCTCCGTGCCGCCCACGTAGAGGGTGTCCGCCAAGTCGAGGTAACGATTTCCGCCGGACGGCAGCGTGATCGTTTTTTCCTGTTGGTCGACGGCGATCCCGATTCCGCTCGGATTGAAATCAACGACCACCCGATGCCATTTGCCATCAGCCACCGGCGTGTCGTGTATCAACTCGGTCGGTCCGTTCCCTTTGTTCATCAGAAGCCGAATTTTACCCTCGAACAACTCGATCCCGAGGTAATCGGCGTACGACGATTGCCCGGTGTTGTAGAGAAGCAGACCAGTCTCCGCGCCGGTCTTCAGCTCGAACTCCCATCTGTAAAGCGGGTCAGAGAAAATTGGAAGGAAGTCGCGGGGGTTGGAGGGTTGGGATCGAACCCGGGACGATCGAGGCTTCCGGCTTACGCGACGAACTTGGATGCACCGGGAATGCGCTTCCTCCGTTGAAAAGCTGTTTATCTGATAGACGTCAAATTGTTCGGGGCAGAAATTTCTTATTCGACTCCAATTAAACTTTCTTCGGTGATTTTCTCGACTGTCGCGACCGGGACCCTTAGGCTAGGCGCGTATCGAGCGCAACCCGACGCAGCGTAGCCGTGTATTTTGTGAACCGTGTTAAACACGACGCGTCGAACACGTCGCCCGCTCTGTTTCGATTTTATGCCACGCTTGACCTCTTTATTCTTTCTTTCACGTTCTATTCCTTTGTTTCAAATTGCGTGATCTTGTTGCTCCGGCCATGCATACGCTGCTGATCTTTCGAATCATAAATATTTAGTACACTACTGCAACTGCATTATAATCACGAATTCCATATTCTAATTAATGGAATTTGGATGAAACGACGAACCCACTGATGTGCAATATGCATGTGCAACGCTGTGCGTCCCCTTGCGCTCGATATGCGCCCAGCCTAAACTCTTCGACGTTACTTTGCAACTATCTTAATTATTACTGACAATACATTTCCTCTGTTTGCAGATTCAAGTTACGCAGAATTACAAACACGATGGTACTTAGGCAATCGTCTGTTTCGAGCGTTTTGCCGCAGGAGCGTGAATTGGTAAATAGTAATTGATAGAAATAATTTATATCGGGTAGAGAGTAACGCTAAAATTCTGTAACAACGTCGTCGGGGGTATTCAGGAACGAGTTAGAATTTCGCAGTTGACTTCTTCGGCCTCTGACCCGAGTCTGAATGGACTCGCTAAACCGTTAAGGGAGCGTTAGTGGAATTCGGAGTTTCTTAACTGTTCGAGTAGAATTACCTGGCCGTTTGCATCTTTCTGAGAAAGTTCGGCTGTTTCGCGCGAAACGTGACTCCGCAATTGATTTACACACGTACACCTGGAGACATAGGGCTGTTTCTCGATTGCAAACGGCCACGTTTGTATAATTGAAGATAATGTAACGCTACTATGACGTAATTTATATTAATTAAGTTTTCTATTTAACGAATGAAGCAGTTCAAATACTCGGAGCTTTAAAAATAAAGAAACTGAGAGAATAAACATGACTTTTAATCTACATTACGCTTACACTCATTTTAGCGTATATGGGTAGTTAAACATATATTCTGAACAAGGCAGATTCGTTTGTAGCCGAAACGTTAAATACTTTCGTGGATATTTTCCTGAAAGTAAATATCATTGGTCCGGTTCAAAAGATCAATAAAGTATCGGTACTATATTCGACGATATTCCGCTATGTACAAAGTAAAGAATTTCATTTTCATAAATATTTGGAATATTCTGTGTACTTAAATTGATGTTTCGTTGTAGTTTGTTTCTGAAATCATTAACGACGAATATTTATGGAAGTTAAATTCTTAACTTTATGCACGATGGGTAGGAGTTGTTTGATAGTATTTTACTGATCGTTTAAATTAGGCTGATAGTGTTTATTCCCAGAAAATTATTCATGAATGTTTCTTATTAATTTGCTTGTATCATAAAAAAAATCTCTGCGATAAGTGTAGCATACGTGTACATCGGGTTGCCTGTAGGCAGGGGCATTTTAAAAGCAAGCACGAATAAGAAATTATAATTTGTTTTAATGTTAGAATTGTTTTGTAAAGAGAACGAAACGATAAGTAGTGTCCAGGATCGATCGAGTTTTGTTTACAAGGCGGTAAAAGGTTTATAATAATTATATTTTGGGCGGGAATGTTCATAGTATTGGAGATCGAGAGATCGGCTAGCCTCGGCTCTGGTCGGCCATGTTCGTCAGTTGGCAAAGCGTCGTTACAGGACGCAGATCGCATGCCGGGATCGAGCACGTTTATCTTGGAAATAAACATGTAAGTATTTTACAACATTAACCAAAGTCTACATTCACGAATGGTTGATCTCGTAAGCTACGTAAAGATCCAATAATTAGCATATGCCAATGTATTAACGAATGGAAAACGTGATGTCTACGCAATGACCGGATACGTATCGAGGCTATTCGTTGCCAGAACGTTGTTGATCAGGGATGTTTTCAGATCCTTCAGTAATATTAGTTAATTAGTGGGTTAGTTATTAGTGGTATTTATTTCCTTTCATATTTGTTAATCATTATATGTATACGATTTCTCGATAGAATAATGTTCGAATCGGAAACACGTGCAGGTAGCTACGCAACATTTGATTCGAATAATAAATACCCAATAAGATTAACGTAGAGCAATATATTTAATCCTGAAATATTTCATTACGTAATTGAAATTTCGATTTAACGAATAAAAGGTAAGCAATTCCTTGCCTTTTATTCGATAATTGAAATTTGTATCTTCGTAACAATTCGGTGGGCTGTTGCTATGCTGGCGGAGAAGAGACGAGGGCTCTGATTGGTCGATCGGGTTCATCCGGATTTGCGCGAAGTTGGCTGCAAAGAATCCGGTTTCATTTCGTGCGCGTGATTAAGCGGGAACGGATGGGGGTGGAAATGTAGCGTGAAAGTGACGAAAGTGCATTG
The DNA here is from genome assembly GCF_051014445.1 of Colletes latitarsis. NCBI lineage: Eukaryota > Metazoa > Arthropoda > Insecta > Hymenoptera > Colletidae > Colletes > Colletes latitarsis. The sequence continues at coordinate 24,092,342 of NC_135145.1, forward strand.
CGAAATGAATGGCTACCGCGTCAAAGTTTGAACTAGACTCGCAAAGGGGATGAAAACTGCATTCAGCCGTTGGATGTGATCGCGATTAACGTCTTGTTTACACGTTCCTGGTTGGAGATTCGTCGGAGCGTTTAAGGACATCGCCGTGGCCGAACGACACGTCGACGGTTTAGTTTCTGGCGGAATGTTTACTGTGGACGACGTTCCGGCACCCTGGCCAGCTCATCAGTCGTTGGACGTTCAGTGATTTTCGAGGAAACTGGAATTGCTCGGCGATTGTTTCGACACCGAGACTTCGAACACGCAACAGGTACTGTACACATTTATTCTCCGGGCCGAGGGTCGAATTAAGAATCGCGTCGGGTCGCGCTTTTAATTCGAAGAGACAAAGACTAGCGTTGATTTTGTACGCGGTATGAATCACGGTCCTGGAGGACACGAGAAGCCTCTTCTCGAGCGAAAATGAAGTTTGCCGAGCTCGCGAGTGACGGACTCGACGGGATACCGACGCGTTTGTTACCGCCGCGAAGGTAAATAGAAGTAATTTCGTTAGTCGTGCTTCGATTCTTACACGAAGGATTCCTATGATATCGGGATTTACAAACGGCGTCGTTCGACGCTGATTTCTGGTACTGTAGTGCGTCGATTGGTGAAAATCGGTATCGTCGATGCCATTTTGTTTGGGAACTTGTTCGGGCACGCAGCATTCGCAAATGGCGCGCAGTTTGAATTCGACAGACGCTCGTGTTTCATTATGTCACGCACGGTATTAATTCGTATTTATAAATGCGATTTATCGAAAACATTTCAGCACGTCCATTGCCCTGTCGTCCATTTCCATCAGGAATGAATTTACTAAGTACTGTGCGGGGTTCGTAAATTGTCGATGAATCGAATTACCTCGAAACACACGTATTATCATCGTTGGCTAGCAAGCGAAGGCCCACAGCCCGGAAATTCAAAAAACGATGAAATTTTGGAGATATATGGAACGTAGGTATTTACTTTAAGCCATTAAAATTAATTATTTATTATGTATAATTATCAAAATATTTTATTTGCATAAAAAATGTACTTGTAAATTACATTTATTGTTAATAATTCTTTTTTAAGATATATGTATACTGCACGATGTTAATTTTATTTGATTACTTACAGAGTTGTACTTGATCGATGAATATGTACCGATATGTTTTGTAACTATTGTTAAAAATGATATCGACTGAAAATTCAGTCGCATGGATCCCGTAGGCAAATTACAGCGCAATCAAGATTTCCCAACGTTCTATTTGGCTATCTGGCAGTTTGTAGACTATGTATAAGTAGAATAAACATCGAGTCGCGTCGATGCATTGGCTCACTTGCGGGTGTGTTAAGCGCACGCTTTGAGAGAAAAGCTGAACCAGGGAACGAAGACAAACATTCTGCGTGTTTGTTGGTTTATACACTCGCACTTTCCCTATGAATCATCATATTTCGTCGTACAGAACCTACTTGTGTTATCAATTAACCCTTTAGACCCTCTATAAGATGTATAATCCTTTTAGCTGAATTTTTCATTGAAAGGTTTCCGTTTAGCTTCGACGGTACAATGTCTCGCGTAGGTTAATTAGTTCGGATAAATGGCGTTCCTCTGTACGTTCCACTGCCATTTCTCGTCCCGTACAATATTCCACGGCGAGGTCGGCAATTATAAATTCAACCACTACAACGACCGTCAAAATCTGTATCGGGTCGATTGAAAAGCGGTCTCCGTATCGCGCGATGGCGGGCTTAAGCGTCTTATAAATCACGTATACAGATGAATTTATTATCAAGCACAGCGGATCGATGTCTGAAAGCGCTCGTGCGTCGTTCAATATTTATTCAATGCCTCGGTTCAGAAGACACTTTACGGCCACGGTTCTCAATAGAATTAATTCCGCAAACGTCGTTTTTTTCCATTTTTTCTCCTCCTCGCCCCGTCGAAGAGAGGGGCAGAGGTTTTACCATTGTGATTCCCGATGCGAATCGAACTGCCTGGCCCCGAAAGTCTTTTGTTATTCTGAAAAGTGGAATTAAAGTGCCTTCGTCGAGGATACGATGAGAGCTCGTTGTAACTATTAGCGACGTTTGCGTCGTAACGCGATTACGGTCGTTATTTGGAGCTTTTCGTGTCGCTTTGACGACGTTCTCGCGAGCTTTTGTTATTAGAAACGCCGCGGCGACGTTAAAGCACCGTCTCGAATGTCTTTTATGTTCGCGTGGTTCTCTAAACATTTTTTATTCAGGGTGTTCGACTACCCCTGGGAAAAATTTTAATGGGAGATTCTAGAGGCCAAAATAAGACGAAAATCAAGAATATCAATTTCTTGACTGAGGCTTCGTTAAAAAGTTATTAACAATTAAATTAAAAAATTTCAAATCGTTCTGGAAAAATTATTTTCGGTTGCGGAGGTCAATTGTAATCATTTTCAGTGAATATACATACCCCCGAAATCTTGCGCATTTTCGAGAAAAAAATTCAGTACGGTCGAAACTTTAAACGTTAATAACTGTTTAACGAAGCCTTCATCAACAAATTGGTATTCTTGATTTTCGTCTTATTTTGGCCTCTAGTTACCCCTATTAAAATTTTTCCGAACACTTGTTTGGCGTATGTTGAACTTTAAGTCTCCCGGAATGCCAGATAAGGACACGAGGTCCCAAAACATTTTTTGTTCAACTTAGGGGTTCTAGAGACAAACCACTTTAATTTAGCTAGAAATTACGGAATACTGGTAAATTATTTCAGTTTCAACGGTATTAATATACCGAATGCGCGATTCTAACAAACTTAGAGCAACAAGATCGATTGGTAATTAGGATGGAACCAATTTTGCTTCCATTATCACCGACGAAGGTTGAATATGAAATTAATTCGGTTACGTACGGAAGGCTTAACGGTATTTTCAACGGGGGTTGGGTGTAGCAAGGTGCGCGCTCGGGTGTAATTCACGCGATGAAAGGGCGCTTTAGGTACGTACCTCGAGCCTGAACGCGGAATGGGCCTCGGGATCGCCGTGAACGCGCCATCCTCGACGAAACTGACTTCCGTGCTCCTCGTGGCGTCGAATTCCGGAGAACAGCCCCACGTCACGGCCGTAGCCTGCGACTGGCCCTTCCTCGACTTGGCATGTTCTATTACCCTTGCACCGTTGTAGATTATGTCAGCCATGCAGCCCCGTAAGTAATCTGTGTGACCTACCACCACAAAACATTCTTATTTAGTATCCCTAATACCAACGCACTTACTACAAAATTTCTGTTTCAGGTCAGCCATGCTGGAAGAACATTCTTATTCTATTTGTTACACCTCAGTTTTCCCTACATTTTTTTAAATTACAGGGTTCGTGTTATCAAGGTTCATTTATCGTGAGCGTTATTAAAACGTGTGTTATATGTTTTCAGTGTCGTGTACCAGCGACTATCGTAGCAGTCAACGTGCTGAGGACGTGTTTTGCGAGAGTTTTCTTAGTACGAGGTGGGGTGAGTCATTTCAAATTAGCAACGTAGTTTAAATATTCGTGCTGCTGCTAGCTGCAAGACTAATATATTCTTCATATTAACAATGTACAGAACATTTCAAATATTTCATCTTTGTACCAGATATTAATTCCGAAATAACAGGGTAGAAAATGTTTCTAAATTCAATTTGCAACAACTTTCGTTGATTTAATTTTACTTTAAAAGGGTGAGCGAGATATGAAAAATAACATTTTTGAAACGTCATCGATTAAACGCTACCTGGAGTTCCTCCAAGTTAATCCATATCAGTAATTTATTTGCATTCCATCTGCATATTAATGAGCGTATCCTGTATAAATAAACAACTTCAGCAGCCGGATATTTAAACTCCGTGACCCATCTATTGTAAACCCGTGTTGGGAAAAACGTAAACCGATTAACGATTAACGATTACGGTCAATGCGTAATCAAGCCAGTGATACACGATTATTACCGATTAACCGATTAATTAAAGTAAGTAATCGGACCGTATGTAATCACTGGGCACGATTGATTCATTAAATATTAATTGCGAAGTTACGTTTTCTATTATGACCGGGTCGATAAGTTGATAACGATACTTAACATATTGTCGCGAGAATTAATGAATTATTAAACGAACCAGAGAAACGTAATTTGTATATTTACGATTTCTGTAAACTGTTTTGAGTGCAAGACGATTACAAGAGTCGTTCAAATTGATGACACGGTAAGTAATTTCTTTATTTAAAGATATAAATCCCCTTGCATGCAAAAATAGGGAAACATAGAATATACGTAAGTACAAAATCACATAAAATTACAAACTATATAACAATGAACAATTAAAACTTGCGAGAATTCTATAATTTCTGCATGAATGTGGTGTATGAAATTGTTGATAGGTAATCCTATTTTGAAACAACATCAGAAACAGTTTTATTAAAGTTGCAGAAGTCGCGGCGAATTCGAATCGCTGTTGGGGATTTCCTCGGAAGGAACTCCACGTGCTGGCAAATAACGAAGCAGGCGGATATTAAACTCGATAGCCAGACAATTCTTAGACCCCCCCTTTTCTCCGGAACGCGGCAATGAGTGGGCATACTTTGGCACGAGTTCCGGAGGTATCATTTAGCGCTAGAGATCTTCATGAAAGAGAGCTGCAATGAAAGCGTCGGTTGCAAACCGCATCGAGGTTGATGGCCAGATAATCTCAGTTTCGGAGGCTGCCAACCAGCGAAGTAGGCTATCGAATCTCCTGGTACCTATGCAATGTGATCTACGGGAGATATTCGCGCGATCCTATAGCGACAGCGTACATTTATCAGATCCGATGGAAGATACGCATCCCGTCGTTCCGCAAGTAATTATATTCCCCCGATGGGAACCACGAATCTCGTCATCTTAGTAGCCAGGATATCCCGGAAGTTAGCAAAGAGTAATAATAGTCTTCGAGTCTTCCTACTTTAATCCTGACGAGTTTATAAATTTTTAACCACTTTTGAAAAATATTAAAATTGTCAATATCGATGCATAGAGTGATTGACGTATCCGAAAATACCTCGTGGGCCATTAATGGCCGTCTGTTGCCTCTGTTATAGAGTTGCCCATCAAAATATAGTGTGTCACGCTCTGTTCGATTGTCCATCCATACCAGCATAGCTCAAAAAAGATATTAAAAAGTGTACAAAATTGTGTACTTTGCAAACTTTACTTTATTTAAAAGTCACAAATCCTTATTAGTCGAATTTGGTAGCATTTAAAATTTTGCGTACATCAGGGCATAATTAGAGGGAATTATAGTTTTACAATGGCGGATTTTACAGATCCGGTTAATCGACGGTTCTGAAACTTAGACTGTTTTCCTTCGGATATTTTCCATCCCTTTTCGCGACTTCCCGCTCGCATTTCCCTTTGTTTGACCCGCTTTACACGCTCCTTCACTTTGTCATCCCTCCCCACAGCTTCGCTAAATAACCAATCGTTAATCTCTGTCCAACCACGCCCAATTCTTCTCTCGTAACTTCGATTCTCCCGTGCATCAAAGGCTTGATTCCAGCATTAACTCAGACATATTTATGTCTCATTAAAAGTCGATCAATTATAAACCTCTTGTTCAGCAGGTGCATTGTTCTGCGCCGGTGACTTTCCCAAATCATGACTCTTCAATATCGGAGTAACAATTACCAGTACAATAAACAATTTCTCGTATTTGCAGGTCCACCTTCAAAGGGCTCTAGAAACTCTCGATTTTGAAGATACTTAACGGAAGTCTACTTTTAAGATAGTTCTTAATACTCTACCGTGCAACGGGTAGGTCACTTGATTTTATAATTACTGGGAAAGTAATTGTTCTCTGTGGAGTAGACTATCTTTATGCAAATTCATATATTTATCAATAGAATTAACGAGAAATGGGAGCTCTGTAGAGTATCTTACTTAAAATATTTCTTAATGGCCGCACTGATATTGCAGACCAAAGTGAGATACACAAAGATGCTAGGAATATTATTATAAGGGATTATAAATGTAAATGGTGACTGATACAGTAGACAGTGTGATACAGTAGTCAAAGTGTCAAGTGTATTCTGTAGTTTTTTGAGAATTATAATTTCCTATAAATGCATAAACAATCCCCAGTTTGGGCCATATTTAGCGAACCGCGTGTAACGTGTTAAAGTAGATTCCGTGTAGTGGGTCTCGAACGAGCCCTATCATCGTGTTCCCGTAGAAGATCGGTTCTTTCGAGGGCAGGGTGCAAGACGACGCTCTGCACACCTGCGGCAAGGTAACACGAGCCGCATAAGGGAGCCAAGCGAGCGGTGTTTACGGCTACGGGATCGTGATGATATTTTCCGCCGGTAGGGGGAAAAGCGGGGGCGGAAGCGGTATTGCAATAAACCGAGCCGTTCACAGTGCGGTGAATCGCTCGTCCCGCAACCTTGCCGCAGCTACCATTCTACGTGATCCTACCGCCTGCACCACGATTACATTAATTGGAGAAGTTTCGAGGAGGGTTTTTCCTGCGCGACTAAAGATACCGTGGATAACCGCTAAATGGACCGAGGCCACCGGGGAAAATAGCCAAAAACTTCACCGGTACCCGGAAGATTTTAAGGATTCCTCGCGGTTTCGGTATCCGTATCCCTCGTCAACCAAATCGAAGCGGTTCGACGCGGTCAGTATTTAGATATTTCGTAAAGTAAAGGGAGTTCATATTTTTTGTAAGCTTTGGAGTACGTTTCAAGAAAGAATATACTGTCACCTAAGGGGTGGTTTTCGAAAAAATTAGTTTCTCTTCTACTTAACTCTTTGACTTAACTCTTTGATCAACATTCAACTTATTGCGTTTGTCGAGGCTACATTTATAATTCCTAGCGTCTTCGCGTGATACGTGCATTAAAGTGCCAACTTGAAGAACATACTCCATAGCGAAACGTAGTTACCGAACGTAGAACTGTTTGTCTCGAGAGCGGCTTGAACGACAGGCGAGGACGTGGAGCCGTTTGAGATATTCGCGGGCACGGAACGAAGTCATAAAATAAATAATTTCCCGGTGTCACCGCGTTCAGGACCGTTCCGATTTATTTGAACGTTACTGTGATCGAACGTTCCCTGATAGAACATTGACACCGACATCTCGCAGTGTATGTACTTTTATTGATTTCACCCGGGTATCGAATGCACGTCTAGCAGAGAATATTCTCTTGTATTTCCGGGTAGTCACGGAAACGTCACTCGATAAACGAAACTTATGCCGAGGATTTCAAAGGCAAGTACCTCCACGTCTGCGCGTTCATGCAAAATTCTCTGTGCATATTGTACGCGATAACATACTGTACACAACGACCATCCGTAGGCATTTCTCTCGAGATACTAAAACTATTATTCTATACACTTAAAAATAGGAACCGTTTTAATTATATACAAACATCAGCGATCGGATCCTCGAGTTCTAAGATAAGGAAGTCGACGAAAAGCGAATCGAGATTATAAATTGCTCTGGTCAGGGGGTGGCTCTGACGAGCACTTTGGCGGGTGGAAATCAAAGCCACGCGTGATTACGGTTGTTTTACGAGGCAAACGAGTAGAACAGAGCGGCTGGCTCGCGGGAGAACGGCAATAATTTTCTCCGGGCGTACGCGATAGAGCCACCAGGGGGGGGGGGGGAGAATAAAAAGCAAAAATTCATCGGAAGGTAGCCGAGGTGACGCGAACCAAATTGAATACGATCGGTACAAACACAGAGCAGCAACGGCGACGCCCTCCCCTTTCCACGCCGTTATCCGCCTCGAGCATCTCGCGCAACGCTCGGCGACCAGCTCGAAATTCAATTTACATATTCATGACAATTCATTTGTACCCCATGCTACGACAGAGCCAGGCCCCGCCAAGGCAGAAGCTCTTATTAATTCCTGCTGGCCCGCTCCAACCCCCCACTGAATTCCCGAGTTGAGAAATAAAGAACGGGGAAGGAAGCGGACCGGTAAGAATTCATTTTTTGGCCCTGGGAATCCCACATACGGTTACAAAATACCGAATAGAATATAGTCCGTCGATTTTAGTTGGGGATTACAAACTTCAAATTAGAATAAATAAAAAAGAAATACCGAAACTTTGAAATTAAGCGAAGCAATCGCTGGAAAGCTTTTTTAAAGTTTGAATCGTAAATTGAATCGAGAGCGGGTATTAATCGAACGAAACTCGAAGACTGCAGGCTTTAAGGGAGCAAACTAACCCCCGAGACTTACCCTTGAAAGTGCATATTTAACGAGATACAGAGGAATTAGCTAAGATATCGATATGCAGATGTAATCTTAGCTGAGAGATTAACGAAAGACGCGAACGAAGCTCGATGTTTGTGTTTATATTAGAAGATTAGGAGTCGGATGTTTCAGAAGGTTCCAAGATGCTAGTTAGAGTTCTCGACAACCCTCTAAGCGATCGTGTGATTCGAAGTAGATTAATAATCGAACTGTCAGTGGCTGGAGATTAGGTGTTTAGAACGTAGGCAACAGTCGGCGTTGTTGTAACGCTGTATCAGAATATTCTACGCGCTAATCTTGCTTCGATGACCAGTGGCGATCCTGCCGATGATAGATGATGTAAATATCCACCCTGACGTACACTAAATAATATTTCGACTGTTCGATATCGAGGTACATCCGTTGCTCGTTTGATCTACGATCCGAATCGGTCTTAACGCCATTTTTAATTATTCCTTCGGACTGAGCAAGAGTTACAAATTCTAATTTGCCCCGACAAATCAAAGATAAAGCAAGGGCACACTCGACCGATAATTTAATACTTTTCTCCCTCTTGTTTGCCCTCGACCATCTCGCAAATGGCTCTGTTTTTTTCATAGAAGCATTCTCGTCATTCCCAGGGGCATAAAAAAATGTAATTACCATACCGGTTTATGGCTTCAAGGGAGAGATCATGGGGTGGAAACGCGTGTCGGGGGAGCAGGGTTGAATTTCCAGTGGCCATATTTTCTTCTTTAAAGAGGTTGTCGGGGGATTTTCCACCCTCGTCTTGGAGGCGATAGCGATTGCCCGGTACGAGTTTAACGACGAATGATAATCGCGTTCGGGGATGATCGGGCGATCAGGATACATGAACGGAAGTCGGACGATAAATCTCTAGAAGGGGGAGGTAGCTAAAGAATAACGCTCTCTCCCTTTTCTAGAAAAAGTTTAGTCGAACAGTCGCCCCGGTGATTCTGTATTTTTACTAGCGTCCTGGAACCAGGTTTTTTTTGTTAGCTCTCACGAGATCGTTTGCAATCGAAATACTTAAAGGTTTTCGCCGATTCGATTGCATCGGGCCGGAATAATAAAGCGAAACGTTGCGCCAGGCGACGGTGTACGGTACCGCGGGTCCCTCTTGTTTCTATTGTACGGCGAGAAAATCCCGCCAATGGAGTGGGTGTTACGTAACAACAAAAACAAAACGTGTATTCGAACCTCTTGTTGCACCGACGCAGGTTACCGTAACGCGTGCCTCTGGTCGTTTCACCGTGTAATCCGTTTGCTGTTTGCGAGAATATGAATTTTTTTATACGCACTCTCTGGGGTACTTGCCGCAACGCTCGAATCGTCCGGTTCCTCTCGAACGGTTCGATGAAATATTTCTCCGCGCGAGCGTATATTGTGTCTCTGTTTTCAATTCGAATCGTATAGAGGTTTATTGTCCTGCTGGTAGGGAATCCATGAAATCGTCGATTCTAGTACCCGACAGGCTTTTATATTAGGTCGTCCCTTAAACTAATATTTTAAACATATTTCTTCGGTAAAATCATGTGTATCGTCGCGATAAAGCTTCTTTAAGTTTGCATTCAAGTATTTCGATAAATCCCCTGACCTGGCAAATTTTATTTGTTTTTTGTTAAATTACAGATTCTATCCTTGTCAATTTCAGAATATCGAATGGCACGGAACTTAGGGGACGACCTAATGGTTATTTTCTTTTAATTCGTCGAATGGGAACGTACGGACAGTGGAAGCAAAGCGTAAAATAATAAATCGGTTGGAAGGCGTCGAAACCGTAACCAAAATGGCGGTCGAAAACCCGGAACTGGAGGATCGGCTGTTTGAGAAAGTCAACGGTCTGTTTTATGTTTCTTGCGAAAACGCGGGACTATGAACTATCAGAATCGATGGACCCCCGTGCTCGGAAAAGTATGAAATTCTTCAGTGGGTAATAAAACTTTGGATGGCAGCTGTGTTACTTATGGCGAAAGAAGTTCGTCGAACATCAAACGACATCAGGTTACGCCGGTGTTATGAATCAAAGCGCACAAGATGTAGAAAAACGAGAGGCGAAGAACGAAGCTTAGATGTACGTGGGTTTTTGTTTGCGTCTACGGCGGCTGATAGTTAGCGATGGGTTCAAGACACGTCGGCGTTAGCTACAAAGTGTATGAAAGTTAGTTTTAAAGCGCTTTGAGAAGTTCTCGTTAGCCTCGAAAAACTCCAAATCTTGTACGCCTTAACGAATTCTCCAACTTCACTCCCTGTGGCAAGCTTGTACGCTTATTTTAATATTTTTAGTTCTCTTTAACACGTTCCACGCTTGTACAGTGAAATTTCTAATTTTTTAACTCTTTGGAAAATGATCGATTATAGACTGGTAGTATTTTGTAGAAATAGGTGACTTAGAAGTAACTGTAACATTGCAGAAACTTGTATTACACTTGCGACGCTTAACCTATTTCTCTTTCCTTTATTAATTACATTCCCGGCTTTAGAAAAAACTTTTTTGCGTGGCAGTGACGTTGCAAGCACAGCGTACAACGGTTTTTATCACGGGGAAGAGTTTTCCTAAAACAGGTCGTATAATTAATAAAAGGAAAATGGTTCAAATGGCAGAGGGTTAAATACGATTTCGTGGTTACGAGAGGGCTACTGGAAACATGCTTTTTCCCTGCGCGAATTTTCGTGTAATTTTAAATTCTCCGCTTTGGACGGATGGACGGTAATTGGCGGGAATTAATTTTGTGTTTCCATTTGGTTATTAAATGGGAAGAATGTTCCCGGTACGATGTGTTTCGAGCGCGTGGAGAAGTTTTCAAGTGTCTCGAGGATTTCGAAGCTTTTTCAGGGCTCTGGTTTCGTTCGAAGCGTTTCGAATCTGCATGCTTCGGAGCGTTTCGAATGTTCCTGAACTCGTGTGCGGGTTCAGCTAGTACGGTCACGTGGCGGGACGATTTATCCGGGTGAGTCAAGCCTGCTAGGACGTCTTACCTAGAAATAGCTCGTTGAAGTAACCCTGTCCCCCGATGAACACGCCGTAGTGTATGTTCAGTTCGAAGAAACGTCCCGGTAGAAGATACCTCGTCGTGTGTATAACGTCGATCTGTAACGTGATGTTAGCCTCCCTTCTGGTCAGGTTCACCTTGTGCCAGCTCAAATCGTTCAGCGTCAGGCCATGGGCACTCGCCATCTCGCTCTCGCCTGCTCCCAAATTTATATGAACCTGCGAACAAAATTAGACAAACTCGAATGTATAATTTATGAAATTTGTAAAAACGATTCCGTAGTATGTACGATAGATTTAAATTTTAGAAATTGTAGAAATTTTAACAGTAATTATGATTAGATTGCGGATTTTTATTAATAGAATTAACGAAATAGGAGTTCTTACAACTATTAATATACAGGGTGCTCGGCTAACCCTGGGAAAAATTTTAATGGGAGATTCTAGAGACCAGAATAAGACGAAAATTAAGAATATTAATTTGTTGATGGAGGCTCCGTTAAAAAATTATTAACGTTTAAAGTTCCGCCCTATTTGAATTTTTTTCTCGAAAGTATTGAAGTTTTCCATAAATGCATAAACATTCGCAGTCTAGTTATGATTATTGCGCGCGGCGTCGATCGGTAGAGGAAAAGGTGTCTTAAATTATCAGACCCGCGAGGTGAATAGTTCCCAGAGATTTCGAGAGCGTCGATAACGCCTCCGAACTCGGCGATAAGTTTCTCGCGGAGGTGATTATTCTTTCGCCGAGTTCGGAGAGAAAGATATCATATTTCCAAGGTGTCGCGAGATTCAGGCTGCGTCTTATCGAACGGGGACGCCCCTCCGGAGAAGATTCGGGTCTTCGAGTAATATTTTTCGCAATTTTCCGGCAGCTGGACTCGAAAGAAACCTGTCGATCTCTACGTCTCCTTCTTCGTTCTTTCCGTCGATGCATTAGACGCCCCCAGAACGTATCCGGGGTTTGTTTCTTACTAAAGAGTACGGAATGAACTCTGATAAATTTATCACACGGAAGGGGAAAAGGGAGTCGTCGAGAACCGGGTCCCGGCGTTGTTTTTTCATTTGCGAAAGCTTCTAAGTGAATTAGAATAAAAATTAGCATTTGTTTAAGGGAGGTTTAAACGGCCTTGGGAAATTTCTGCCTCGGAGGCGGGAAGAAAAGCGGCCACGCTGATCCCCCGGGCACCGTTAAAAAGAAACAGTTGACACTGGGAGGAGTAGCTAGTGCATTTTATTAATCCGACGCCGCCCTTTCACGCGGGTCGCCGCAAACGGTGGGGGATTATGCGCGTGGCTCTTTTCTATTTTTTTTTTTACCTTTCCCCGGGCCGTCTTGAAGCGAGCGTTATAAGGCTGGTTCGAGTAATGCATTATCGAGTTAAGGGGGGGTCGGCGGGCGACGCGCCGCGCCGGTAGACGAAGCGACAGCCTCTGATAAAGAGTCTTTAATCGCGACCTAAATCGAGCCCCGAGACTCATAGCGTTCCGGGGGCACGATGTCTTCGTGTACCTTCCGTGATCCACCCACCACGGTTGATCTTGTATAGAACGAGACGGTATCTTAATGAAAAGTCGATCGTTGGGAATTACGGGCGGCCACGATTGGGCATCCAGGACGCTTTTCGATCGATCCTCCTAATAAAGGCGCGAGCTTTTCCGGAGTTGCAAGTTCAGCCGGTAGTAGCGCGATGTCCGATGACTATGCAGAAGCCCCCCCTCGCATTAATATGTATAAGCGCGGGAGACACGACACTTCGTCGAGTGTAAACGCGAATCTATACGTTTCCGAAGGTCGACCGTGCCCGGTGCATTATCGATGCAACCGGGCGATTGGAAAACCGACGAATATTCGACTGCTCGATTCCCTGTCGCGAAAAAAGCGTCGTTTCTTTTTTTTTTTCATGGTCCCAAAACGGATAGGGGAACGTATGTTTCATCGTCAAGTTTCGACGAAAAACCACACCGATCGATCAAAATGTTTCGACACCGGCGATAAAATCAGACGTAGCGCGATAGAATGGTACCGTTCGACGGGCAGCGAAGTGGGAATAATATTTGCGCAGTTGGATCTTTACGATATCGAGCGAGTACAGATTTTCAGCGAGTGTTACATCAAGTATAAAAAGTTTAACGCGTTGACGTGGTAAACTAATAGATCGAATGAAATTGCAGGAGTCGATTAGAGGAACGACGTGCTCGATCGGTGTCTCGCGGAATAATCTGGGAATAATCCCGAAGACGGAAGAGGCTTTAAACGAGCAGAACCGCGACGAGAGGCGAACGCTCGTCGACGATGAGGCACACGAGACTGTAACGACTCCATTGCACTTTTTGCCCAGCCGTTTATCCCGTTCTCATCCTCCTTAACGATCTTCTTAACAAATTTAATTAAGCTCAGACACCGTCCTCCCGCGTCTCGGTCCGCGGGCTTAGCCCTTTGCGAAATTAGATTCGCGCGGTTTTCACGCTGGATTCGCGCGACCCGACCGGGAGACGGCGTATCCCCTACACCCCTAATGCACTTAGACGGTATTTTAGCACCGCGTCACGACACTGGATTACGTGAATTACCGTCCCCTCAAGGTCGAAACTGAAAGAACCCGAAATAGACGCCCACGCACCTTAGATACTCTCGATCTTTCCCCTTTGCTTATCCCCAAGGCCTGGGAAAACTGTTTTACTCAGTGTGCAAATAGTTTTAGAAAGACACAATCGTGAAACGTGCCTATTAAATAAATGTAAGAAGTCTGTAGTTGTATGAGAAGCAAGGAACCACCGCCATTTTGGAAAATTCTGGATATCTAAAGAGTTAAACTATGGTGGAAAATGTTTAAATACACTGCAGGAGGATTAATAAAGCGAACAGATCAGTTGGTCCTTTGGATTAGTTTCGTGGATGATGTTCTCGGTGTTTTCCGAGTTTCTGGAATCGAACGCGGACGACCGAGAGTGTTGTAACTACGTAATGGGGGTATTAAAGCAATTAAAGGGAGAAGCATTCCGAAGGTGTGTAAGGGAGACGCTTTGTGGGATCAAAGAGACTTCTGCGACCCTTTCAGCGGTACCTTGGCTCCCTAAACTCCAAGTTGCGTCCTTCCAGCCAGTCCAGTCGGAAGCTGAGCTTTTGTGCGATCGCGACCACTCTCGAGATTAACTTGTAAAACATCATCTGCCCGGTGGTCCGGAACGACGACTTAGTTTATCGTCATTGGGTTTCGTTTCGATCACGCGTATCGATTCACGTTCGAACGGGTCGATTAACTTCGAGCAATTTGCACCCGTGAAATATCGAGATCTTGCGAGGCACGCGTCGCTGGTTCGGAATTCAATCGCGAAGAATAATGTTTGAAACATGAAACGTTTTCGAATTAGCTGAAAAACAACGGCTCGCTAATAGAAAATCTTAATCGACTTGATCCGTTCGATTTGATTAAAAACTGATTCGGTACGCCTTCAGTCAATTTTTGTTCTATTTTTAAATCGTTGCGTCAATACAGTGTACGTTTTTATTCTGTGCCACCGTTGCGATCAAACTTTTTCAAATAATCGTGCTATATATCTGGCAATAAATCCGTCGTATCGTTATATCGTGCTGACGTTATGGACCCTGGAACATAACACCGTCGTTGCTGGAATATCAGAACATTCGTGTTCATGGATTTACACCACTCTCGTAAACAATGCTCTCCTACGCCTTAGTCGACACAATTTTAAGGAAATACTTCGGGGGGGGGGGGGGGGGACTTGTTTCATTTTTTCAAACGTTACAGAAACTATAATACCTATTCATTTCGAATTAATAATAATATGCTTGTAAATAATATTTATTTCTAGTAGAGGATGACATCCAAGTTAGTAAAGAGTTGTTCATTGTTTTTGAAAGAAAGATGTCGCGGTAGAGATTCCATCAAGAACACCGTGGGCTAATGAGCGTTAATATTTCAGATGTTGCTGGTTTATTGCTACTTACGGACCGTTCGTCGTTCCCCGTGAAGAGGACACCGAGACACAGTACATCGGAATTACCGTTAACGAGTCATGGAGGATGTGGGAGCCCTGTTATATTAATCGTTATGAAGCTGTGTATCCCGTTGCGGGTCTAGCCGCGTTCCATCGTTGCGATTCTTCTCACGAAATCGTAATTTGTAACTGGAGCTCGTCGACGATTATTACCTAAGAGTAAAGCGGCCCTTCCGGGCGTCTACGTCCCCGGTGCATCATTGTTCGTCGTAATGCAACCAGTGCGCTCGGTGGAGCCGTTTAATTTCAGCGCGACGAGATATTCGTTACACGGGCGGGGGAGGGGGGGGGGGCGTCGCGGCGCGGCGTCACGACGTCACGGCGATCGTTAATAACATTCTCGTTAATGCACGGGGAAATACCCGCGACTGCTGCCCTGTGCGTTCGATCGTGGGATTCTTCGTCCTCCGTATCGACCGCGAGCGTCGAAATTAATCTTGCCCCCCGCGACGCAGAATTAAACGCGCGAAGCCCTGGTTGCCCAATCAGGAGATTTTTAAGTAACATTACTTGGTATTACCAGCGACTGTATTATTATAACGTTTCTCTAGTCGACCTGACATTGTTCAAATCACTGTAATTCCCGGTCTTGGTCGGACCACTAAATCCCTGGGATTCTTGTGTCGGACCGCGGCTGACTTTAAGCGTCCTTTTTCACTTGGAACGTTGTATTTTTCTCTGGCACGTTCGCACTTTAAATACCGGTCCGCGATTTCGATCATCTCGCTGTTGAATCCATCGTAGCGATAATTTTAGCGGTAATATTATTCTATAGGCACTGAAAGAACAATTGCAATGGTATAGCAAAGTTTCCAACAACAAATGGCGTCATATTTTCGTATCATTTGTAATATTTTGCAACTGTGGACATTTCCCTAGTTTAACATGTAGACTTGGATCCTTAAATATTTACACGCGTTTCTGAACCACTCTGCGTCCGTACATAACTGAGAAAGATAATGTAAACACTGAGCGAGATAACGGAGTGGACTATAATACAATATGAAGACGATAAGAGGAATGAAACGAGGAGAACGTAACCGGTGACTTTTCAAGAAATTCTAGTCGTGGAATGGAAGAATTCCGCGCGGCATGCAAATGCATGGAACGAATTTCGGCGTAAAAATAAATAAAAAATGCGGAATTAAATTTGTCCGGGGCGAAACTTCGTTTTCGAGAGAATCGATTTCCGAAATAGTCGCGTCGCGCAATTGAGCACAACTTGGATAACGTGTCTGAACTGGAATTACCGAAACATTCGAGTCTTCAACGCAACTTTGGTTTATAAATCGTCGTGCACTTGGCGAGCGCGAAATAAAAACGGAATCGACGTTAGAAAAATTAGATTGCCTTTATAATCTAAACTATGAGATTTGGAATTTCATTAGTTTACTATTTTTAAATTGTATACGATTTTCCACAGCGAGGGCAGCGATTCCATGTACACGTGTATTATAAATTTCACGTTACAGTAATAAGAAAATAAGATCGTTCCAGGAAATTATACGCTCGTCTGGAATTTGCATTTTCCAAACGGAACGGCCAAGTGTCCGGTGACTTATGGACGCCCGGTGTGGGTTTCGTGCGAGAAATATAATCCTTGCTTTGTATAATACATGCAATAGTCCGAATAATTACGACCTGTACCGTATGTGTGATATCGTTGCCCGAACCGCACCCAGGAGACGCTCCTGCGGACTCCAATTTTTAGAATGCAAATTTTTACGCTATCAAATATTGTTCCTCCGACTCTTAAGCTTCTAAAAACATTCGTAACAAATTCCAATACTTTTGAGCGCTCGAGAGAATGTAAATTACGAGGTACAATTTGTTTATTTATCAAGGACGACCGTTAGGGAGGGTAGTATCGAACTCGATCCCGTTTCTACTTACCCTCCCCGGCAGCTGTCCTTGCTAAGAAATTAGAGTCGCTTTGATACGTGAAAAGAGGGCGAGCAACGGCGGTTAAAGCGCGCGACAACGAGTGGCGTAAAAAAAACGGGACGATTTACGCGCGCACACACGGAACGACTGCGTTTTCTACGCGGGCGTTTTATAACTTCGATAAAAACCGTGTCTTGATTTTAACAACGTCACGCCGCCCGTTTTATTCAAGCCATTAAAACCCCGCGAGTAAAAGCGTCTTATTTATGTGCGCCGATGCTCGCTAGGAAACCGTGGAGAAAGGTTGATCGATGCGTTTCATTTTATTAGAGTAAATCGAGTTTATCGAGAGCAGAACGAGACGGAACGAAAATTGTTTTCCTTTTGTTTTCTTCGTTTGTTTGTTTCGGTGAATTAAAACCGGTCATAAAACTCGTTCGCGCAATGTTAACGCCTCCCTTTGATTTCGTTCGAGCCAATCTCGCGGCATCAAGTTCTCTCGTAAATCACCTGACCGGCGAAGCGTCGAGCCAATAATGAGTTTCGACGTAAACGTTATAAAATAAACGGCCACGGTATTTATTGTCGCTGCTTTTTTTCGGGCCGAAAGTTCCTATCCTATTCGATACGCGCTTGGAGGCGTCAGAGGTTGAGATATCACACAGGAAACAAGAAAATGACAAAGCAGAGAAATTTTAATATCAGAGAGAGAGACTTAAGCTGTTCACTTTCTTGGTTCTTTTTTTAGAAATAGAGCGTTTATTGTCTATGGATGTTTCGGGATGAGCAATTCTGACCGTCCAAAAAATACAACGCGTCGTCCAGCCATCGGACAACCAATATTTTTAATTGAATTAAACATGACGCGTTCAAATTTAACTTTCGCGGCAGCGCGCGAAATAAAACATTGTAATTTACTTGGACGGCCGCCGAATCGAAAGCTTTTTCGCTCGACTACAGCCGTGAAAAATGTATTCCGCGTTCATTTGCTATTCGTACGTTGAAACACGATTGACAGTCAGTCGTCAAACACCGGCGAAAATCAGAATAACAGCGATCCCGATGAAATCGAATAAACTACCGGCGATTACTGACTGGGTACATCGCTACGTCCCCGAATCTCGAGATATACAGTTTCCGGTTTAAACAAAGAGAAGTTGCGTATTGTTCTCGAGAAAAGGGAACCAGCAAATCCGATCGTCGAGAATTTTATTCAGTGTGTGATTTAATGGGAGATTCTAGAGGTCAAAATAAGACGAAAATCAAGAATACTAATTTGTTGATGAAGGCTTCGTTAAAAAGTTATTAACGTTTAAAGTTCCGCCAGTAATGAATTTTTTTCTAGAAAGGGAGTAGGATTTCGGGGGTAGGTCTATTCACCAAAAATTATTGTAATTGACCCCTGCAACTGAAAAGAATTTTTTCAGAACGATTTGAAATTTTTTAATTTCGTCTAAAAATTTCAGTACCTACTCGAATTTTTTTCTCGAAACTGAGTAGGATTTCAGGGGTATGTCTATTGACCAAAAATGCTTGCAATTAACCCTTGCAGCTAAAAATAATTTTTCCAGAACGATTTGAAATTTTTGAATTTAATTGTCAATAACTTTTTAAGGAAGCCACCATCAACAAATTGGTATTCTTAATTTTCCCCCCCATTAGAGTTTTCCCCAGGGATGGGCCGAGCACCCTCCATAGGAACCTTAGTCCATCGGTTCTGCTTCCGTGAACAGTCTCCGGTTGTAATTATTAAGTCTGTAATCCACTCTGTAATTTGGATTATCAAGTTCGACGCTTTTTCTTTGTACATCTAACCGTTTTAGAGACACACTTAACCCCCTTTCGGATGCTCCACGGTAGCGATTCGCGGTCTACGTGATTTGCATCAGCCGGGGTCGATTTTTAGTCATCGAGCGAGGGATTATTGCGGTTCGAGATTCTGTATCGTGCATGTTTGTGCTCGATCCCATTACTTAGGTGTAACGGGGAGTCTGACATTCGTGCGTCGTAGCACGTGCGGTTGGTTAACGACCAATCCGCGGTCCCCAAAACGGACAGCCTATTAATAGAAGCAAGCATTGAGGGCAAACGAACCTTCAATCTGCCGGCTTCGAGTTTGATCAGGCAGTAATCCGTCTTGCCGGCGGCCAATAGCAGCATAGCGTCCGCGAGATGAGTTCGGAACCGGAAGCTGATGTCGGTCGCACCCTTGGCTTCCTGGACCGGAAGATGAATGTAGCTTGCCCCGTAAAATGACACTGCAATGAATTTCAGAAATTTATCGTCTCGGCCATCGTCTAACGTCGTAGCTAGCGCAGAAATGCAGGTTTGCTCTGTCGTTTCGTCGCGTACAAGCGTAACGAGGTGTTTTTTAGAGACTGTTTTCTAGCGACGGGGAGGTCGTACGGTTTTAAGGCGTTAGCGGAGGCTCGAAATAACGAGCGAGCGGATTAAAGATTCCCCTCCGGTTTTATACTTGGCGTTTCGCGGCCGTCGACGATGATTGCGTGCTTCTTGCGATTAGGACAGCCATCGTGCGTTTCATTGCTCCGGGGATTAATTTTTAATCGGTATTTTTGTTGCTTGTAATCGGAGCTAAGGTTTATTGCTGGGTGAATCGTCCGATTTTATAATTTAATTTTGCAATTAAATTGAGTTGCATTACGATAAGGATACAAGATAGAAAGTATTAGTATCTTGTTAATAAATAGAGCCAGAAATAAATGAAACCTGACATTATAAATTAATGAGGACACAGTAGCCCAGAATAAATCCGAAAGGCCACAAATTAATGGGAAAATACTTCTCTCTTCGCGTGAGACGAAATAGAGTTTCTGTAAAACATACAGAGAATATTAAATGTTAATAAAAGACCAATTAAAGGTAATAATAACTGTGGGGAGCAATATTGTTTCCAACCATTCCGGATAAAACAGTATTGCTGTCCTTATGTCAAGGAATTATTTTTAATGGAAAGTTATTTCGTAGTACGCTTTTGAAAACATAAATTAAAGTGTCGGTTCATTATACGGCGATTTTAATTAATACAAAACACACGTCTCTTTCATTAAATATTTTGTAATTAGTCTTATCGAGAGTTTCGCCAGTATTTCTGCTAACAAAATATGAAAGGAAAAAGGAACGCCATGACTGTGAGTGTATTAATTAAAGTCAGGGTTTATTAATCGAGCGATTGTTACGGTTTAATATAAACTTCGTTGATTACTTTAAATTGCTTTGTGCATCGAACAGTGTCCCCTGAAAAATATTTGAAATCTCTAAAGTAAGACACGAACCGCCAGGAACAATTTCTACGAATATCATAACGTTTGCAAGCTCCGCCCCCTTGTTTGCTCACCAACGGGAGCTCAAGCGGCAGCTTTTCTATAATTTATCGCTTTTAACGAAGGTAACGCGCTCGATGGCGAATCATTTAGTACACTATCGCGAATAAAAGCAGCCACACATATTTCATCCGCATAAAACATTCATTTCTCGTTTTCCTATGGCTATTTGCCTCGTATCAATAACACCCACGCGTTTGTCTCGAATTCGAGCTTCAATCTCAAATTCGTTTGAATTCAAATTCGATATTTGGTGGCTCCCGGCGAAACATGGTTTCGTCTTTAGGACTTGTACTCGCGTTTCCTCCTCTCTGATCAGACACGGGAGCCCGCGGGGGCGGAGCTGCCTTTCATGTAAATTCTAATTCAGGTCGTAAAGTTTCTCAATAACTTTCTAATAAAAATAAACTGAAATGTAAATTGATCTTCCCTGGTCAAGCTTTATGAAACTGTGTAATTTTTATTTACTTAATTTAGAGCAAGAGTTATATATCTGTTGTTATTGTTTGTATTGTCGAAACGAACTTCTTAATTTGCAACGCGATAATTACTGAAGGGAACGAGCTCGTCGATCATTATAAAATCGCGGTAGAATATTTCCCATTAGCGAGCGTATGAAAAAACGAAGAACTCGAGGGGGAGGAAGACGATTGAAAAGACCCTCTCGATGAATGAGCGACTTGAACTCCTTCGAACGACCGGTCGAAGGAGATTTCGCCGTACCGAGAAATCGGACCCAGCGCTCAGGAACTTGTAAAGAGTTTATTTCCCCGGTGGCGTGTAAATGATGTAAGAAAGCGTTCGAGTACGTGGAATAACCGCACGGGTCATTAAGTGCGAAGAATCCCCTTTTCTCCTCCTCTCGTTCTTTTGGATCGAGGGAACGCCGCGCGGTAACGTTAGCGTCGATCCTATCGATCCCCGGAGTTGCGTATTCTGTTCGTCCGTCGTGTCCGTGACTCGTCGTTTCACGGATGCTTGCCCGATTAGAACCGTAATCCCTGTTTACATTCAACGGAATCGAGCCTCGATTGTTTGCATGCAGAGAAAGAGCCACTTTCTTTGAAACAACCGTTTTACCAACGTTGCAAACAGTGATCCAAGTGAGATGGATTATTTTAGCTTTTTAGAAATATTACTAACACAGTTCTTGTAATTCATTAGCATTTTGCAGAGGATTGTCTCAACCCCTAAATAATTAACTCTAATAATTTGTTAAATATCTGCAGTCTACATATTAGTTTAGTAGATAATACGGATGTTAATAATAAGAATCGCAGCTGTGAGTCGTTAAATAGAAGCAGGGTTACATGTAACCGGGTAAAATTTATGGCACATAAGCGGGTGTTGGCGCATCACCGTTGAAATTATTTGCATGCACGCATACGTATCGACGCACGATTCCATCGCTAGTCCATAACCCCACCCCCGCGGGTGTTTTACGTCTTTCTGTTTGCCGTTCATTATTTTCGCGCCTCGTGTTTGTCCGTGCCAGCCGCGGCCTAGAAATAACGAGGTCGTGGTCCTTATCCAATTACAAGCAGATTTTGCGCTATCGGAAATGTTCATCGGCCGCTAATTACCGAGATAATAGGGCACGGAAACGGCCAAAACGGTGGCTTCGAGGCGACGATCCCCCCCTCCGCTTTCAACCGATAAAATGGCGTTCTTAACCATGTCAGGACTTTCGAGGAATCACGTTTTCAAAGTCGAAAAATTTCAAATGCAGGTTGTTCCTATTTTCAAGTACCGATTATTTTATTACGCGATAATAATAAAAAGTTCCTCGAAAATCACCAGACGAAGCTTCACGTTTAGATAATTTTAGATTAGTTTGGATAATTCCTGGATCGAAGAATGGAGCGAATTTTTTTTATCGATAGCTCAGAGAGTCCACAGAGTGCACTATTTCCGGAGGGAATTCGAAAAATTGTAAAAGTTACGAAGGTTTGAAGAGTATGACACATAAAGGGAGCAAGTATAACCAACACGGGTTCGAGTAGATGGAACTTTAACAGCTTTCTTCTCGAAACTACATTTTTTTTTTTAGTATGGCGGTATGACTGACCATAACAGTTCGATGGACTTTGACTTTTTTTATGGCTCGCCAAAGGAAGCTTTTTCGTGGAGTCAGTCGAATTTTACTATTTCCTTTATTCGTGGAAATATTGCTCGAATTTCTGCGACTGTACAAGGGGAAGTTCACCTTTCTAAATGCTTCTATTGAGAGCCATGGCTCCTTAAACTTGCATATGCCAGTAATCGAAACAGATTCTTTGAGACGTGCGACGGCGTCTCCATTGATCGTCGAACAGGTTCGAAAATTCCTGGCGCGTTTCGAATCGTCTGACACCAACCACAATGCGGTTGTGGAGGTCTTCTATATTAGCAAATGGTCCCTGGTAAACAGTTTCCTCGACGTATCCCTAAATGAACTGTAGCGATCCAATTATCAAGGTATTCATCGAAGGGTTCTGATTTATTGGGTGATAGAATGCTCAATTACAGGAAACTCTGATATCCTAACTCACTGATATCTAAACGATATATATAATTAAAATTATACGACGCTGGGAGATTTGAACTGCAGCGCAAGTAGAAAAACAGATGAATGGTCAGACATGCCAGATATGAAATCTTTAAATTCAAGTATCTCTAAAACTCAGGCTCGAATGAAAAAATTCTATACTATCTTTTTGATCTATTATTGCATGTAGAATCACCCTCTGTTTGGGTCTCCCCACTTTGTATACTCTAATTAAAAGAATAACTGCATTTTAATATAACTATCAACACAACGACTTTCAATGGAGTATTAAGCTTAAAAAACACACAAGATACGTATATTATTCTGAATCTACATGAACATAACTATCGTCGATGTTAAAATTGTTTGTAAAAAATACAAAATGGCCGTCTCTAGATTGGAAAAGGTTTAAATTCCAAAGAGATCTTCAACTATGTGTTCAAAAGTGAATTCTTATCTGTCCATGGTGGCCATTTTGTACGTTATCCTGTATTTTGCATGACCAGGTTTATTGTGTATGCTCGTTAGCGCGAAGAGTGAATTTCCGGATCGGTTAGACGATAAACAACGCGAACATTTCGGGATTTCTAACGCGAATATCGCTTCTCGCCCCTTTTTAGCTAATTAAATAGCATTGTGTGACAGGGTACCGGAAACCTGGTATGAAAATTTTCGCTGATGCGATCGAAAGACGCGATGATCAAGAAAGTTCGTAATTGCTCTTCCCGAGAAGTTCGCCGCGTCCGCGTAAATTACGTACCACTCAAAATTATGTGTTACGCACCGGTTCAGTTTATTCAAAATGGTCCCAAGGATCTCTGCGTCGAAACTTTCACTGTTTCTTATACGAAAAGAACGCGGATGCAGGAGTTTTTCGAGTGGAAAACGCGAGCCAGGATCCTCCGCGTCTGTATCTATGAAGAAGTTTCACGAGTGCGGTCAGTTCGCGGTTAAGTTTCTCTACATCCCCTTACAATTAGAAAAGAGCCCCGGCCCAGTTTCCAGAATCATCTTGCGCATCGTATTAAAACCTTCCTTTCATCCGGAGGATTTTGGAACGATAGGTCTCCATTTAACAAAGGAACATAATAAATATGGTAATTCAACCCTTAACAGCCATTGTTCTTTCTAAATTAGCGGGGTCAAAATAGAAATAAATTCTGTTCATATCACAAATTCTGCTCAAATTATAAAAATAAAAATTTTAGCAAAGTTTGTGATATTGAGATTGTGTAATGATGAGCGTGAAAGTATAGTGAATGTATAAAATAAGAGCATCGACGTGTATTAGTTTTGTTTGCGCTCGCGTTATTAGTGGTGTAATAGTTGTATTTTCAGGCGATCGCGAAGTTATGATGTCTCTTGCTCCTAATAATTTACTTTGGTACCCGGCAGCGCGGATCGAAACGAATAGTCGCCAGTTTCAACGCCCGCTTTAAACATATCCATTACGAAGTTGTATAAGTTTTTGATACATACTCCGAATCGTCGAGGTATCAGTGATTCCGCGGTACG
This sequence comes from Colletes latitarsis, assembly GCF_051014445.1. Classification (NCBI taxonomy): domain Eukaryota; kingdom Metazoa; phylum Arthropoda; class Insecta; order Hymenoptera; family Colletidae; genus Colletes; species Colletes latitarsis. The sequence continues at coordinate 24,116,897 of NC_135145.1, forward strand.
CATAGAGAGTGGCTCAGAGACTGTTAACACTTTAATAGGTTTCGAAACTGTGGCAGTCGCGGGAAAATGGAGAAAAGTTGCCCCGTAAAGAATTTGATATATTTATTTATGCTCTATTTCAATTTTTTTTTAAATAGAAATTTTATTGTATCTTCGCTAATTTAATCCTCGATAACAGATAAATATATTTAAATATAGCAACTAGCTTTAGAATTTTATAGATCAGCGCAAAAATTATCAGCGTTAATAAAATGTTCGTTAATTTACTGGATTAAATTAAGCGTCCGTTTGTATTACACTGAATTTTCTTCTGGAATTTTATACACAGGTCGTTAGTGATGCGTATAGTTGGTAAAACATTTTTGATAAAATGCACATTCGAGTAATTTACGCGATAAAATTAAGCATCGTTGCGTGGCCCCCTCGGTCCATATCGCGCGTATTACGCATTTCAACGATCCCTGGCATTGCTTTAGCAATCAAATTTTGTTCTGGAATGTTATATATGGAACGCTAGAAGTATATTTTTCGCGGAACGTATTCTATTGTAACTCCGCCAAATTCCCTGGCATCGAAAAAATGATCGATCTGGCCCGTTTCTCTTTGCGTAACGAAGAATCTCGGGGAATCGACTAAACGTCGCCATGAAGGCCGATTTTTCACGGGTAACGTCAGAGTCAATTTAGAAACGCGTCACGGAAACGGAAAATATTCCTCTGTGGTCGTCAAACCTGGCCAAAAGTTGACTGCGGGGGACTTTGTTCGAAAGAGCATTTGAGGCGTCTGTGCTGCGATAAAAGTTTATGTATACGCGTGTAATATGAGGTTTTTCGAACGCCAAGCGATAAATTTTAAAATCAACCGTCGAGAAAAATTCGAGTGCTATCGATCACTCGAGCAGGAAATTGATCGGAAGTCTGTGTATAATTTTCTAGTGGAATTCCTCCGCTCGAAAGTACATATTTCTATTAATAATTGCGTGAAAGCTCGTATATCAAGCTATTTTTAAAATTAGTATTGCAATATATTGTACATTTTATAGAAATGTGTTCTTCGAGAGTACTATTATAAGACCATGTCAAAATAATTTATTATTTATGTATTATTCTATTTTTATAGAACATAGTCTATCGTTTGTTAAATTTTTGAGAATTCTTTTAACCCTTAAGTGGATTGGGGCCTTTGCAATTTTAAACTAATAATTATTTAATATATGTAAATTATTTGAAAATTTATCTAATCCTCCATTATTTTTTAAATGCTTTAAATTGATTTCCATTTATCAATTTGGTAAATATTAACGTTAAGTAGATTCAGTTGAAATTAAAGGCCACTTAAGGGTTAAATAATTTATTCCACGTGACACCTGTAGTACAGATAGATTAGTCGAACGAAAAACATATCGTCTGCGAATTTTGCTTTTCGATCGTTGCGTGGGTGTATAAAATCGTCCGGATTACGGGTCGGTTGGGCTCGTATCGACGATTATGCACCGAAATTTCCCCGTCGCCGTTTCGAATCGAGATATCCTGGCTTTCCGGGCGGCGATCGTGCGTTAAGCCGGCGTGGCAGCATTTAATTAACAAAATCCGTCGATTCGCGCCTTTTCGACGAACAGACACTGCAAAGGAACCTGCTTTTGAACAGTGGTCGCGAAGGGATGAGACTCATGTAAAATGGTAGAACGAAAAGCGATATTTTTATGATATCCTTACGTGCAGTCTAGCATTTCTATCTTTGATCTGGAATAAAAAATCGAACATTTTGTTCATAATAGTACTACGCGTCGTATGAACTAACATCCTTTATAATAATAATTGTTTAAACTATGTTTGTTGAATAATTAAATCAGAAAATTGTATGTAAGAATCATTTTGTTTTTGTCAGAGCCATGTATCTTTGACAATTTTCCAAGAAGGATTTTAGTTCGTATGACGAGTAGCACTATTATGAACAAAATGTCGTTCGATTTTTTATTGTGGATCATAGGAATAACGTTTATTATTTCATCGAAATTCGATAAAACAACGAAAAAAAATGTTTACGTCTCAAAGTGTTAAAGAATATCTGTGGAAAGTTTGCACGAGTCTCCCCCCTTAATTCGCCAACGAATTATGGCGGATTAAAGAATTGTACGCGAGATAAATGGGAAATTGATCGTAGCCTCCGCCTATTTAGCGATGTTTCGCGACGTTCGATCGTCACAGAAAGCGCGTCAGGGCCCCCGGCATAAAAGATCGGTTTATTGCAAAATTGATACCGATAAATTCCATTCCGTATCGTTGTAGGGGGATGGAAAGGGTCATCCCCGTTTCGAACCATCCGCCAGAAAGTTTCTGCACCGTGTAATCCGATCTTCGATGCTCGATATATCCGCCAAACGGTGGATTACGTAGCCAAATGAAAAACTGATTACGCCGTTATCGATCAACGGGGAAGCCCCCTTTATTCGTCTCGTATTCTTTCGCGTTCGTTTCCAATCGGCCAAACAAAGGGTCCTCCATACCGCGAAAAATTATTATTAAATACGATTCCCACTTTTCTTCCTATGAAATTTCACTATCTCCGGTTAATTTTAATCGATACGAGAAGTTCGATTTTATAGAAAAATGTCTACGACGAGATCAATCGTATTTTACATTTCATGAATGTTGGAACGATCCTCGAGATTTCGATTTCGAAGCAGAAATGTCTGTCGACGATGAATTCTATTACCGATTCCGAACCCGTCGTTACCCACTGGCGTCTGTCGTAACTCATTGTTCGATAAATCGTTACGTTTGTACTCGATACGGATTAATTAGTTCCTCATCGATGTATCGATCACCGGCCTCGAAAAAAGGACAAACAACCGAGGGGCAATTCCATTTTTTCTTTTTGTTTCGACGTAGGCCATCACGACCTTATCCAAGCGGAAAATCGCGATTCAACGCCGAACCTCGATCGTTCTTTTTCCGGTTTTACCCCATTTTCCTAGCTTTTTTCTCCCCCCCCCCCCCCCCCCCCGCAATTTGTTGGAAAACCCCGGGCTTAACGATACGTGGCTGTTTTTTAATTATGCTAGAGTCTATTCAACCGATTCCTTTTTAACAAAACGATGCAAGAGGAATTCGAGAAACGAAAAATTCCCGGAAAATGCGATCGAGGGACGCGTTTCGATTATCTAAACCAAATAAGCTTTTTATATGCGATCGATTTTTCCCTGGAAGTTAACGCGGTTAAAACTTTTTCTAGGAAAAAAAGAACAGTCGTATCGATTTATAAATTGACGCGCGGAACCGATATTTCCATGTAACGGATCGTGAAATCCGAATTGCTCGGACCGGTCGGTGAAACGGAAAGACGATATTGTGAAGAATAAACGGGCCACGCGGCACTGTATCGTTGCAATTACAGATGATCGAAAGCGCGTATCCGGTCGTCCCTTGGATTTTCCGTATTGCATCCACGTCGCGTCGAGGCGAGCCCCGACCGCGTCTCTTATTACTACATTAATCCTTTTCGCTTCGATTTATTTCCGGTTGCTCCACCCATCCCTTCCCCTGTCGCAGCAGAAGTTGATTTTGTAATTAACCTTTCGATATTTACCGCTTCGTTTATTTCGCCCATCGAGCGCAGGCGAAATATACTTTTCGGCGGCCCACTGATTGACGAATCCAATTAAAAACGGGGAAAATTCGTACGCGCAGTCGCGAGTAACGTCTCCTCCGCGTTCGTTCCCTCCTCTCGCTCCCTCCCTGGCTGATACGTTGAATCAACAATTACTAAATTACCGGACGAAATGAAAATTTCGCCCGCGGCGACGACGCGGCTGGATGGCAAATTAGTTGCCCAGGAAAATTCATTATTTTGGCCACGCTTAAAGGGACCCCGGTTTCTTGTCATCCACGAATTCCGCGAGCTTCCCCAGAACCGGAAGAGAATTACGCAACTTGAACTCGAACTGTTCGATGGAGTCAGTTTTATCTTCACTGGGGGGGTCCAGAGGCTCCACACTCTTGCACATTTAATTTTAAGCTCCATTTTCGATAAGCATAATATTGTTGGATCATAGTTTTATGCCAAACGATTTGAAACTGAAAATTTATGTGATACAGAGGCTCAACCCACTTGCAAATGTAATTTTAAGCTCCACTTTCTATAATAGTACAAGAGATAAACTATATAATCAGTGATCTGATGAATCAAAAGTGAATTTCTCAAGTAATATTGTTTTGTATAAAATTGTCGAATCACAGTTTTACACCAAACTAGTCTAGTCTTTTATATTTTCCAGAAACAGGAGCTTTCAGGGTGCATCCTGTCCGAGAAGTAATCGCTCTATCCTGCTATAAACATGCATCCGCCAGAGCGTTCATTCTGTTTGCTCCATGGTCTAGCAACGCGGGAGCGAGAAACAGAGCAAAACCTGCGTTTCTTTCGTCATCGTACAAGGGACTATACGTTACCTTTTTCATCCGTTTGGCAGCAGCCCAAAAGGGACGCCGTTACTGCTAAGAACATTAACAGCCCCATGTCGTTGAGAAACATTAGACTCCTCCACGAACCTCTTATCCTTCCAGTCTTGGTGTTCCCTCGAGTCCTCTTCCAGTCCCAGAATCTCGAACTTCGCAGCGACGCTTGCACGTGACGAGTGGCTATTTAAGAACCACGGGAATATTTTCCCCCCATACGTTTCCGATCGAATGCCCTGCTACTCCTGTCGACGTTGATGACTCAAGCTACGACGCGGCCAGGAGCTCTCGTCGCGCGTTTCAGCCAACGTTCACTAACACTCGTCTCTATTTTAGGGAACGAATCAGAGGCCTGGTCGGAGCAACGCGGAAACGGCGCCAGCGGCGGCCAGCGTCGCACCAAACCGTGAAATCGAACGCTTCCTCGACGACGACGCTGCTGGATGCCCTCTGCTCCTGGAATCGACGCTGGCTGGCATCGTATCCTCCTCGTTTTCCGCCACCCCCGCCGGCTGACCCGTTCGTTTCTGCAAAGGACACCGGTGCACAGGTGTATAGCGACGGCCACGTTTTCACTCTGGCGCGGTTTAATCAACGCCGGGACAGGATTTCGGGTTTAGGACGCGTTTACATTGCCCGCGCGCACGGTTTTTGGCAGGGTTTTTGGCACAGCGAGCCTCCCCCTGCTCCCGAGCGTTTAACCTTGGCGTAAATTTTACAAAGTCCGGTTATTTACTACGTTTTTTTTCGCGACAGTAGGATTATCTTTTGCTTCCGGGTAGCGGAACAAGGGTTCTCCCCCGTGAAATAAGCCGGATTAGTTTGTTAAACAGTTGCGTCGACGGTCGTTATCGCGAGCTTACGAGTACGTGTGCAATTTCCCTAAAAAATGACGCGTATTCGGAGAGTTTCGAATTGTACATCCACTGTGATTTGTTTGGTAGACATTGTTCGACAATTTCTAGTTGTCTCTCGGCTGTTCTGTTCTATGAGGTACTCTGAGTTTATTGAAACAAGTCCCTCTTGATATTGTACGTCGCATGTGGTTTATGCAGGACGGTGCACCGGCACATTTCAGCCCGGTGGCCAAGCCAGGTCTTGAACGAACGATTCTCTAACAGATGGATGGCTCGTGTAGGACCTATTGCCTATCCTCCTCGTACCCTAGCTTTAAATCCGTGTTTTTAGTCTAAAAATTTAACCCGACTATCCCACAGTTGGCAGAGCTTTTTCTTAATATTAAGGAAACAGAGACATTTGCTGAAATTTGTCAGTTTTATGGGACGATACGATATTATTAATTTCATACACGGCTACTGTTTCCAAGCGTTTTTGGCACTGATCGCACCAGTGACTCATCTGAGCGAAGATCGATTATCTACGATACTTGGCAGTAAGTTTATTTAGCAACAAATTCTGAAAACGAGTCACTTTTACAGCAAGATCGATACTGGAATATTATATAAACGTACTCAGAGACAATTCTTTGTTTAAAAATCGTACACGAGGAACAATAGCCATTTGTGGCACCAAACACGAAAATCCTTTCTAACTCCCACGCATTGATTTTACGGGCCAATATTGAGCCATGCATTTTTTACTCGATTCTGCTAGTACTGCGTGTTCTGGAAGTTAGCACATATTTTTTTTAACACCTTAAACAAAGCGTAGCAGGCGGAGATAAATACAGCGTGTTCGATAATCCGCGGTTCTGACTGCGGGGAACCATTTCCTCGCGATAGAAAAACGAGTAAAAATATCATACACATTGTTTTGATTGCGTAGTTTACGAGAAAGTCAGCTTTCTAGATCAAGCATAACAGGAAAAGGAATCCTTAAGTCGTTTCAACTCTTAAAGATGAAGAAATATGAGTTCTGGATCGTTCAAATCAATTTCCAATATTAATTCTGTCTCTCAAAGAAGTGGTTAGTTAATATTCAATTAATGCGATGATACGAATAAAATGCATCTGTCAATGCGTATACAGGGTGTTCGGCCAACCCTGGGAAAAATTTTAATGGAATATACATGCCAAAATAAGACGAAAATCAAGAATATCAATTTGTTGACGGAGGCTTCGTTAAATAGTTATTAACGTTTAAAGTTCCGTCCGTAAATGAATTTTTTTTTCGAAAATGCGCAGGATTTTCGAGGTATGTCTATTCACCAAAAATGCTTGTAATTGACCCCCGCAACCGAAAATAATTTTTTCAGAATGATTTGAAATTTTTTAATTTAATTTTTTAACGAAACCTCAATCAAGAAATTGATTTTCTTGATTTTCGTCTTATTTTAGTCCCTAGAACCCCCCATTAAAATTTTTCCCAGGGGTGGCCGGACACTCTGTATAAACAATGTCCGTAAATCTAGCGTTAATGTCGCCTGGCTAAATTAGAGTATTTGCCTAAAGTGAGCCAATATTGCAGCAATGTTCGCGGCGTATTTGTTCACGTAATCGACGATAAACAAACGCGCGAAAATATTTGTAATTTGTTAAGCTAGAATAATAATAATACCTGCGCGCGTAATTCCTCTCGCGAAGTCGCTGGACGGTTGCTCCCGCCGACGGTGTTCTTATTCTATATTTACCGAGTGTCCGGTGACTTGCGAGAGTATATGCACGCGTTGTGGCAATAATTCTGTCCACCGAAAATACTCTCGATATTTTCGGGGTTGTCGAAAAATGTTTACAAAGTTCCTAACGGCGGCTGGGGTGCTTTGTGGATGGTAACGTAAAGGAGATTTCATTATGGCTCCATCGATGCCGCGCACGGGTGTCGTAAATAACATTTTTTCTGGCCGCATCAAAAAATATTGGAAATGTTTCGAGCGGAGAGAGTTATTGCCCCGGCGTATAAGCGTTACAAGGAACAACCAACGAACTCTGTTGGCCTCTCGAAAGGCGATCGGAGCTTTTTACCGCACACCTGACACGGAAACACGTGTTTGTTCCGCGACAGAACGTCGCAGAGTGTAAACCTGCCCTTACGCGACGTATCGTCCGCCTCGATTCACCGACTGCTCGCCACTTAGGAGACACTTGGAACCAGAGACGTTTTTCTTTCCCAACCGTAGACGCCATCGAGTTCTTTTTCTGCTCACGACGAGCTTTCTCGCGAAGCTATCGATACCCGGGGCTCGCCGTTTGTCCCCGCCGGAAATTATCGCGTCGAAAACCGTAACGTTATTTCGAGTCACATGTTACAGAGAACATACAAAGTTCACCACTGAAATTCAGCGATTAAACTGATCGCGTAACCATCTTCGTTAAACGCGTTAAGCCGCTAACTTTTACTTTCACCGTAATTTCCGTAACTTGCGCAATTTTTCGAATTTAATATAGCAAACGTCTTTCCCACCCTCGGGACTGATCGAATTCTTCCGCCATTTTTCTACGCCTCATACATATTCCCAAAAGGAAATTTTGAAATTCGCGAGCACACGGGTATCGATGCATACGTAAGAAATAAAAGCAGGATGGCTGCTCGGTTTTCGCCATATTCGTTAAATGAAAGAGTCCGGAATATGCATCGATCCTTTGCTCGTGTATTAATAAATCACTTTGGCTTTCGATCTTTGACGATGGAAACCGTAGATGAAAATATTTGTCGATTTACAAACCATTGATATCTTGTCTACCTTCGATCGCCACAGTGGAATTAAACGAAAATGTATTTAAAGTTCTCCAAGGGGTTAATTTTTATGTTTCCTTCGTGGTTTCCGGTTTCACGGGAGCCTCTTGAGGTCGTTAAAAAATGCCAAAGCGTTGGAAATTCGGTCCACATTGTTGCATTAAAGTTTCAAATTTATCGCGTTTACGCTTTTCCCAGAAAAAAAAATAGAATTCGCAGCCGCCTTCTTTTTCCGCCGACGAACGAGGATGCCCCTTTAATTCATTATCGGCAGTCGGATACGTGGGCGTTTTCGGTAGCGACGATGGAATCGTGGCTGGAATTTCATCTTCCAAAAAGGGAATCCGTTCGACGTCGCTTTTTCCACCCCCTCCGTTCCCCCTCCAACCCGCCGCCCCCCCGGTTGCATTTACGGCGCGCATCGGTGAACGAGACTCGAGTGCGCGATGTCGAGCGTAAAAAATCGCTTATTATTCTATGAAAAGCTAACGATCGTCCGGATTCCCGTGCGTTTATTTTCTCGCCGGAAACCGACGAGCTTTTAAATCCGTTAAAAAAATCCCTAGCTACCCTCGACGATGTCGGGTGAATTCGAACGCGAGCGGATCCTTTTCGCGGTCGATCGACTCGAATTCCGCTCGAACGGGACGCACGGGAGGTCGAGAGGGGGTGGCGGAGGAAAAAAGGGATTTTTTTTCGAGGCCAGTCTAAACATTCGGACGACCTTCTCCGCTTTTCGCGTTTCCCTCTCTCGAAGGAACCGCGAACCTCGAAAAATGAACAGGAACGTTCATATTTGTCTCACCGGTCGTTTGTTCCCGACGCACGGTTAGAATGGAGAGGAAAAAAGGGACGGGGTAAAGTGACCGGCATTTCTATTCAGCGAAAGAGTCGAATGCAACGCGAACAATCGTCCCTCTGTTACCGATATTCAGTCCCAAGCACGATCGAACGCCCGCGCGAGCACGTTTTCATCCGCGAAGCGAAAACCGCTCGTCGGAGATCGCGTCGAACAATCGTATCGCGTTCCCGACGAAGGGATCCCTCGATCTTCCCCCCCACCGAATAGATAAATATTTCACCGGGTAGGTGCAAGGCCACAGGACGTGGGAGGCTGTGTCTTGCCACGGAGCGAGATCGTTGGTGATTTTACGGAGTCTATCTATCCTCTTTACGCCGCGGAGATAAACGTTTCCCGGAGAGCTTTAAACCGAGATAAGGAAATGTACGCGATATCTTCGGAAACTCGTAAAGTCTCGTGGATTTCCATAATGCAAACCTGCCCCGTTCTCTGTACGTATACGGTACAGGGGTTGCTCGAGGAAAGGGTTATCCAATGCGAGAAAAGTTCTAATAAAGCTAGTGCAACCCCATATTGTACCCTCCAAGATTGCAACCTCTCCGTTAGGTATACTATTTCACCAAAGAAACTCTGATCCTTTACACTCTATTCTGCGTCTTCGACCATCCCTGGGAGATTCTAGAGGCCAAAATCTGACGAAAACCAAGAATACCAATTTCTTGATGGAGACTTCGTTAAAAAGTTAACAACGGTTAAAGTTCCGCCGTAAATGAATTTTTGTCTCGAAAGTGCGCAGGATTTTAGGGGTGTATCTATTCACTAAAAATGATTGTAATTGACCCCCGCAACTGGAAATAATTTTTTCAGAACGATTTGAAATTTTTTAATACCTTTTTAACGAAGCCTCAATCAACAAATTGATATTCTCGATTTTCCTTTTATTTTGGCCTGTATTTTGGCCCATTCAAATTTTTCCCAGGAGTGGTCGAACACCCTGTATAATAAAATGCTACTATGTTTGGCGAGAACGTTCGAAACAATTGTATCTCTATTGTAATTCGCTGCGTTAACAGTCGCATTAACACTAGAACTAATTATGGTATATTTATTTGCATCAGAGAAAGTAAAACGAATGGGTCATATGGCTGCTTTGTTAGTTCTAGTGTTAAACTGCAGATTTTCTTTTAATTAAATTATATATTCGTACCATTACATAAATCGCTAACAAGTAATATTTATAAGCTCCGTAACGTTAAGTTTAGAATCTGAAACTCTGTGAAATCAGCCCTGGAGTAAAAGGCGCCATAGAATAATATTTAAAGTCCGACCAAAATGGCTGGCCTTTCCTTTTTCCCATCGATATTGTACGGGGCAAGAAAGATTAGCTACCCACGTTAAGCGAAATACAGTATCGCTGGTAAGTAGTACTCTTTCCAGTAATTTTTGCAACAGTTTTTGCGCCGGCTATAAAACGTCTGACCCAATACGGTCTGCAATTACTTCCCAGGGCTGATTTTTCTTTCCCAGCGTCTATAGTTGCGCACGGCGCCAAACCATAAAACGTACGATATCTCCGCTTATCGTTGGCGTTTCAACAAAAATGTGGAAACGGTTGCAAATTAGACTTCGAAATAAAAAGGAAAGCGTGTATCGAGATGAGGTAAAATAATGATCGAGGTTTTATGGGTGAATTTGACGCCCCGAATTCTCGTTCCCCTGTCATATTGTTATTTATTACTCTACGCTTTCGCGTGCACAACTGTTTTATTGTTGTAATAATGCCCGTTTCGTAAATTTTATTACCTTTTTTACGCGTCATGGTACATCGCGTTGAATAAACAAAATACAAAATAATCGATCGACTCCATCGATAAACGAGAGATATTTGTCGGGAAATGATGCTTGGAACCAACAACTGTATTCTACATTGTTTACTCGAACGGTTCTATCTTGATACCCTTTCCAAAACATATTTACAATTTTATTTCTTATATTTTTGCATACTGTGTGCATTCTGTAGTTTTTCGAGAATTCAAATTTCGCAGTCTGATAATAAAACACACGATTCTTTGTGTTTTAGTTGAAAACGTGAGACTTTTTATTATTCAATAAAATTCCAACCCAAGTATAGCATACAAAGAATCGTATAAAAAAATATGGAAAGCATCTTCCTAAAAAGGAGTGAAAAGTTTTGTTTCGAAAAAAATTCGCAACCCTTTCCACGAACCACTCAGTATATGGTTTCTCCGCCTGGCAAGGAGCCGGCACACTGAAAGCCGCGTTCGTCTATCGGAGAATCGGTAATGTTTATAGCGTATTTACGTTTCCCCGGCGACTCGAGGGGGCGTCGGGGGGAGGTAATGCCGGCAGTGATACTATACTTCCATCTAATGTAACAAGCTTTCATACGATACTACGCACACGTAGACAGAGGCGGTCGGCCCGTCTGGGGTGGAAAGACTCCCTTACGCCTTTTCCCGACCGTAGGGATATTATCGATCACGTTGTTTCGTCCGATCGAAACCACTCACGGGAGTGAAAAAAACGATCTGAGGCCGTAATAAACCTCTCCGTCGAGTGCAGTCGCCCGCCGCGGGCATTTTATTGCGCGTCAGGGCCGACGAGAGAGTCGAATTCCGACGAAAACGTCCCGGTTACGGATTTTCGATCGCGCCATATGTTCCGTAACGACGGTTTCCGGTCTCTATCGTCACGTGGGATCTCGGTAGGTCGTCCGAGCGTCGGCAAGACGAGGTTGCGCGCACGCCGGCGACTGACCCCGGCGACCGGTCATTCGCCGTCGGCGTCTCCGTAGCCTCCGACTCGATTCAAGAGCCGTGGGATCGAGACTCGAATGGTACCTCGTTTTTCTGCCGGCTCGATCGAAGCCTCGCTCGCGATTGCTCGCAGGGACGCCGCGGATCCTCGCGGGGGAGAGACCCTGCACAGACACGCGCGCACACACGGTCGTGTACACGCGTGCAAAATCTATACGGTGTCTGCTGGCGGCGAAAGTAAAACGCGAGCTTGGAAATTCGTCGGCATCCAGGGTGCAGAGAGTGACCCCGGTGCAATGGCTCTCGTGCACGCGGCTGAAATTTAAACCGTCACTGTCCACAGGGCAACACCACCACCGCACACCACCACCACCGTATCACCAACCACCACTGCGACGAGGTTCGCGGCCGGCAGTATCGTTCTACCCACCCTTCGGCGGAACAATGACAGAGGCGTACGAGCGGGCAAAGAGAGGGTGGCTCGGCGAACCCCGACCGGCGTCGACGTGGAATACACACGACGGAGGGCTCACGGTCGCCATGCACCCCTTTTTTTCACCGAACCACCGGGTCCCAGGGTCGTGATTTTACCGTGGACGCGGACAGAGCAGCGGCTTCTTCCCTTCCGCGACCTCGCAGCAGCAGCAGCAGCTTCGTTTTCACTCGTCCACGCACCGCGAACCGAAGAGGGATACACCGACGGATCAGAGGGTGGGAAGAGAGACGGGTCCAGAGAGAGGAGCAGCGTGCTTCGACCGGGCGTTCCTCGGTCCTCCTCTGCCGCACGACGACTGAATCTTCGGGGTGGACTGGGGAGGCTGCGCGCAGGGTCGTCCCCCCCCCCCCCCCCACCCTCCCTCCTTCGCTCCCCTGCGCCACCCGCACACCCTTCTAGCTCATCTCTCTTTCTCTCCGCTCCTCTCCCGCGTCTTTTTCTGGCCTCCCTTGGACCGTCTCTCTCCCACCGCCTCCACTTCTTGCTCTCTGCCGCCTCTGTCTGTCTACTTGACGTCCCCCCACTCCAGCCTCCCCCTTATGTCGCTAGCGATGGGCATTCGATCCTCTCTGTCGCGAATTTTTGAGCAACGGGGGTGCCAAGACGCCTCTGCCGCTGCTCTTCCACCTATTCGTATGGCAATGTTTTTGTTAGGATTCTTTGTTTAACCTCCTTTCTGATGAGAATCACCCGTAAAGCATCACTCTATGAAAATATTCAGTTTTTCTACCATGTATCGCTGCGAATGGAATTCTACACACTTTTCTGTTTTTTCGTTTAATCTTTACCAACTACGAACAAACCGGAATAGCGTGAGCATTGATGGATGCACCATATTCGTGCGGTCAGAAGTTTTCTATGCGAATGTTGTATGTTGTTTGGCGTGTTTGCAGGCTGAATACTGAATTCGGGGATGCGCGGTAAACAAAAATATTCGTTGTAACAAATGTGTACGGTACATGATAAAAAACAGGTAGTTTGTAGCATACAGAACATAAAAATAGCGATTCTAGTTAACTTTTTATTACTTAAAATTAATAGAGATGCTTTCTTTGTTTTCAAGGTGAATTTCAAAGATGTGGACCAATCTATTTGCTATATTAAAAGTATTAACGCTGGAAGTAAGGGAAACGATCATCATAGGTCAGTCCCAGGCCACAGGAGCTATTGATAGTAGAGAATTGAACATTATGGAGCATTAAGGGTGCATAATTATACAAGGATTACGAGACAGCACCGTTGCATGACGCTTGGAAATATTAAGGTTAAGTCTGTTATATTCGTATCAAGGACAGGAGCTCATTAAGCTCTGATTGTAACATACAGGCGCCATTAATATTATTCGCAAGGCCAAACAGCTTGAGATCTCTCTAGACAGCTTGAATTGTTCCTTGGTGTTAAAACATTTTCTACAATTTCATTTCTTCCTAAATAGAATTAGGAAATACAATGTTAACCGAAGTAAAAAACAATACTAATACAATAGGTACATACGTGTAATTCAGATCTGTTTATATTAAAATTCCATCGTTCAATTCGAATATCGAAATATATTTTAACTGGCGTTCAGGTTCCAAGCTACTTACTTGTTAGTTTCCAATATTTATTTATTGTTATGTTCCATTTTAGAAAAGAGACATTCACTTATATTTTTCTCATAATTTTGTTTACTCGGTGCGTATCAAAACCAACTTTATTACTAAAGATTAATAATTAACTTCATTAATTTCAAAACATTGTTCGATACATTCATTAACGAAATATTTGAAAAGGCTTTATTTCGCAAATATTATATTTATTTATTTTTATTACAGAGCCTCTCGATAGGGCAGGGAATAATATAGAGGAATAAAGAAACGGGGTCGCAAGGAATGAGAACTTTGCAGCAGAGACAATATCGTGTCTGTGTGAAGGAAAATACGAATCGAGTATGTGACCAGAATGATTTTGTGTCTGATTGGTTTTTTTTATGCTATTATCCATGCTATGTGTTGCATTAAAATTTGTAACCAGCTGACAGGAGGAAAGACCCTTTTGCAAAATACCTGCAAATTTTTATAACTTTCCGTCAAGCAGTTTCCAAGTGACGTCGTTTCAGACAAACATCCCCTTTTACTACCATATTTTATTAGGTCATTTTACGAGTCTTTGTTCATTTAAACATACACAAACGCTCGATGCTGTTTATTATCCAGTCCTTTGCCTGCAGTTGAAGCAAATTCTAAGAATTAATATTATTCTGTCGAAAACGAACGCGATTATTTATCGCTCACTCTCGGTATTAATTAATCCACAAACGTACAAAGATATTAGTGAAAAATTCATGAAGATTAGATTAAAAGTCACATTTATTAAGAATACAACATTGCAAGAAATATTTTTCTTATTCCACGATACAATATGGTTTTTACCTTCTGGAAGCTCCTGGGGTCCCCAAGAGATTCACGGATCACAGTTTGAGAAACGCTGGACCGATGCATCTTCGTAGAAAGATATTACAATATTTATGGTCGTAACATTCTCTGAATAATTTTAATACTTATTAATTTGATAGAAATTATACGTGCATACCGACGCAGTGAATAATTGAAATAATAAGATCCCCCGTAATTCTTTATTTTAATAATATTCTTTCAAAATTATTATTATTTCAAATATTGCAACGTTTCGAGACCTTAGGATTTGTTCGTGCAACAGAATCCCGATTAAGACCGAAAATTCCAGCGCTAATCAATGTTCCTCCAGTAATCAAGTTAACTCGATCCAATACGAGGTAGCCTCGATCGTTTGTATTACTTATGGCTCGTGCATAGCGTCTCCTTACTTGTTGCTTAGCGACCATCCCCTCCACTCGTCGATACCGTGCGATGAACGAGGCCCTCGTGCACTAATCGAGGTTCTACCGTTCCTGATACGAGAAAAAAGGCTTTGGGGGCGGGGTTGGTTGCCAATACCGAGCCACGATTCGTCGATAACATTTCTATTAGAGGTGTCGCGATTATTATCTTCGCGATCAGATTCATTTTGGTCGTATAATATTCTACGATGTTTAAATGCAAATAATAAATGCGTTTCGAGCGTCGATGCTCGATCGCCCGATACCCTACTTTGAGTATCACGTTTTTATCCAGCACGGAACACGTAAAACGAAACAATGGCCACAGAACGTAAACCTACAGTGAAACAAAAGATTATTTTTTACTTCACGGTCCAACAGATCCGTTGCTGATAAACCATGAACTTTATGATACCAAACGCAATAGTTATTTTTATACTCAAGTTTAAATTAAACGTAATAGTAATAATGGCGCCTGAAACTTGCGAGCTTTTTAATAATTAGTAATTTTTTATTTTAGGATGAACCTGGACGTGGAAAAATGGCGTCGCAGTGGAGGCGTTGAACAGGCCGACGACTTCGTCAATCGATCCAGTCCAATTTCTAAATGCACATTAATTCCAACGTGAAAACTAAACACAGAGGAGTGTTTTCCAAAGCGCGGTAGAGGGTTTTTGCCCTTTGGAAAAATTCTATCGCGGGGGCTCTCCAGAGAAAAGTCTATACTGTTTGTAATTTCGAGCGCTACCCCGACGGTTCCCGCGCTTCCGTGATCCCCAACTCCGGTTGAAGTTTCGTTATTTGTTACGACGTATATTTCTATCTTCTTGTCGTCCGCGATTAATTGAACCAGTTTCACCCGGAATAGGATTTACAACCTCGCGAAGTTCCCTTGAACCATGGTATAAATGTCGGTGGCAAACGTTGCTCGAATATATCTGAATTGCGAAGATACATAGTTCGACGAATTCAGGGGACGCGGACGTTCTGAAAGCGTCGAAATTCTGAACGCTATGCGGCTGCCTGATACCTCGGGATACCAAAATGCAACAACATCGCCTTTCGATACATTTCGAGCGCACCGAAACCGGCTGCGGCTCGAAAGGTACGTTTTCGGAACATTCGAGAGATAGTTTTTGCTCGCGCCTCGAGGCCATCGCTATTTCTTCCCTCTTTCTTCGTCCAGAGAACTCGCGTTCCTCCAACGTTCGCCCCGTTTCCTCTTTATTTCCCTACGTATCTCATTTTCCGGCTTCGTTTTCGTCCCTTTTCCACTCTCTGTCTCGTTGATTCTCCGCCGTTTCCTCCCCTCCACACCCTGTGTCTCTTTTTCCCTTGTTTCTCCGTCCGCCACCGGTTTTCTCTCGATTTCTTCTCCCTTTCTTTTTCGCCCGCGTTCGTCGGGGGCAGCCAACTTTTAGGGTTTCTCTTTGCAGAAAGACGCGTTTATCTCGGGCTCAAAGGCAGCTGGAATTTTTAGCCGCGTTACAACGAACACCGTCGCTACTTTTTTATGAAAAGGTCGTCCATGAATTTCTACTATTCTCAAATTTATACCGCTACGGGAGCCCTACGCGCGACACGCGCGGTGATTAATCGTCGAACATCGTCGCGCGGGGGTTGCGTTCCACGCTTTTTCAATTACTGGTACCCATCTACCCCCGTGGAAACAATTCCCTTTTCCCTTTCCGGGTCTCGTTATTCACCTGGGGGTCAATCGTAACCCTTTCGTTTAGCGATAACCACCGGGGACTTGAAAGGATGTGCTTGTTTTCCCTGGTCTCGATAAAAGCTCATAACTTACTAACAGGCCCCTCTTCACAGGACGAGATACAGTTTATCGAGGGTCACTCGAGCGAAAATCAGCGTTTAACATTTTCTAATTATTCCCACCGTTTTAAAATACAAAAATTTGCGAGCAATAAAGAAAGTATCGATTCGTAAGGAATCCGTGGAAAGGAAAAGTACCCTCGATTTAGGCAAGTTTAGCCGGAAACTCTCGTTTTCTGGCGCGACTTTGGAAATTTTTCGCGGGACGCGTTACGACGCCGGGCGTCGCGCATCCTCGAGAGGGCCGTTTCCGTTCCCTGGAGTGGTTATCGCGCACGTACGACAATTCCGGGCAAATTGTTTGTAGCGAACCGTCTGCGGATTCAAACGAGCCTATTAGCACGCGAATGGGGTCTCATCCACTTGGTGACGCGATATTCCACGACGAGATCAAAGCGATTCGAATTCGAAAACGTTTTACTGCGAGCGCGTTTCTTTGCCGGGAGCTTTGCCCGCGCTTTGCTAATCGTTACGTCCTTCTATTAACAAAGCGTATTCCCCGGCGCTTCTCGGTACAAACCGCCACTTTTCGAGCTTCAAAGGCTCACGCAACCGCTTTTAATACTCTGGACATGATCTCCCGGGTGTCCTTCGTTTATCCAGTCATTCTCAAATTTGTTTTTAACGCTTGGGTAATCTAGGGGGTGAACGGCGTGCATTATTTACCGAAGCAAAACGCAAATGTTTACTTTATTCAGTGTTTCGGGACGAGGCAAAATTTTTATTTATTATTCAAAAGAAAGATTATAATGTTTTGCTCGAGTTTTGGTTCGTTACAAGCGATTCGACGCATCTGGAAATGAATGGCGCGGTAGACAAGCTTGTACACAAAGGATAAACGCGGAAGCGTAAATAGGGGTCGAAATGCAACGGGGAGAATAGTCACTTACTGTCAAGAATTCAAACAGGAACTATTATTCGCCATTCGACCTGATTTTATATGCACACTCGCCGACGAGGAAAGATTTCAGTATCAAAGGAGATTGTAAGTATGAAAATAATAATACGAATATATATGAATTCAGTAATTTAGACCAATTAAATTCCAGGTGAAAGCGCTGTTAATATAACCGTTAACAGCCCTGAAAAGTAAAACTAAATTGGCGAAGACAATGGACGAATGGAAAACCAAAGAACCACACTTATTTCCCATTCATTACTGCAGCACCCCATTATTTTCTGCGTCCCCGGTGTTGTTCATAATTGCTGAAATATTCCACGATCGAAAGTAACACGCCCTGTGCATAGAAAAAATTATCAAACACTTAAAAGTGTAGTTTGCGGTAGAATATTAATAATTTTCTTTCTGGGAGTCCAACGTAAACTTGAAAAATATCTTTTGGTAGCTTATTAGGTATATGTTCAGGGAAATAAAATTCATTTCGATAGCATGCATGGTATCGGTCCAAAAAATTGTCGAGTCCGTGGAGATGCGGTTAAGGGTTGGTTTCGAACCGAAAGATAAACGCTTTCAGAGGTTTTCTTGCGTTTATTGTATTCCGATCGGGGGCGGATGCCAGTCGTATTTCCGTACGAATGCGGCAGCGAAGCAAATGACCAGCGTCGGATCCGACAATCACGCCGGACCGTCGATGGCATTTCAAATATTCATCTCTCGACGCGCAGATTGAAAGTACGCGTGTAGTCACTCGACGGCCTGTTTTTCGGGAAACTAACGAGCGCCATTAAACGCGTTCCCGGGCATTTGTAGCCTGCCCGTAATTAACACGTCGCGCACGAAACAAAGTGATACGCAAATATTTGCCAATTTCGAATATGATCGAATCGAAGTTAATTCCAGCAACACCGGCTCTCAGGGAACGAACGAGAGAATTAACAGAAGGAAATAGACGGTAGAACGGCGATTTTTCGTGTCTAGGGTCTTGGCTTGGCGGATATCGACTGGGTCTCGTCCCTCCTGCGAAACTTTCGTCGGGCAAACAGATCTTCTTATGTCGTCGACGGAGCACATAACGGCTCGATTTATATACCCGGGGCTCCCCCGTCCCCGGGTTTCTTGCCGTACGCGGGAACAGATATTTTCGTTCTCTCATTCTGAAATTGACTCGCCCCAGGGGGGGTTGCAGCGACGGGGAGGGACGCAACCGGCAATATAAACCGGTGTATCGAAGAAGGAATACGCTCGCCGCGAGACGCGAGTCCGCCCCGGAAGCGTTTTTGTCCCTCGAAACGGTTGTTTGCGCTACTTTAAACATTTCCACGGGTTACAGCCATCCGGATGCAAGGGGCGTCGCGATCAGGGTCATCGTTTTCAAAGAGGTTCGCATAAGGGAACGTTTCAAACGTAGCGCAAACACTGGACAAACTGATAGGATGTTTACATATTTGTATATCTTCATGACTTGAGATCTATGCCTTCTGCAGAGGAAAAACCTCTCTCAAATGTCCTATTTTTACAACTTTTTGTGGAATTGTGTTTCAGGAAGCAGGGTGCATCTTCCTTTCAAAGGGGTTTGCATGATGGAACGTTTCAAACTGTGTAAACCAATCTATACGCGTATGTATGCCTTTTGCAGAGGAATCAGCGCCTCTCCAATGTCCTATTTTTATCATTTTTTACGGAAATATGTCTGAGAAAGCAGGGTGTATCTTTCTACTTAGAATTGCATGAATATTTCCAATAATTTGATTACCCTAATAAGCATTTCTTTGCAGGTCCATGACAAAAGGCATTGTATTGTTCCGCATTGAAGATATTAGCCGAGGTGCCAGTCGAGTGTGAACGGCATTTTCGACGCACCATTGTACCTTTTGACACAGAGAACAATAGTTCGCGTAACCTGGACGAGCGAACGCCGACAATCGGCGCTGTCGGTGCTAGAAATTGGCCCTTTTAAATAGCAATGGCGTCGTTTCGCGCCCCGTTTGTCCCGGAGGAAACATCTATCTTTAGAAGTCAGCGTTCGTCAAAAACTTTTTGGCAACCCTGACGCCCCCGGGGTCGAGCGTGTTGGCCTGTACGTGTGCACGCAGGGTCGCCAACGGTCCGGGGTTTGTTCGTCGACCTCTCCACCGCGAGAAGAAAGGAGGAGTTTATAAATATTTCGCGGTTTCGTCGGTCGCGAGACCCTCGTGCTCGCGTTAGAAAATAATGTCTGAAGAGCACGAGACAGACGAACCGGAATGGGTTCACCGCCCCTTCCGGGGGCGAGGGATCGATAAACAAAATTCGACTGTCGACCAAGGTGCAACGCGCTAGCGTCCCATTCGGAGATTTTTGAGAATAATCGATATTCTCGATACTGTAATCGATATTCTCGAAACTATAATCGATTCCTCGAATCGACTCTCGATGCATTCGAATCGAAGACGGACGCTTTATCCCAGCGTTCGTTCGAGAGAAAAATCCTTAGTTAGCCCGAGAAAATTGGACACCGCGGATTTCTCGCGTAAGCGGCTCAATTACCGGCCTGGTTTATCGCACGGTCCCCCGTACGCGTTATTTCCGAGACCTTATTGCCGAAATCTCCAACGCGTACGCGTTATTTTCGCGACCTAACTGCTTGAAATTTCCGCCCCGCGCGCGCGCGCCTCGAATAAACGTTACGCGTGAACAATTTTTCATATTATTTCGGTCGAAAGCCGACGATCTCTTTTTTCAAATTTACGACCACCCCGGCCTCGAGGAACCAAACGTACCTCCAACTATTTTCGAAACGTCCACCGTTTGATCGGTATGGCTGCCACCCACGATGTTTTTCAAATACGAAAACTCTCTTCCAATACTTTTTTTTTTATAAAAGACACAGGTCACAAATTGTAAAATCGAGCTCTTTATTATTTAACTATCTTGTAAAGTCAGGCGACAGTAATATCTCGATTCTAAAATAATTTTATGCGTCTCAAGCTGTATTAAACTGCGCAATGCAACCCCCAAGGCTGCTATCTTTGAGTTACAATTATAATTTTTTTAATTTTACAGTGTGTGCAGCGTTTAAAATCGTAGCTCGGTAAGAATAGTGATTGAAAGACGCACCTTGGGGTTTGTTTTCCCCCTGTTGGGTGTATCGGGGGTTCGTGGAAATCGCGAGGAAAAGAGGAACCGTAATTCCCCCGAGCGTTTCGCGGTAATAATTCCGACACAATCACAACGCTCACGTCTACGTTAGAAAACGGGAACGGAAGTCGATTACTGAACTGCGAGTTGGCAGCGGCAGTAAACCGTTGCCACACACGGGAATCCGTGCCTTAGTTTTGAACAGTCGTAACCGCATCCGGGATCCTAGAGAACCTCGTGTATACCTGCGATTGCAGTATTACGTGACTCGTCGTCGATGTTAGGATACGATACTCGACCAGTATGATACGCGAGTAACTGCCGTATTCGATTTCGGTACCGATCATCGTTACGCCGTTTAATCTTCCTGGAACACGAAAAGCACACATTTGGGAGGGCTGGGAACCCCCCCTCCCTCAGACGATGCTCTTTATTTTCCAATAAATTCCCCTGTACTTTTATTTCACCCGTTAGTAACCGAGTTTCCCGTCTCGTTTTTCTCGTAGCTCTTCTTCAGATTATTAGGATATCTTATATTCCACCGTGGAATCGCGAGATTCCTCGACGTTCGTATAACTATAATTGGAGAACGCGTAATTGAAAATATTTCCCCTTTGTTGCATCGAAACGCCGTGCTTTTATCTCTGAAACTTTTTTGCTTCTGTTTGTACAACTTTGTAAAATTTAACAATGCTCATACCTGCTTCTACTGTTCTTTTTATCGCCATTGTTGCGAGTTCTGCGTTGTCGTAAATCTGGCCACACGCCACCCACGCGATAAACGTAATCAATCGCATTGGAATAGTTAAAGGATTGATCGACAAGATGAAATTTCTTTTAACGCTAGGACTACCGACAATTATAGTGTATTTACCGCAGAAATTAAATGCTCGCAGAAATGTAGAATGCAATGGAAATGTTTGGTAGTTCCAGTGTTAAAAATGGGGTTTCTCTG
Source organism: Colletes latitarsis (assembly GCF_051014445.1). NCBI lineage: Eukaryota > Metazoa > Arthropoda > Insecta > Hymenoptera > Colletidae > Colletes > Colletes latitarsis. The sequence continues at coordinate 24,138,698 of NC_135145.1, forward strand.
GCAAATAGAACGGTGAAAGATTGTTTTGTTGCACGTAGAAGAAATATATTGATGATAGGAACCTTTGAATCAGCAATGTTTAAACGAATTCGTCGAACTCGAGGAAAAATCTTTTACCAGGGGACTCTTTGCTAGATTGCAGATCCTCTTAATAGGATCACTATGAGATAGCTCGGTTCTTTACCTTATTGGTCGGAATAAAGGAGCAGTTCTGACTAATCTCGAAGGTGCATTCGTAGGAATCCTGAGCAGCTCCAGGACAGACGTACCATTTAAGATTTTAAATAAGAAGATTAGGTTTCGAGCTCCTCCTCTGTGCTTCAACCCATCGATACTCACTTTTGCCATAATAAAATCATAGTTGTACTCGTTGAAACGCACTAGCTGACTGATATATGCCCCAAAGATAGACACATTTCATTAAAAACTATTATAATTTGGGAAACACCACCGTTAATACGAATGTATTTGATGCAATTATTATTACTTTAATAATAGTGTACTATAAATTAAGGCGTTGCGCGGGGACGTCCCATTCGGATAAGTCTAATAGATGGCGATACTGCACTCTTCAACAAAAACCAAAAATAAGAAAAATTATCTTACTATTAATAGGAACTTGAAATATCTTCACTCTCTCTTATTTTATTCTTCGTTTAAAGAAGTTCATAGCCCAGTAAAAAGCGTAGAATTCTATATAAACTGTGGAATTGCATTTTCCAAACGTCATATGCTATTTAATGTTCCTTCTGTAAATTAATTTTTGATCATTCGTTTAGGTTGAACTTCTTTCTTTTGTTGACTATAAATAAACATCGAAAGGGTGAATTTAATTTGTGGTGCTGATTATTTTATCAATCTCTTTTGATGAAGAGTGTCATCATGAGGGGATCGTCCCTTGCAGTTGTCGAGGCAACAAATTTCTTCATAAATTCCCAGTGTACTAATATAGACACGACCTATATCGACTGTAACGCATATAGCGGTAATCCTATCGTTAATATCTGTCCATTATTCCTAAAGTAAATTCATTGCCGGTCGTTTGGTTAATACGGATCTTTGCGTTTACCCCGTGGCTTCATATCTAACTCCTTAGAGTCGAGCTCGCTAGTCGACTCTATTTATACTGACTTCCGCAAAGCGTTCGATACCGCCAGTTACCCTTTTCTTGTTGCCAAACTCCGCTCCTTGGGGATTAGTAGCAACGTGCTCGCCTGTATCTCGAGTTTCTTGACTGACAGCGCGCAAATAATTAAATCTAACATTGGTTTTTCGTGCTCGATCCACGTCAAACCCGGCGTACCTCGTGATTCTCACCAGAAGCACCGTTAGATTGCATGTTCGGCCACACCTGGGAAAAATTTTAATGGGGGATTCTAGAGGCCAAAATAACACGAAAATCAAGAATATCAATTTGTCGATGAAGATCTCGTTAAAAAGTTATTAACGTTTAAAGTTCCAGCTGTATTGAATTTTTTTCTCGAAAATGCGCAAGATTTCAGGGGTATGTGTAATGACCAAAAATGATTGTAATTGACCCCCGCAACCGAAAATAATTTTTCCAGAACGATTTTAAATTTTTGAATAAAATTGTTAATAACTTTTTAACGAAACCTTCTTCAACAAGTTGGTATTCTTGATTTTCTTCTTATTGTGGCCTCTAGAATCCCTCATTAAATTTTATTTATGTATAAGTTGCAATAAGTGTCGTTTCTAAATTACAAATTGCATGAAATTGCATATATACTCCACTGTTTGTGTTCCGTTGGTCAAATAATTGCTCTCAAACGAGTGTAACAAATTTCCAGCGAAACTACGAGAGCTTAATTTGATCAAAAGTATCGAGTGACGCTGCAAAGTCAAACGCTTATCGAAAATCGGTGAATGTTGCATTTGGTAACCCTTTTCAATATCATTTGTCAAACAATTTTGATATGAAATTCATTATCATTGAATTGCGATTATAATATTTTTATTTTTTAGGAATTATGATGGCCTGTAATTTTCAATATTGGATGGGTCTTGAAGCTTATGTCGCTATTATGTCGTGGACGTAGCAAGTGGGTCTGGGATCTTACGAGAGGCCGTAGGAACTTATTTCGCTGTTGACCGTAATAAATTGTACGTAATTGCGGGTCAGAAAACACTAGGGGCGACGGCGAGTACGTGCGAAAACGGGGAAAAACGTAAAAAAAAAATAGAACGAATCCCTTTTAGACCCTCTACCCCCGCGTTTACCAAGCCCTTGTTGAAAGCGTAAATCCGTCGTCGGCCATATTAACGCGGGAAGCAAACTTCCTTCGCCGGTATAATTAGAAAACTTACGTTCGCCTTGAATATTTCGTCGTCGTGGAATTTCGACGCTGAAAATGTCGCGAAAAGGGAGGCTTTACCCTCCCCTCCTCGTCGTCGTTGCCTTTATATCGCGCCGGAAATATAAAATTCCGTTACGTGTCGCCTGACCGAGTTGTTTGTGCATTCGGAAAATATGCAAATTAAACTCGTTCCAGTTTCTTTCGTTGCGCGGTGATCCGCGCGAGCCGTGCTCCGACCTCTTACCTTCGCGAGTGCCACCCACGCTCATTCGATTTCGGAGGAATCGTCCAAAGCCAGCTAGATCCGAATTCCAACTCTCGATCAACCCTCCTTGGAACAAGTGTTGTCCAAATTTTCCGCCATTTTCTATTATTTGGTTCACCCTTTCGTACATAATGTTCAGCATATTTTGGGGAGCACATCGTTCAAAAACTGTGTACTTAAACTTTCTTAATATCTTCTGTTTACATTGTTTATATAATTAAAATTACACCTTTTGTAATTTCCAGCCTCCAGTTTAGGGAATAAATTAGAATAATGGAAGTTATCGCAAGGAAATAAAATTCCAAGATGGAGGAAACTACCCCAAGTTAAAATCCACCGGTCCAAAGTACCTAAAGCTTTATGGTACGTATATCTGAATATCATTTCGAAATTATTTTGGACGAGTTTGGTGAAAGGGTGGTTCAAGTGAAACCGATCCCCGCGATCGACGATTTCCGTTGTCGCGTGGGTGAGTTACGATCCGGTCAGCAAAGTGAAAAACGAGAGCGTTGCGCTTCGATCACGCGGCATTAGTTTATTTTTATTCAACGCCGCCGAATCCGCCGTTAACGTGACCGTAAAATATTGCTAATACGATTATCGATGTAACTGTTCGTTTAATATACGCGCGGAATTATAGTGTATCGTCTGTTTCGCAGCCGGTGAACGGAATTTATTACCTGCGTCGGTGTTTTGAAACGTTAATCTGGATTTCGGCTTCATTTTCCACTCTCTTTGTGTTTCGTTGTACAAGTATTACGCTTCCCGGGTTTATTTAACTATAAATTTCGACAGCTAGTTGCCAGAGGCGGCAGCATAAGCTCGTAGCATGTTCGTTCGTTGGCTATTATATTCTCCCTTGCCACTCGCGCGATGAATTTACTCGGATCGCTCGGATAACATTATTTTTTAACGATTGTTCTTAGATTCAGAAACTTGTGCGCTCTCTTAGACCCCCTCAGTATCGAGATAAATAATTTAGGTGTAAAACGGTGGGGATTTTGAAGCTTTTATGGTAGCTGTACAAGAAATCAAACGCCTTTTGCCACCAATTGCCTTTTCCATCGTTAAAAATAAATGAATCGCTCGGGCGATTTGTCTTAAATGCTCGATCCTGCATAATGCATCTCAATCCTGAAGTTCATGCTAACAGTCTTCGCAGCACGCGAGCTAAAACTCCCGTGCAGTTTTATTCTTCCCCCCCCCCCCCCCCCCCCTCAAGTTCTGCGGGATACGTCCGCCATTTCCATCCTTTCTTTTCAAATTTTCTCCTCCTTTCATCACTCGTGGAACACACTCAAACTCGATTATTAAAACAGGGGATTTTTATTATTTTCACTTTGATATTGTCGAATAATTTATTGTGTTAACAACAAGGAAGTACCATAGTCCATAAAGCAATTATCAAACAACTGCTAACTTCTCTAAAATTATTTATTGGCGTTCTTATTAGACTTTGCGATAGACATAAATAGAAATAACTATGGCTGATTTATCGATACAATTACAATGTCGTTTTGTGTTTTAGGTATTTTATTTAACGGAGGATCGAAGTCAACAAAAATCTCCAAGATCCTTATTTTCGTTGATCTATGGAGCGTCAGGCCAGAGAGTGGTCGTTGGAAGCGTTTCTAATATCCATCGTATGTTCTTCGAAGCGTAGAAGACACACTTCCGTACGAAAGCACTTCAGCCCTGCATACGAAAACTCTTCCGTAGAACACTCGAGCTTTTGCGAAATACTACTGCTTACCGTGGTCGAGGATCCGAAGGGCGAAATAATTGTATCGGCTGTTTCCGTTGAGCGGCGATTCGATTCGCGTCCGCGAAGAAATTTCGCCTTTAAAATTGTTTTAGAAAGTAAATTGAGATTAAATTAGAATTTGCTTCGCTTTGAGGTTCGGACAGTTTTTAAAACGCTTGCAAACTATGAATATATAAACAAAGCTTCGTTTGCATAAGGGATGTAGGCCACTAAGAAGAAGTTAGTACAGTCTTGTTGACATTTCCAATTGCTTCCTTCGGCAAACAACGTACATTTGAAGTTTGACGAAATATAATATCCGAAGCTTCTCCATAGTTTGCACGGACCAAGACGTCGTTTCTTTCGATAAAGAATCTGTAATCGCAATCGTAGAGCGTTGTTTGTGAAGATGATACTTGGATTATTTACGATTAGATTGTTAAGCGTTGAAGTACACCGGGGCTTGCAGGACCGAATGCAATCAATAGTTTCATTAAATTATACGTGTACAGCGTTCAGAAAACCGTAAACCCGGGTGGAACTCGCGCAGGAGTTTAGCGTGGCAGCGAACGTATTAACCACGCTAACTTTCAGTCCATTGTACGGTACGCGTAAACATAATCCTTCCAGTTCAATCTACAAGACCTCCGCCATATATATCGAGTCTTCTACCAGTCGTTCGAGTAATTTTAACTCTGAAACGCTAAACTGCATTCCTAACCATTTAGAATCCCCCATAAAACCGTGTTTACGTCTCGATTGTCAAGAGATCGTAAAGTAGAATACTGTTTGCATTATTCTGAGACTTGGTCCACGATAATTGCTTCCTGATAGAACCCATCTTCATCGATTCCAGAATATTTTATGTACGTCTCTGTATGTTGCTAAAATAGAAATGTGTATATACGTCGAACGACAATGGGGAACTGTCGATCTTATTGGAGTCATAGATATCATCACCATGCTATTGTGGAGAAATCCTACGCGGATCATCAGAAGCAATCTGGAGAATGTGATATTATTTATTGTGTAATTGTTAGAAATGTATAATATCGTATGTGATTATCTTAAACGTAACTATTTGCTTAGATTCATTCTGCGGCCCCTCGTTTGCGTTGTTTGTAAGTCGATGTATTTTCAGTAATAATATATTTGATAAACATAGACCAGAGTTGAAATTTATTATCATCGTCGTTGCACCTTTTACGCAGGATGTCCCAAAATGATTAATAAACAGTGTCCAAAGCTTCTTACTACATTATAATAACTGCAGTAGTGTCGGCATAAGTGACTGCATTCTTGCCTACTTAAATATCCGTTCAGTTTGCCCGTGATGCTCCCTGTGCATAAGTTAAACAAAGTGTGACCCATCGGTGGTACATGATTTGCAGAGCCATCCACGGCAAAATGCCCAAGTTTGTAGCGGATAGTTCGTTATTTTCAACGATAGATGGCGCTTATTTTCCGACCTAAAACCCCCTGGTGCTAAAACGCCCAAGTTTGTCGTGAAATAGTTCGTTATCCCCAACGCTAGATGGCGCTTATTTTTCGACCTAAAACCCCCTGGTGCTAAAACGCCCAAGTTTGTCGTGGAATAGTTCGTTATCCCCAACGCTAGATGGCGCTTATTTCCCGACCTCGAACCCTCTGGTGCTAAAACGCCCAAGTTTGTCGTGGAATAATTCTTACCTTCAACGTTAGATGGCGCTTATTGGACGTTTTAGTACCAGGGGGCCCGGGTCGGTAAATATGCGTCTTCTAGCGTCGAAGATAACGAACTATTCCACGACAAACTTGGGCGTTTTAACACCAGAGGGTTTGACATCGAAAAAATGCGCGCCATCTAGCGTCGAAGATAATGAACTATTCCACGAGAGACTGCGTTCTTGCCTATTTATTCGTATACTTCGTCTGTATTTGGCATTCAGGGCAATGAAAATTAAACAAACTGAATCTTAATGTGTAGAATTCTTCCTCCTGTTGCCCAAAGTAAGTTCGGACCGTCTCGTGGGTGTCGAGAGAGAAAGGCTCACACTTCCCTTTTCGCTCTTGAACAACTAATATCCGACCTCCCGTCAACAGGTCTCCACTGGCCTCTACTGACCGCTGCTGACCACTCCTGGAATTTCTGACAACGTATAACGATTACGACTGGCTACTGTTAGTCTCTCCCAGCCTCTGCTGACCGTTGCTGACCACTCTTGGAATTTCTGACAACGTATAACGAGTACTACTGATGTCTACCAGCCTCCGCTGGCCTCTGCTGACCGCTGCTGACCACTCCACTTACTTCTGACAACGTATAACGATTACAACTTGCTACTGCCTGCCCCTGCTGGACTCTAATTGCCTCTACATGCCTCTGCTGACCGCTGCTGACCACTGCTGACCACCGCTTATATTTCTGGCAACGTACAACGATTACTACTGGCTACTGCCACCCTCTGCCACCCTCTGTTGACCTCTGCTAGCATCTCCCGACCTAAGCTGGCCTCTGCCAACATCTCCCGACGTCAGCTGACCATCGCTGACCACTGCTGACCGCTGCTGACAACTTGTGACATGATGTAGTATAATATAATATGTTTATATGTATTAAAGTATTGTATAATGTAAATCTATGGCAATAAATGATATAATTTCAAAGAATTCTATGTATTCTCATCATTTTTTTACCCCTCTTTCCCTCTCCAAACTTCCGAAATTAGAAATAACGTCATTTCTAAGAATTCCTGAAAATTCTCGGATCCCTGAAACTTACCGGCGTCCCTGAAACCTCTCGGAATTCCTGAAATTTCCAAGAAGTTTCAGGCAATGGCAAAAATTCTGGCCTGAATCTTTCGGCAAAAATTTTAAAAAGCCGTTACGTAATATTACGTAATATTACGTAACATTACGTAATAGCTCTTGAAAATTTCTCGCGGCCGGAATTTTTCGGCAAAAATTACGTAATATTACGTAACATTATGTAATATTACGTAACATTACGTAATAGCTCTTGAAAATTTCTCGCGGCTGGAATTTTTCGGCAAAAATTACGTAATATTACGTAACATTATGTAATATTACGTAACATTACGTAATAGCTCTTGAAAATTTTTCGCGGCCGGAACTTTTCGGCAAAAATTATGTAATGTTACGTAATATTACGTAATATTACGTAACGGCTTTTTAAAATTTTTGACGAAAAATTCAGGCCGGAATTTTTGTCGCCGCCTGAATCTTCTTGGAAATTTCAGGGATTCCGAGAAGTTTCAGGGACGCCGGTAAGTTTCAGGGATCCGAGAATTTTCAGGAATTCTTAGAAATGACGTCATTTCCAGGAATTCGTAAAAATTCCTGGCGGCGGGAAATTTGAAATCTTTCCGGGGAACTTAGAAAATTTTAGAAGATTCGGAGTGTCTTATAACTAAGGGAATGATTTCGATAGGAAAAGAAGGGTAAAAATTATGAGAACACGTAGAATTCTTTGAAATTATATCATTTATTGCCATAGATTTACATTATACAAAAGTTTAATAAATATAAACATATTATATTATATTACATCGTGTCACAATTTGTCAGCATCGGTCAGCAGTGGTCAGCAATGGTCAGCGATGGTCAGCTGACGTCGGGAGATGTTGGCAGAGGCCAGCAGAGGGTGGCAGTAGCCAGTAGTAATCGTTGTACGTTACCAGAAATATAAACGGTGGTCAGCAGAGGCCAGCTTAGGCCAGGGGACGCTGGCAGAGGTTAACAGAGGAAGGCAGGAGTCGTAGTAATCGTTGTACGTTGTCAGAAATATAAGCGATGGTCAGCAGAGGCCAGCAGAGGCAGGCAGAAGTCAGTAGTAATCGTTGTACGTTGCCAAAAATATAAGCGGTGGTCAGCAGAGTCCAGCAGTGGCAAGCAGAGATCACCAGGGGCGAATAGTAGCAAGTAGTAAGCGTTATATATTGTCAGAAACATCAGAGGTGGTCAGCAGCGGTCAGCAGAGACGAGCAGAGGCATGCAGTGGCAAGCAGAGATCATCAGGGGCGAACGGTAGCATGTAGTAATTGTTATACGATGTCAGAAGCATCAGGGGTGGTCAGCAGTGTTCAACAGAGGTCAGCAAAGGCATGCAGAGGCAAGCAGAAACCTGCAAAGGCAAGCAGAGACTTGTAGGGGCATGCAGTAGTAAGTATTAATCGTTATAGATTATCAGAAATACCTGCAGTGGTCAGTAGCGTTCGGCAGAGGCCAGGAAAGTCCAGCAGAGACAAGCACACGCTGACAGAGATCAGCAAAGACCAATAGAGGTTAGCAGAAGTCGGTAGTAATCGTTATAAGTTGTCATAAATATAAGCGATGGTCAGCAGAGTCCAGCAGAGGCAAGCAGTAATCAGGAGCAGTAAAAAGTTGTCGGGAGTTCTGTACTTTTGTCAGCACTGATCATCGGAGGTCATTAGAGGTAAATAGAAACCAGGAGTAATTTGCAGAGTTCAGTAATGAACTCTAGGAAAGGCAAGTAAAAATAGCTGGGCAGTCGAGATTCCGAATCGTATGCCGTAGACGGGAGGTCGTATTTTAGTTGTTAAGAGCGAGAAGGCAAACTTGAGCCTGCCTCTCTCTACTCCCACGAGGCGGTCCGAAATTACTTCGGGCAGCTTTGGAATAATCGAGAAAGGGGGCATGTGTCAGTTTGCCTTTGTCGATTTTCCGAAACTCTACGAGCTCACGTACGCGTGAGTAGGGCACCTATTAATATAAATACGTAATACATCCCCAGTATCACTCATCCTCTCATTTGGGGCACACAGTTTCCCTCCCTGTGTGACTCGAAAAAACTTACGGGGGGAAAACCCTTACAAGGATATTGAAATTAAGTTAAAAGAATTCGGAAAATAATAAGGGTAAAGTGTAGCTTAAAATTGAAATTAATCACCGGTAGGAACCTCCATACTCGAATGTAAGAAATCTCGTATTTGTACGACTGTAAGAAGGTAGAAAATTTGAAGAAAAATGGAGGCCGATCCCATATAAAAGTTTCTGCGCGAAGGGTGGTGAAGACGCTCGACGCGGTTCAACGCCTCCCCCGCCTGTTTTATTTTTTATTTTGCGCCTATACTCGTGCACCGGAGTTTAGCGAGAAAAAATGCGGCGCGTAATATTGGATATCGGCTTGTTCCTCTTGTTCTCTCTGTCTCCGCGTACCATGCACATGGTACGAAGACGAGGAGACGAGCGGCGCCACATGGAGACGGTAACCCCGGCTCGTAACTAACGATTCCCCGGTAGCCGGCTACGAAAATAAACTATTTATGAATCATTCCGAGAATACACATAATTTCCCGGCTCCCTTCCACCAATCTTCTCCCTTTTTAAACGCCTCTGGTTCCCCTTTCTGGTTCGCGCGTCTCGCGTTCGTACTTTATTTCGGTTTCCCAGTCTGCGTCGTCGTCCTTTTCTTCTCCACCCTTTACTCCCTCCTTAATTCTCGTAAAACGTCGCATAAATCCTTATCATCGTTACGGACTCTGCCCCTCGTCCATCGGGGCGAAAAAAAACTCGCGAAAGATTGGTTATTTGTTCGCGCGTCCGCGATCAGGGGGGGTCGAAAACGAATGGAAATTGTTCTCGCTAAAAGAACCATCTAGCGATTATTGACTCCTATCTAGCGACGGGATCGAACGAATCGCGAGCAGCATCTCGCGATAAATAGATCCCATCTATTCGTGAATCTCAACAGAGTTCGACTAATAAAAAAAAAAGAATCTCTGCTCTGAACGTACGAATCTCGATTGTTATGCATGAGAATTCGCTGAACTGGATCCCACGATTTACCCTGTGATCTTGTCGCGGTAGAGCGGGTGGTTAATAAGCAGCCGTCAGTAAATTTCGTCGAGTTTGTCGTGTTCGTTTCTTACGCACCCGTTCTTTGTATATTTTCCCCGGAGTTGCTAAAACAAATCGCCCGCGGCGGGTCGTCAAAGACGTATTCAAGGAGCTTTTCCATAACCTACGACAAGCCGTGTTTGGAAGGCTGTTATTAGAATAACGTCTCGCGATTATGATCCAGAGTTACTTTATCCATAGTAGGTATTCGTTTTTTCGTCCAAGGTGGCGCCACACATCGGAATTCTACTCTATCGACCGTGGATTCACTAATTATTGATTCTTAAAACTTTCAACTCTTTCAGCTGAGAAACTATGCAATTAGTTTCATGGGGCAAACTGACCGTAGTATGCGTGACTTTCAATCGTATTATCACATACGAGGTGTACGAGTAGGCCTTTCACCTAATGGATTTTCGTGACCCAATCTGACTGCCATACCGACCTGAAAATTCGGAGGTGATTTTACCGTCAGTTGAAGAACTATTCACTGAATTAGTTTGAAACAGCTGTAGTGTTGCGTAAATATACGTGAGTTGATTATAGAATGGATTAAAATTAATTTCTAAATCTGTTGGTAACGTTGCGAATGACACGAAAATGGTAATGGGGTTTCGAAACCCCATAAAAATGGGCCGAAAAAATACATTGGGTGAAAGATCTACTCGTATACCTCGTCTCTGACAATACTCTAGAATCTTTGATGAATCAATGAGAATCAAATTTAACCTACCGAAGAAGCTCTACATTTATGATGACCTATGCAAAGCGGATCGCAGCTATTTGCTAATATTATTTAGTTTTTAATTAATAATTGCATTACCCAGCTGAGAGTGATACGATTATTAATTAAATGCTAAATAATATTACCCAGGTCTCACCACGAGGAGGTTGCTGCGAATGGAGACCCAACCACCCTCCATTAATAAAGTTCTTCTGTGACTAACGATCGTTGGTCGAAAACGAAAGTGCAATCGATAAAAGATGCACAACCAACGAAGTTGAAAGAGTTTCCAAAAGAATTTGTCTTGAAATAAAAATAACCTGCCTAACATAATGGCTAACCAAACACCTGTCTAACTATAAATCTAAACTCGTTTATTATATCAAGAAACAATTCTAAATTCGCAGCCATTAGCTCGGTGTCGCCCACGATAGAAAAGTCATTCTTCCACGAAGAATAACTTTTCTATCGTGGGTGATACCGATTACCAGGTCTCACCACGTGGAGGTTGCTGCGAGTGGAGACCCGAAGGGAGATAGATGGAATCCAAATTCCATCGATCTCCCTTTTACATCCTTAGAAACTAGATTAGTCGTGCCAAGTAATTATTTTGTTTAAAAGAGGGACGAAGCTAAATCGTGGGTGACGCGACGCGACGCGATACGACGCGATGCACCATGCAATAGTGCAAGGAACGAGAGACGCGAACCGACTAGCGAGGTCAAAAGGGTCAGCTCGTTGCCTCTTGGCAAGTCCGATCGAAGGGTAAGGGAATCGACGCACCCGACACGGGTTCCCCATTTCCCCCAAGCAGCCTGTTGGGAGCCAAATGGACCCAACTCGGGATGTCTGACAGAGAGAGGGATCCCGAGTCGGGGCTACCATAGACAGGAACAGTCCCTGATCCCCTCTAAGGCCGAAATACCCTTTCCCTTGGATCGTCTCGCTAGAGGACGGCAACTGACCCTTCGGGCCAGCTAATCGGCCGATCACTTGCTTTCTACATGGAAGCAGTGGTGATCGGAGGGGACCAGAGACGAGTGAGAGAGAAGCTACTTGTTACATAATTACTTGGCATGACACGCGACTACGCTAAGGACTTAGGTCTAAATACCAAGTAATTATTTTCTTTAAAAAGGGATGAAGCTAAATTGTTGGAGACGCGACGCGACGCGATGCTGAACCGTGCAGCAGATCTTCGGATCGAATCAACACTACCCTTGGTAGATTGATTTCTATTTCTAGAAATCGATCTATCATTGGCAGGCGACTAGATCTTTCGGACAAACTGGACGGCCGATCACATGTTTCGTTCGACGAAACAGCGGTGATCGAAGCGAGAAACGAGAGAACGAATCGAGTGAAGCTACTTGTTAAATAATTACTTGGCAATATTGGGGGACGCATACAGTAGGGACTTAAAATTAACGTCGAAGCTCGAGTCTGGTCAAGTTGAAGCTAAAATTCGGACGATAGAAGGAAACAAAGTTCCTTGGATGTTAGTTCTACCAAGCAATTATGTGATTAAAAAGAGGGATGAAGCTAAATCGTGGGATACGCGACGCGACGCGACGCGATGCTGAACCGTGCAGCTGATCCGAGGATCGAACCTACTGCCCTTGCTAACTCGATCTCAACAAGAAAACAGAGAACTGCAACCCCGAATCGAGGTCTCCATTTCTCCAACGCAACCCGCCGGGAGCCCGAAGGACCCGACTTAGGCTGTCTGACAAAGAGAGAGTACCTGAGACAGGGTCGACTTCCGCTGGAAGGTATGCGTTTCCGCAGAATACGGAAACTCCACACCTTCCAGCGAAGTGCCGTTTTCCCTCAATCAAGCTTACCAAGGGAAGGCGATTAGATCTGTAGGACCAGATACACGGCCGATCACATGTTTCAATCGGTGAAACAGCGGTGACCGAAGCTACGAACGAGGGAACGAGAGAACGAGAAGCTACTTATTGAATAATTGCTTGGTAGAACGCGGAAATATGTACAATAAAGAAATCTTCGACGTTAATTTTAAGATTCGCGACGAAGCTTAAATCTAATCGACTTGGAATTAAATGTCCCTCGGCGGATGTGGCGTACTCCCTCGATGTCCCTGCGAATAACCTGAAACTAAAATTGATACACGTATTAGTGACATACGAAAGGAAATTTAATAACCACCATGCAAACTAAACGAAGCGATGTACCTAAAAGTGAGAATCTATAAGATTCTCGATGCTAGACCTACCTAAGGAAATGTACAAAATTTACGCATGTTAGGAACAAAGTATTCTACCTATACTTGCGTAACGAGAGTATAATGTCGAAGTAAAATAGCAAATGACTACAACAATTGTCCGAAGAACCATACAAATTTCAAAGACGAACAGAAACAAAGATTGAAAATCCAACGATGAAATGAAAGAATGAAAATACCCAAGAATTAACCAAAATATATTAGCCAAATAGAACAAGAATAAAAATCTTATTCTAATTAGTGACATCGAAATTCATAAAATAATATACGAACAAAATACATAAAATAATATACAAATAAAAATGGTACATGACCCAACACAATTATGTCAATTCAGAAAATAAGGCAGAAGTAGAAATAGAGGAGGAACACATAATAACCAGATAAAACCGGACAGTAAAACAACACCAAATTATGACCAAACAAATAAAATAAACCGGTCAGTTTTGTGATAATAACATAAACAAGTAAAGTGAACTTACTACTTGTTGAGCATTAGTTACCATTACCAAGGAAGCAGCACCAGAGGTCCAGCTGTAACATAAGAAACGATTCGTAATTTAGCAAAAGCGTTAGACAGTTCCATAACGTTGAATTGGTGTCAAACGACAAAATAGAAGTGGGGAGAGCAATTTTAAATAGTTCTTACCAGTGGTCATCACGGTCCGGCACTGGTCAGTAGTGGTCAGTAGTGGTCAGTCGTCGGATCTCCACTGGTCAGCACTGGTCAGTTCTGGTCAGTTCTGGTCAGTCCTGGTCAGTCCTGGTCAGTCCTGGTCAGCCCTGGTCAGTCCTGGTCCCCCCCAGTGGTCACCGCTCCACGAATGGCCTGACGTAGGCCCGCGAGACCCGAGTCCCCTGGATGCTCCAGGGGAACTGAAGAATTTGTCCAGCGGTAGTCTTCGAGTGGGGAAGTCGAAGAGTGGGGAGACAGTGTCAACGTGAAGAGATAAGAACCATTAGAGAAGAATGCTATTTCGATTGGTCCCATCTCTTGACCCTTTCTGGATCTTCACTGGACCGCTGACCTTAATGTCAACCTCACTGTTGACCACCAGTGACCATAAGCTAGCCATTAATCGACCCATTAAAATCATTACGAAGATTAAAGCCTTCTTACGAGGAACCCCTTACAATTTGAAGCATGATCTTTTTAACATTTTGTTCCACTTTGAAAGACTGTATCTCGTGTTATAAAACACTCATGGTACAGCGATAGCGTTCATCCCACTAGCGATAGGCCTATTCTTTACCTCGTTTATGTGTAATGGGTATACATGGGTTGAAAAATAAACATGCCTGGGCAGTTGAGACTCAAAATCTGTAGTAGGTTCGTCACTCGAATTTTTTTCTAGAAAGTAGGTAGGATTTCGGGGGTATGTCTATTGACCAAAAATAATTGTAATTGACCCCTGCAACTAAGAATAATTTTTTTACATTGATTTAAAGATTTTTAATTTCGCCGAAAAATTTCTGCACCTACCCTGTCGATTTTTCGAAAAAATTCGTTTTTGTTTTTTAATCAATTTGTTTGACGCTCTACGGAAATGTTGTTTATTACTTTTTTGTAGGTGTTCACGAGCTCTACTCAGAAATATATTTCAATGAAAGTAGTTCACTATTGTAGGAGACCATTAGAATGAAGTAGTTTCTCCTCGTATCGCCAAAGGTACATGCAGCGCCGAAACTTATACAATAGGAGGTGGCTCCGTATATCTAATGTAATATTTAAAATTGTAAATTTAGGTTTGAAATTCTGTCGCGAAAGTTAAACGAGTAAGAAACAGACACGACATTCGTGCAATATTTAGGGCTAAATAGAAATAAATATCTGTCAGTGGAAATTGATGAGAATAGTTTCCCCGGTAAACGCAAAGGGGTCAAGGCGATCATCAACATCGCGGGCACCAGCTGTCAACTTCCGGTGGCAGTTCCCACTCCTGCACTCGTTCTAAACTTCACCCAGAGAGCCTAGGATCGTTTTACCACACGTATCGAATCGAATTGCATAGAAAGTACTGTTCGACGTTACTAGATTCGAAATTTGATATTGCTGATGTTTAAAAGCGTATATCGCAGAAAACGGTTCGACGTGGTAGGACGTGGAATTTAACATTCATCGGTTAAAAGTCAAAGTCATGATAAATGCAAGTGTTATGCAACGGAGATGCAGCGGAAATTGAATGTTTGCATGTTTAACACTCGAAGTTCTAATTTATTTGCTATCCCCGTTACTTGGACAATGGCGTTTCTGGGGAGGTTAATTATCAAAGACCCCATCCCATAAAGCATTCCTCTTCTCCTTGTAGAGCCCTTGCCGCAAGTTGTAATCTCGTATGCATTGTAAAAGAAAGGAGCGATTCTTGATGTTACATCACCGGCGTTAATAAACGGAAACGTGGGATGGCGGTCGGTGGTAGGAACTCGCGGACCGCGAAAAGATAAAATAAAGAAGGGGAAGAAGAACGCATCGCGGGCGAAAGCGCGGCAAAGGGACGGGGAAATGTAGAACGGGAACGCCGGCAAGAATCACCGAAGTGTAAACCCAAGCCGAAACTGCCGAAAGTCGAGCGACGCCAAAGTTAAATATAAATGTCGCGGCAAGCGTCCTGGACCGATGAACCAGCGTACCGACCAGTCTCTTCGTGATCTTGGTCGTGGACCGACACGAAAAACCCGACTACGGATCCGTCGTTGCGCGAGACGCACGATTTATTCCGCTACGATCGATCTTCCTCGATCATCGCGGGCCTTATTCGCTGGCCCAGAAAGTGTTGACGCGAAAAACCGTGCCCGATGAGAGTTCGAGGAGTCGTGCATTGAACGAACCCGATCGAACCGCTCTTCTTGATCACCGGAACGAACCGTGACCATTACCGGTGTGCCCTGCTGGATTTTAAAACCTCGATTACGCTCAACGTCCTACCGGTATCGTTACATTTCTTATTTTTACTACCGCTTTTATCTATAAAAATGACTGGTTTGCGAAATTCCTTGGACTAGGACTAAATGGATCCACCGCTGGAGATCGTGGCGTGGCTTTATTGCTCTGTCGGCCCTTTATTTATTTCGGTTCCATTTTTATCGGGACGTTTTCGGGAGTTTAAACAAAACTCGCAGCACCGTTTTGTTCGAGCTGCTACTCGTTATGGAGACGATGAAATTTTCGACCCTTCCGCAACAGCTGGTTTCTCGAATGCCTCAACGAGACTGTACAAAGATCTCCATGTTTAATTTTAACGATAGACTCATGCTAGAGAATTGGTCGATGGTTTGAACGGTAATCGCCCATCGGGGTTAACCGATACGAGCAATCTGTGTCAGGAACATCCGTTCTGAACCAAGACTATTTCTGTTCGTTAATTCGGCAGTAATCTTATTTTTGGACGCAGCATCCGAGGTCCAGGATCCAGCGCGCTAACAACCGTGGATAACGTCCGTGCCTCTTCTCGATACGATAGAATTTCAATCTCGTTTCGTTCAACGTAATTTTATTCGATGCGAGACGGCCGTGCAACCTTTTGCACCAAGTTCATCGCGTTCCAGTTTGCGCGCGCACCTCTTTCAAATCGTTTCTGTTTCCTCCCTTCTCGTAAATTTCTTCGTTTCTCGTTGGCAAAGGAACAAACAGTTTTCCATTTACTTTCTTTGTATCGTTCGAAAGGAACCCGTGCACCCGGAATTTATGTCTGATCGTTCTCGAGTGATCGTTGGCGTTATAAATAGACCGGCACTTGATTCTTCTCGATGCTTTATTGAAATCGGTGGAACGAACTCGAACGCACGAGCCGTCGAATCTTGGTCCGTAATGGCGCTCGTGAACTTTAACAAGAACAAAATGGATGCGTGCCTTTGACCAACCGTTTGTTGGTTTTAGAGGGGAGGAAGCTCCTGTATAAATCTCGGCCGATATTTTCCTAAACAGATGCATCGTTCGCCCCGTTTATTTTTACAGGTCGAAAACGAAACAGTGTACAATATGCATAATAAGCAATCTAATCTTGGCTGTAGAAAACATGTTTTCGATTGAAAAAATACACGCGTATCTTTTAGTAAATTCCTGGTAATGTTAAAATCACTATTACGTTGCTTAAAAAGCGGAAATAGAATAAAGACTCGGTATTGTTAGAGAATAGGCTGGTCGAATGTCCAGTATAAATTATGGGTTTTAGCGGTAAGCGTGAGATTTTTTCCTCGACGGAATTGAATGAAAGGAGAAGACGCGTGGCGTCGCATCGAACAACGATGGCGCCATGCACCCCCGCACATTCGCTTAGACGCACGCGTGCGACTGCAAGGCTAATTGTAGGTGTTAATATTCGCGTCACTTTCTGAAATATCTGACGCAGTCGGTGCAAATATACCTGGCGTGTCGGACACGTCTGTAGGCGCTGCTCGAGTCTCTCTAAAATAGAATTGTCGCTATATTTAGTCGGCCTACACTCGATATCCAGCCAAAATCTTTAGACCTTCGACCCGTGTAACCGCACTGACTTAACTTCCTTATATTCTTGTAGAAACTAGAGGAAATATTTCCTAATGCTACATTATTTTTAGGGTTTCGGTTTCTCTTTTCGATCCTCGTTCGTCGTGACGTCTAGGAAGATTGTTTTTACGCTCGAATACTCGGAGGAAAGTTTCGTTAGACCTTATTTTTTATTGCTTTAACGTGAAAAGTTAATCGACGTGTATTGCTCCAAGCATCGTTCAACGCGAGTGCTCGAACGTAATTTCAAGCGGTACGCGTGTCGAACAAGTACACGATCTCGTCGATAAGAAGCGCGGAAAGTATCGCGAAACCGTTTCATTTAACTTTGCCGCTTCTATTTCAACGTCTTCGCATTGTGTAACGTCACGCATGCTGCGCGGCGCCACGAATTGTCCATTATCCATTTTTCACACGCCAGCATGGCCATGTCGACGGAAAGGCAGACAATCGAAGCGCTTATTTCGAGAGACTTTTGGACGAATGCCCATCCTAATCTGCTTGCTCACTGCCACTGCGCGACCCAGAGCTCGTTAACCGTCCAAGATGCTTCGGCTTCCAGAAATTACCATCGGAGAATAATAAATAAAACTAAAACTAAAGGAGTTTTAATCGAAAGGATTAATAAGATAAACGAAGGGATGAACGAAAGATTGTGTTGGTTGCAGCGATGTTAGGTGATTGGGAAGTTTCGAAATAGCCAAACATGTCGCAGCCACCTTCGAAACCACCTGGAAAACCCGGCCCGGGGGGTGGTTGGTCCGGCAGACCGAACGTGCCGGGTCATTTCAGACCCCCGTCGCCGTACAGCCCCACGAGTTCGCCGCACATGCAACGTCCTCGGGGAGCAGCCACCACCCCGGTTCATCATGCTCATCCTACGTCCCCTCTGACGTATTCCGGAATGATGCACCCAATGAGCCCGGTACCGATCGGGATGCCGATTTCGCCTGGAATGTCGCCGGTCTTTGGATCGCCGACTGGCTACATCCAGTGTCCAAGGCCCAGATGGCCTTCGCCGATTCCGGTGGCAAGTCAGGCACCCAGACCCTTCATACCCACACAGGTACGTTGTTGTTGTTGTTGTTGTTTACCAGCCGCGTACTTTCATCTATTCGCGAATTGCAATTAAATTGGTTCGTCTCCGTAATCCGTAAACCATTAGGAAAGATAGAATCGATCGAGGAACGTCGATAATCGTTAATCTCGAAGCGGCTATGATATCGAATGATTTCGAAACCGAGAGGCGTTGCATGTCAAACGGAACGCGTGTCAACTCTCGCGAGAACGAGCGGAATCGAACGTGGCAGCGAAAGACTCGACGTTTCGAGGGTTCTCACTCGACAGAGTCCGAAATTCTTTCGAGTCACGAATACTCGAAGGCAAGAGGAGTCGTTTCTTTCACTCAAGGTACAACGTGTAATGAACGTTCGACGCAACGCGCGATGCTCGTACTTTCGCCACCCACGCAACGCGAAACGTCGGTCAAAATAAGGACCTAAATAAAATGTAGGCCGCGTCGAGTTCCAACGACCGGTTTCTGTAATGCACGCCAGGTGCAAATTGCACTCGGGTAACTTGCTAACGTGATAAAATTCACGTAGACGCGCGTTCAACTCGGTCGATTCGGCCCGACAAACAATCGCTATCATGACTCTCGGTACCGAGAGAACGAATCCTGCCTGTTCCTGTTAACTTTTCTTTCGATGCATCGATAATAGATTTCTTTTCGCTGGAACAGAGCTCGATGGAAAGTGGCGCAACGTCGCCTTTAGTCTGTGGACCACCGGAATACATGATCTCGCCGTACAGACCCGGCGATTACGAATACGTCGGCGTGCCGCTGGATCACTCGCAGACAGAAGAGGAAGCCAGTGGTCCTAGCACCGCAGAAATAATAGCCAACCAGAGTCAGGATTACGTCGACGAGAAGCTCGCCGAGTACCAGGCTACCATACAGCAACTTCAAAGTGAGTACCGTCTTCTAAAACTGCTCTATCTTTGCTTAGCCATGCCTATCGAAGGCGACAAACTAAATAGATTGTCCACGATACAACGATCGCTCTTGGACTATAAAGATCGACGAATGAATCGTTTAACCGAATCCAAGTAGCGTTTCGAAATAGATTCGAACAATTTAAATGTAAATTAGCGTGACAGATCCGTTTACTTGCCGGAAAATATAGGTTTGATCGACGTCGAATGCCAAGAAATGTTATTCCCGTGCAGTCCAAGACAGACATTGACAATGATCATCCGACGTTGATTATTTCACGTACAAAAAGCAATGTGTTCGTTGTGGTTACATGATATTTTTGGCAAGCACCAAGTCAATGAAAATCGGCCAATTCAAATTGCAGCTCGAGTCACGCTTTCGGCGTTTCGAAACGTTCGTGCAAATTGAATTAAATCAGCCCCTTGAACTCGAACGAGAGAATCGATAGTAGTTGAAAAACTACGTAAAAATTCTCTTTTTTTTGCATATGTATGTTTGTATACTTGATTATATTTAAACTAGCTCGACTACCAAAAAATCAGGCTAGAAAATAATTTACGAAAGAATCGGCAAAACCTGATTCGCAATATTCCGCGTGGATCGATTGCTGATCGATGGATATCGGTAGTCGGCACGAGTGTGCGATTCGCATATTTATCCGGTGAACCGTGCGGGAGAAATAGAAGACTATATAGCTCGGCTATTTATAAATAGACGTGACGACCACCTGCCCCACGGTACGTACATAATTGTCACCATTTTTTTCGTTCCTTTTTTTCCTTGCACGCACAAAACCTGGTCGGCCTCCAAACGTTATGGTCAGATAATCGGAAAGATTCGATCGATTTCGAGTGAAAATGTGTGTTACGATCGGAATAGATCGAACGAAATCGAATGTTTTCACCGACCTTACGATCACAGAAAAATGATTACCGAAAAGCGTATCAGTTTTTCACAGATAAAGCGACACAATCCCGATATAAATTTATTAAAGAGCTTACCGCGGACTTTGAATAATTCCTAATTCTAACAATGGGTGCGATTTAATTCAAGACGATTAGATAGGAATCGGACGAAAACACAAGTACCTGCGTTTCTTATATTACGAAATTGAACTTTAAACGAAAACAGCAACGTACATAAATGCGATCGTTATTTTATTTACTACGTACTGTTGAATTTGGATTACGCAACAGTGACACATAACGATCGATAACACGTAAACGTTATGCAGTATTACGCTACTGACAATATTGTACGTACAGTCTTTTATATCCCGAAACGTTACATCGTTTTAAAGCACGAAGAAACCGAAGCTTTAAATCGAATCTTAGCTCCGATAATAAAAAGTTATTTGCTCAGTCGCGTTTCGCGCTCGTCTTTCAAAAATTTATCCGCGGATTAATAATATCCTCCGGACGATTAAGTTTCGCGTGGGCGACCCCTTCGATTTTCCCATGGAAAATTGTATTTATTCGCCGGCGACTCCTATCGAAGGCAATTCACGCAACCTTCTGGAAATAGAATACTTGGTTTCAATTACTTGTCTTGGTCGTGAAACTGTATTAACTCGCGAGACGTCGACGTTGGCAAGGAAATACCTGATTGTTATCAACAACTTTTCCACAGTTGACAGTTTTTCGTAAACATATTGAAGAGAACTGCGTAGAGCGAGTCGAATTGAGCTGTTAGCTGCGGTTACGTCATAATGCGAATGACACGCGGAACGAGCGAGCCGGTGCCGGTAGACAAACACGGCTAGCGCGCGTGGTTTGAAACGGCGCGGTGCGGCGCCGCGGTGCCGTGCAAAGTGACATTTAGCCGGCTGGAGGAGAAGAACGCAGGATAAAGGCATCGATCGGCCGGCATATTCTCATCAGGAAGGTTGGGATCGGGTAGACGAGAAACGAGTTAAAGCGAGAGAGAGAGAGGAGGCGGCAGCCGGTCTATAGGCGACGACGGCGTGGAAACGTCGCGGCGCATGGCTCGGTTCGTCGTGATCGTGCCGATCGTCGTGGTCGTCGCGATCGTGCAATGCGTCTCGCGGGCACATCGAGTCGAGGCTCGAGGGGTATAGGAGGGCACGGAGGGCACCGCATGGAGGAACGAGGTGGGGACCCGGCGAGAGGTCGGGAAGAGAGGCACCAATATCGAACCGGCGGCCGTGGTGCGCGGCCAGAGTGCATTCCGTGAGCGGTGGACGCGTATCGCGTATACTCCTCTAAACGGCCGATATGCTCGCGTACGTTATTTCTTGGACGTAATCGCACACGCTGGACACTCACGATCGAACGTTGTACGAGACCGCGATAAAGGTTGTCGTCGTGCTCGTGTTGTTTCCCAACGCGCAGCGAAGCCGCTGATGTACGTGCGCGTAGGGTGTGGTGCGCGGAGAACAGGTGTCCACGAGCTTAGCTCGACCGTGAAACGATCGGAGGCCGGAAACCGAGGAACGCACCACCGCGTTCACCGGCATGAATTTCGAAAGACTCGCGACTAGGTAGGTATGTCGACGCCACCGAAGAGCGAGAGTCCTGCCGAGAACCGTACCAGCCCCGGCAGTCCGAGGACACCACGTGGTGCTCGGCTACGGGACAGGGTTAGCTTTTTCGAGCAGGTGTGGTCCGGCCGACGAGCGGCCAGCACCGAGGAGCTTTTCCACGAGATCGATGCCAGGCGACAGCACGGTAATTTTCGATCGGCGACCAACACCAGGCCCTCCTCCAGAGCCAGCGACTCCTCGTTCGAGGAGAGTTTCGAGAGACTTGTAGAAGAGGGAGAATTGAACGGCTCGAAGGTGGTAAAGTTCGAAAAGATTACCGTTAGAAAGAGCGTGAAGGAGATCGGTACCGATGACCTGACGACGCATCACCATCGCGTCCTGACCGCGTCCAACAGGACGCCTAGCGAGGAACACGCCCTCGAGGATTCGGCTTATCAGAGCCACAGCTACGGCGCAGCCAGCCATGGGAGCAAATCCAGTTCGGTTACCTCGTTCACGAGGTTCCCTTCGGAGGAGAGTCTGCCGCAGAGGAGGCTCGGCAGCCCTCACCAGCATCTGGGGACCGACTATCGAATGCCGTCCGAGTGGTCCACGGAGTATAATGCTCCGGGTTTCCACAACACCGACAGAATCGAAAACCTGCACAGCAAAAGCGAATTCGACGCTCAGCAGCATCTGGGCTTCGACGATCGAACGCCGTCCGAGTCCTATGCACAGTATCATGCTCGGACTTTCTACAACATCGACAAGATCGAAAGCGTGCTCAGCAAGAACGAATTCGATGCGCTCATCGTTAAAATTAAAGGTATTTGTTCGGTTATCGCGGATCCAGCTTAAGGTTTAAGAGTTGATTCACCCTGCCGGAGGGGGTTGCGAGCGCCGTGGGCGGACGAGGGACGCCCGAGGGGGTGGGTTCGCTATAATCGGGAAACGATTGGGCGTTGTGCTTCGTTTTAAGTATGTTAAATTTTTCGGTTGTCGGTTCGCGATTCTCAATGTTCCTGTTACTTTCTGAACCAACGGCAAAACAAAGATAGAATCGCGAAACGAGAGACCGATTGTACATCCAAGATAAAATAAACTTGGCTTCGACGCAATTAAAAAATGCTGGGTGTTATCGAATTTACATAACCGAGATTCTTTGTTTTCCTCGAATATGAATTCTCATTGTAGTTAATCGCATCGCCGTCTGGTTTCTTTTCGCGTTTCTACGAGAGAAGTGGTTGCAAGTTGTTCTAGTTCGAAAGGTAAACTACTTGTATCTCCCTTTCACGAAGTCTAGGAACCTTTTGTCGCTGCTCGAACGATCGAGCTTGCCTTAAACTGTGCGCGCACCGCGTCGATACTACCTACTAGACGGCTATACTATAATGCATCGTAAAAAGTACAAGAGAAGAATATTTTTGACTCGAAAGGATCGTTACCTTCGTACCGAGCATTTGCATAGCTCCTCGTCTCAGAGTCGAATGAACTTTTAATCGACCAACGCAGATACATATTTGTTCGTAATTTCATGGCGAGCCGGGCAGTAGCGATACGTTCGCCTGAAAGGACGAATTCAACGTGTCAGTCCTTGTTCCTGTTTCCAGCGTTTGCAAGGACGAGCCACGATCTCGATATCGCGGTATTATTCCATTTCTATCTTCGAAAGACGTCTCTGTCCTTCTCGTTCTTCTCCGAACGTCAAGATTCGTCTTAGTTCGCGTCACGTATTGCGCGTCAGCGACGAAACGACCTCGCAGCTTTTTTCATACAGCCAAATTGTCCCAGTTTCCACGGTTTCCGATGATTCCCGTGTCTGGAATCTCGCGGATTTCGAGTTGCGTTCAAGTTTTTAACTCGACGACCGAAGCACCACGGTCCAAGCACCTGCCTATTCCACGATCAATAGTAGTTATTCGTCGCGTATTAGCAATTCCCTCGGACCATAGTGCTTTTCTTGCTTAATTATTACTGCCAAGAGAAACGTGTCAGAATCTTCTCTTCGTTTCCGACACGACCGAAAACTGATCCTCCGGGATAAGATAAGAAAAGAGCTTGCGTATCTTCGCAGATTCGGAACAGTTGCAAACTTCTTCTACACGAACATACGAGAACGAGCGTGTCGCGTGATCTGTCTTGCACTTTGATCGATAACATCAATTTGCGGTTTGCGTTCGATAATGGCGTTTATCATGGCCCACGCACATTGGCGCGCGTTACGTGGGATAAACTGGAAAGATCGGTCGAGAATGCAGCTTTCAGGGCCACGGTCGATGTCACTGCTACGAAATATTTTCGCCTCGAACGAGATACTCGCGTTGAATTGAAACGTGGTCTGGCTAGAGGACAACGAGGATAATGCCACGCAGTGGCGGTGCTCGCAGTAATTGACGCATCACGTTTCTGGACAATTTAGGAGAATGACTTCGATACGAACCACGATCGAATTACTTTGCGTTTAGCGTACAGGCTGGTTATAGAGATATGGACGTCCCTCGATCAGACTCCACGATATCCTGAACCGAATTAGGATCGTTTGCGAGGTTCTAGGATCGTGTCGCTTCGTTTAAATCGAGATTGTCTTACGGGTGTGTGCTTGGAGCCATTCGCGTCGACACCGTGGCTATTACAATTGGAACAATCGGATTGAAATTCAGATAGTAGCAATTTCGTTGCCAGATGGAGATAAACGGCTGCGTCGTTGGCGTTTCATTTCCAACAACATCGATCATACAAATGCTATTTCGACGCGACGTTAATCCATGCGAAAGGAGAAAAAAAGAAATCGATCACGATGCGGTTTATACTATATGTTTTCCGAAAGTCGACGATAGTAACGGACAGTATGCGGAGAATACGGCTCGTTCAAGACGTTTCTTGTTAAAAAAAAATGGGGAGAAAAGTGGAACAAAGTTGTCAGAGAAGTTGGCTGAAAAGGGCTTTGTATTAGAACAACGCGATGCTCCGAATTCTACGAGCCACGATACAATTTTGGCACCAGTTCTCCCACACCGCGATACCTACCGCGGCACTGCGTATGTAAATGGTTACTCAATGAGCGAGAATCAGGGCAACGAACCGTTGATCTGTTCCACGCGAATAAATAAAATGAAGCCTGTTGGGTCAAGATAACGAGCAGCGCCGTACGAACGATCTGCTCGCACCCGGTGTCAACGGTAATCACTCGTCGTGCGTTTCTTCTTTTTTTTCATTAAAAATCTTTCTCCGAGCATCTTTGCTCGTATCTCGCTTTCCGTGTAGTTTTCGTATCGCCTGGCCTTATCTACTTCGTACTGTACCATTAGAATTGCCCGCGATAAAATATACAAATAAATATGTCTTCGAGTTTAATATTTAAAAGCGTTGCTAACGTCTGCGTCCGGTTCACTGCGCACACAACAGACCGGTCTCCGCTTTAATTGGAAGCAGGGGAACGGAATAAAATCTCTAGACGGATAAGACGAGCAACGACGAGTAAGCTAAGAAAGAACGGTGGCGGGGGCGGGAGCGAGGTCAAGGTCACCGCTAGTCCGCAGTTATTACATCGTTACGTTACCAGTGGCCACCATTCCGAATGACGTTGAATTTCGTCAATGCGAGACAACCTTCCAACCATCAAACTCATGCTGTTTCGTTTGAATTTATAGGTGCGTTTGTAAACATATTACATCAGCGCTAAACTCGATCTCTAAATTTAACGCGACACAATCAAACAAAACATTAGCGAATCGTTGGAAAATCTGATACGATCGAATGTGTTGATGATGTCTGGTGTGTGGCGTATAAAGCGTAATGTGGTAACACGTACTAATAGTAAACGATGACGTTATTGGGCGTCAGTTCAAGGCCGCTCCCACCGCACTCGCCTTCTCTGGAACCTTTTCGTTCCAACTTTCCTTGTTCCTCCACCTTACGTTTTCTCTCTCCATCTTTTATTTCGACTTTCAACGTCTGAACGATTTCTGTTGGTCATTCCTTATTATCGCGTTATAAAACACAAAGAAAGACGAATCGTTCGTTCGTCGTCGATAGCCCGGAAAATCGACCGCGCGAGGATTGTTTCGTAAAATTGCACAGCGCGCAAATTAACGAGAGGAGACGACCTCCTGGCGAGGAATCGGTGTTACCTGCCAATCAAATTGGGTCGATCGATAATCAGCTTGCGAGACGCCGTTCATATTACGAAACTTTAATCTCGAATGAAAGACAAATTCGATCCGATCCTCTCGAGACGCGTGCTACATCGTCGTAGGCTTCGCTTCCGGGTAATCGGATTTCATTTTTTATCCAAGGTCGTGCAAGTGTTTAATAACTGTACGCGAGACGTTTCCTCGTGCATCACTCGTACCTTTCCAAGATTCAATTCCCAGCCATCGAATACGATAACGAATTCTGTTCAAGATACGCTACAGTTTCATCATTGCGTGCACATTGCGTGCAGGTGCGTTTCCATTCATAAACGGCTGGCAATTAACGCCAATAGGTACTTGCAATGTCTTGACAATTGAACGATACCGTGTTATCAGACCAGACGTAGACCGAGTAAGTGATTACCTCTATGCTCGAGACACGTAACAAGCACGATAAACTCGCAGCAAAAACGAGCAAGTTACGCGTTAGATAGGTCCAACTATTTTGCTGAAACTAGGAAAATCGAAACGTAAAAAGATCGATGGTTGACTATATTCCTGGAACTCTTTTTAAAAACATGCGCTTATAAAAAAAAAGATGAGCAAAGCTTTTTACACGGGAGACTCGACAGGTTCGAATTGCGGTTCGTAGAGTACAGCTTGCAAGATTTATGCTTCTTTCTCCGCTTTTATGACATACACGAATAGAGAGGCGTTTCGTTATTGGCACGTAACAACTACAAAGAGTATACTCTTTCGCAATAATTTCAAAGAGCGTTATATTATCGTCGCGGAAGTGAGTTGATTTGCAAATTTGCGAATGCTATTTACATAAAGCGTCGATAAATTTCCACTAGAAAATACACCCGGCTCTATATTTAGAAAGCATCATAGATTCTATTTGAAGCCACGATGCTACAGTCGATTTCTCGTTCCGAGAATCGAGCGTTGACCGAAAAGGTTACGATGCAACTGTCCCGGTTTTACGCGGCTCAGCCTTGCGCGACTCCGACGCGATAAAAAAAATCCTATTTAGGCTCGATCCGAATCGGCTCACGTACGATCAGATTTATGGTCGATTCGAGGACAAACAAGCGATCGTTTCGCTCTCGGGGAGCGTGATCGGGAAAAGAGGGAATGCCGGGTGGGGCCGCGACGACCACGAGAAGAGAGTTTCAGCTCGCATGGTCGAGCTCGCATGCCTCGATTTCTCCAATTTGCTTGACAAGCAACGCGCGCTCCCCGATGGCATGCGATCTTACCTCATCCCCTCTGAACGCTCATTAGGAACTAATTAACAAACAATCGCTCGTGCAAACATACGGTCAGTCGTTTTTAATGGAGAGTGATCGTGACGACCGCGGCCAATTCGATCCTTGGACAGATTCCTTTTAATTTCACGAGTGGCCGTATGCTTCCAGAACCAATTAATAACATGCATGAATGATCGACGCGAGCTAATTATAGTTTTCGCCCCTTAAAAACTTCGATCCTCGAACAGTCGATTAGACAGCGTGTATACGCGACTGCATGCATGGGAAATGGCGTGCAGTTGCATTCGATAATTGGAAGTTTGCTTTACGTTCTTACAAATTTCGAGCCCTTTAGGAAAGTCGTTGCAGTGAACATTATTATCGCGTTGTGTAAACTTGTTGCTGAAATCGCCGGCTATTTTAAGCCACGATCACCGCTAAAAACAGAGCTTAACAGTCGCGAAATATATGTATGTATGTGCACTTCACCCTGGCATAGGTCTCTCGGACCTGGCCTCTAATGATATCATTTGGAAAAATAAAACGAGCTCGCGCCGATGTTTAATTACGTACGCATCGTGTTAAATTCGATCCCGGCGATATGCGTTCTTTCTACTTGTACAATTAATCGATTCTCTTATCGCGCGACGAATGTCAAGGTTGCATTTCATTATCACGAGATATATTTTACTCGTTACGATCAATGACCATGAATTTCTTTCATCGATCGGATAAAAATGAACGTACACGAGTACAATGGTTCTAGTTACATTAATATTTTCAAGATACCGACACTCGTATATGACAGCGATCAAACAATGTTTTAAATGATAATGCAACTTGATTATTTTAAACGTGAAACATTTTATTAAATGTCGTTCGAACAGTTGACTCGTCGTGAGTCACTGTAATTAAAAGCATCCGAGTTAATTGTAGACTCTGGTATCATCAAGAGATTCAAACTTTTATTCGACATCCGTTTCGATAGGATTGCTGCGCAAACGCGATCACAATTATTTAGAGTAACGTTATAAATTACAGAATTCACGAAGAAAAGCTAAAACTGACGTCGTAAAAATTTCGAAGGGGCGCTGGCTTCGAAGATTTCTCTTGATCTTCGTTTCGCTAATGAAAGAAACGCCACGCGGACGGCTTTTGATCAAATGGAACACAGTGACGCGTAAATATAGTGTAACCCGGTCGAGTAAAAATGCACAGAAATCCACGGTTGATGAACCAAAGGAAATTGTAGATTCGTCACGGATATCGTTTACTCTCGATGAATTTAATATCCTTTGCGAACATCGAACGTACAGTGGTTACGATCTCTTTTTACTAGTTCAAGTTCGACAAAAATTCGGAGCCGGAGCAAAAGCAAAGAGAATCAAGGTGATCTAGACGAGTAAAAAGGAAACTCGATCAATCTCCTCTCCTTCGAAAGACGTTATCGTGCGTATGAGCTCATCCGCGAGAATTTGTCCCACATCACCGATCCCCCCACCACCGCTCCTTCCTCTTGGTGGCTTTTGCTTTCGACATCACGTGGCCCAGAGACGAAAGCGCTAAAAATACAAATTTATATGTTCGTCCGGTTTATACGTCTACCTTTTTTTCGAGGAAGAAAGAATTGGCGGGGGAGAGAAAGGCGAGATAATTTTAAATGTTAGCGACGATCGAACGGGGAAAAAACGAGTAAAGAGAAAAGGATCCGCGTCGTCCACGTTTCCATCGAGCAACTCGAAGAAACCGACTATTATGCGCGACTGACTTCATTGACGTTAAGTAACGACTCGCCGCGTCGATTGTTTCTCTTAATTGTGTGTTTTTTTCAAAGCACTCTTCGATCCCACGTGGCGCCGGCCGACATTTCCGATACGTGTTATCCGCGTCCAAGACAAGCCCGTTTCGAGGGCGCCGAGGTTAACGAGTTTACATTTCCAACAACTTCCAATAATAGCATGCTGGCGCATCGTTAATGAAAACTAACTTAGCTATATGTACTGACTTTGACAAGATTAAACGACACCGAGTAGAAAAAACTATATAAGGCAACGCAATATTGATTTGAAAGATAAATCTCCGTAATTGAGTCGTATGCTTTCTGTTATTTGAAAATGATTATGGCCATGAATCTCAGCCAATTTAGAATGGGCCCTCGAAGGATATAAATCTCGGTTCGCGTCGATCGTTAGGATCTATAATTATAGATCGAGTTCGATCCATCGATCTGCTAATTGAGAGAGTTCCAGTCGCTTTATTAATTCATGGTGCAATCGGAGATCGCGTTGAACGCACGATTGATACGCGTCGCGAAGAAATGCACGCGTAATGCGCCGTGAAATTACACGTTCCGAACGAAGGATATAATTTAGTTGTTCGTCTCGATCGCTAGACGCGCGAGGAACGGGTATAAAAAAAAAATAAAGAGCTGAAACGAGGCGTCGTTGATTCGTAGATCATCGAAACGGAAAGAGGCGAGAACGAATGAAAACGAGGTGTGAACGAACGATTATGTTACAGCATGTACGACGATGCATACTCGGTATTTTATCGGTGCTTTTAATGGCGAGGTTATGAGAATCTTGGCCAATAAATTTGGGTGATCTAGTATGTCTCGTATACCGTTAGAATTAAGCGTAATAATCTTTCAACTAATATGCAGTTCGCGTGCAATCGTAAAGCAGCCGCGTATAAAAATGACCAACGACGAATAATTCTATATGTTACTGCAATAGTTTGGGTCAGGACTATTGCCACTTTTATGCTAGCTCCGATATTAATCGTTCGAATGGCACGATACTTGGCGCGAAAAATAAAATTCAAACAGACGCCGCCTGTTGGAACAGAGTTGGCCAGCTGTTTATCGTACATCATATGGCGACCGGTAACGATCATTACTATGCTTGCATGTAGATTGCTATTAAAAACTGTCTCCGTGCCAATGACACGGATCGTTTCATCTTCCGCTCTCTATGTCTCGGTAGTTGTTCGGTTTTACGCGCGACTCTATGGCAACTATGCAAACAAGAGGATACGCGTATTCTTCGCTTTGAGATGCTAATACACTTTGGAAAAAAATTTCCATCGGAAGACGAATGGTACGAAGGAAAAAAATCGTTGAGACAACTTTTAACGATAAACGTATACATACATATAATAAGAATTGGCATGCTACTACGATCGTTCTGTTGTCAAAGAGATAATAAAGTTCTGACGCAGGTGCGCGATAAGCTCCAAGAGTATTTTAAGTTTAGAATATCGAAGCTTACCGCCGATGAAACCACGTTAAATTTACAATGCGAGAAACCGATTTCGACGGTTCGACGATCTATTCACCGTAAAGAATCGATCGATGAATCTTTCGTGCAAGATACTTTCGATGTGTGGAAATTTTACTACTTCTCATTCCGAGAACGCGAAATGTAGCATTTTCAACTCGATTTACGGTTCGTATACTGTAATGATCACGAGAGTACGCAATTGACGGTGACGTAATGCGAGTCAAGACTGAATCACTTGCAAGAACGTTGCATACATCATTGCATATAATTTTCTTTCGAACTTTATTATCAATATCTTGAGACATTCTGTCAGAATTATTCGTGAAATATAGTTTACGAGATAATTCGCTTACTAGCGAGGTCGCGATTTTTCTATTATTCTATCAACGTTTCTTATTTTTCTCCCTAGGTAATGGAGAATTTCATTACGAGGTAGAGTGTATTTCTGGCTACGATAAAATTATTCTCTCGCAGTGTCTTTGCTGAAACGACTGACATAATTCCATTATCTAAAGACACTTGACATTTTTCATGCACATATCCGATAAATGGCAACGCGATAGTAAATCACGTAGAAGTCGTTCGGTACGACAACCTTGAGATTAAACACGCATCGAAGATTAATGCCAGTAGCTTTGCAGTCTGCGAAATATAAAAAATAAGTAAGATGAAGCACGGGTGGTGTTCGTTTGAAATAAAAATATCGTTCTCTTTTCAGACGAACAGGAACGAGTACAGAAGAAGACCTTTGTCAACTGGATCAACTCCTATCTATCCAAGGTGAGCAGCATTTTAAATTTCAAGATAACAATAATAATAATATTGATGATGATTAAAAGTATTTTGTCGTCCACGTCACGTTACGCGAACCTTTCTTTTTCTCTATCGTCCCTTCGTATGCATATAATAAGGCAACGCTGAAATTACTTCTCATCACGAATATCAGAGGCTCGCTGGGATAACTCGTGCCTGGCTCGCGAGTCTCGATACCGCTCCCCTACTTCCGCACTTCCGGATACTTGGAAACTTTGAATTAGACATCCCAGCCCACTTCCTCGCGACATGCATGCCTCAGAAGCGGCACGACATTGCGTTCAAAGCCCGTTCCGTGGACTCGACTTAATTACCCTCTCGATACGAGAAATCTTTCGCGCTTTCTGCCTTCCCGATTAATCCTTTCGAACGAATCGTTCCGTCTACCGGTATCCGTTTCCAGCGTGAAGACTAGTTTCAACAAACGGTGTCTACTTTCAGAGAATGCAACCGCTTCAAGTAGTAGATTTGATCGAGGACCTAAAAGACGGCACCCGCCTACTCGCGTTGCTCGAAGTGTTATCCGGCGAGAAACTGGTAAGTTTGTATAGAAGCCTCGAATAGTAGAATTTTCAAACGTTCCGGCGGCACGACGAAACGCGTTTATCTGTTTGCAGCCGGTCGAACGAGGCCGTAACTTGAAGAGACCGCATTTTCTTAGCAACGCCAATACCGCGCTTCAGTTCTTGCAGAGCAAAAAGGTGAGTAAACGACAAAGTATAACGCGTCTGGGAGTAATAACATTTTCCGATCTGTTTGCAGATTAAATTAGTGAACATAAATTCGTCCGATTTAGTCGACGGAAGACCGCCGGTAGTGCTAGGCCTAATATGGACCATCATCCTGTACTTCCAGGTAGACGTTGTTTCGTTTCAACTTATACGGTCGATGCTATACGCAAAAAGCACTGTTACATCTAGAATGCGGTAGCTGCTTAAGTCTGACGCTCTAGCCACGTATAACGTTCAATTACATAAACGTGCTACGACATACGCGGTAGCATTGCAATCGTTTACAGCGGTGATTAATTTGGGAATCTCGAGGATCGGTCGTTTTTTAAATAACCCCGGGCAACTATAACCCCGCGTACGCGCTTCTGTCTGGTAAACGTTATAAAGGGACCGAGAATCGTTCGATCAGGAAAAAATACCTTGTCTCGAAAAAATGAAATTAGTCCTCGTTTAGAGCGAAGTAAATTACTTTCGATTCTGCTAACCGTGTTTATTCTATAAAAACAAGCTACGATCGAAGGATCGAAAAAAGGTGAGTAGCTATAAAAAGAGATTGCTGTCTAACTGGTACGACTTGACGAAACAGAAAAACCATAGAGAGAAAGTCTCTGTACGCAGAGAGTAAAATATATAGCACGCACTTGCATGATTTAACGCGTCACGTTGATAATACGCACGCTAGTACCCTATTCCGTGAATTCTTGTCCATCGCGGGTCTCGTTGGTCCGCGATCTATCGATCGTCCGTTCTTTTTCTAGATCGAAGAGAACACGCGTGCTTTGGAGTATCTTGGACAAACGTGGGGCAGCCAGAGCAGCCTGGAGAGTCTGAGCAGCCAGGGTTTGGCGGCCAGCGAAAGGAAACGCATAAGCAGCGAGAAATGGAAACAGGGGGCAAGGAAGACTTTGCTCCAATGGGTGACCAATGCCCTGCCCAAGTTAGTATTCGCGAAAATACTAAATCGTGGGTATAGTAGACGCACGATTTCGATATTTCAGGGATATCGGGATCCAAGTTCGCGATTTCGGCGAGAGCTGGCGGGACGGCAACGCCTTCTTGGCAATCATCGACGCGATTAGAGCGAATCTGGTGAACATCGCTGCCATGCGAGAAGCCTCCAACAGGGCTCGTTTGGAAACTGCCTTCCAAGTAGCCGAGGTGGAACTAGGCATCGCCAGACTCCTCGACCCGGAAGACGTTGACGTTCCCCAGCCCGACGAGAAATCCATCATGACCTACGTCGCGCAATTTTTACACAAATACCCGGAACCAGGATCCAACGCTTCCGACTCGTTCGCCGCTGTCCAGCAGGAACACGATCGATTGTTTAACTGGCTCAGCGAGAGAGTCAGATACCTGGAGCAGTTGGACAGAACCAACTCTTTCCCACTGAATTACGAGGTACGTTCGTTCGTTAAAACATCAAATATAAATACACGTATGGTGTGACGTTACCGCTCGTGCTTTCAGGAGTACGTTGCCTTAAAGACGGAAGCTGACCAGCAGTTTGTGGTGTACGATAAATTGCAGCGTCTCGTCGAGACGCCTAGTATGATTAGCATTACGAGAGACTCTTGGAGACGCATACAAAATCTATGGAAGACGTTTGAAATTCTTGTAAGCCACGCAACCTCGGTAGAATCGAACACTTGTAGCATTTGTTCCGGGAATAAGTGAATAACCCACTTTGCAGATGCTGCATTGGCTGTGGTTCCTAGACTCCAGCCTGCCGGGCGAGTTGGGCGAGCTGGCCAGATGGTTACGACGCGCCGAAGCCCTTTTGATCTCGGACGACGACATACCGGAGGAAATGACGGAGGAAACGGCCAACATAATATCAAACAAGCTAGAAGATCACAAAAAGTTCTTCCTCGACCTACCGCCTATGACAGAGAGGTTCCAAGCGGCTAGGAATTCTCAGCTCGCGCTGCAGGTGCAGCCTCAACAGTTGAACAACATGGCTAGCCGATTCGAGAGTCTAGCAGATCGCGCCGCGAAGCGCAGGATCAGATTAAAGTTCCTCGAGCACAAGTGCTGCCTTATCGCTTTCTTGTTCCTAGTCGAGACGAAGCTAAAAGGATGGAGCGTCAAGTACGGCACCGAGGAGAAGGTGCACCAGATGTTGGAACAATACCGAAACTTTGTATCTCGAAACAGAATCTTCCAGGAGTTCCAGAAGGCATATCTGGACATGCAGCAAGTCGTCGATGATTATAAACGCGAGGGTAACGTTGGTAAGTCATATAAGTCGTATTTGGGGATGATCGTATCGTTACAAATCCCTTCCTATATTCTGTTCTAGACAAAGAGGAGAGCTTGAGCATCGATCGTTTCATGCGAGAAACCAGCGAGAAATGGAAAAGCGTCTCGATGGACCTGCGTTGCGTGCAAAGCATGCTGGAGGAGGTTGTGGCCTACTGGCGCCGATGGAACATCATCTCGGACGAGTTCGAGGCCTGGTTGATTCGCGCGGAACCTGCCTTGAATCTACCCGAAGAGGATAAAATGGAATTCTTCCAGGACATAAGCGTGTGGAAGGACAAACACCAACAACTTTCGGACACTGTCACTTTCCTGATCGTCACGTCCGACGAGCCTGTTGCTCTGCAGCTCAAGCAACGTTACACGAATCTGACGACGAGATGGGAATCTCTGTTCCAAGAAGCCAAGCAGTACATGCATGCTGGCGACCTGATACGAAACAGAAAAGATTACAGAGCAGGGGTAGAGACTCTGCAAAACTGGCTAAGAAATGTCGAGACTGCCTTGGCAGCCACCGACCTGACCACCACCGAGAAGATCAAAGCCTACGGCGAGAAACTTCAAGTCTTCCACAACGAGGTGGAGGGTATCGAGGATCTCTTCAAGATTATCAGCAAAAAGTTCCAAACTCTGATCCAAGACTTGTCTCGCGACGAAGTGGACAAGATGATGAACACGTTGAAGAAGGAAAAAGAGGCTCTGGTTAAAGTCCGAGCCTTGATACCGATGCAGCTGCACTTGTACCATCAATTGCTGGTCCAGCAAGAGTCTTTGGAGGCTGGGCAAAAGGAGATTGCCGCCTGGTTGGACGAAGCCGAAAAAATGTTGACCGGTATGGATCTTTCGGGCGGCAGGGAGCATATTTTGGCTCAGTTGGACCGCCACAAGGCCTTCTTCTCGAGAACCCTCTACTACAAATCGATGCTAGAGTCCAAGAACAAAGTTTTCACCAGTATCGTCAAGTCCGTGGACAGCCACGCCGACGTTGCGACCGCGGAAGGTGGCAGAACGCTCAGAGAACTGAACGAGCGGTTCAACAGAGTGTCCCAGGCTGCTCAGACCTGGGATCAACAGCTGCAAGAAGCGGTCAGATGCTGGACCAGGTTCAAAGAATGCGAGAGGCAAGTCTCCGAGTGGCTGTCAGTGGCGGAGACGATGATCAGCGACAAACACACGGATAACAGACGCTCGATAGAGTATCACAAGAACTTTTTCAGCAACGTAAACGAGAAATGGATTCAGGACTTTGTAAACGCCGGACAAGATCTAAAGAATATTCTGTCCGTTGGGCAACAAGCTCCCATCGTCGAGGCGGTCGAGGCGCTCCAAAAACGCTGGAAGGAAGTGCTCACGTTCGCGCCTCTTCATCTTATGAGACTCGAGTTCCGTCTCGACGAAACAACGTTCCTACAGTACCTGAAAGAGATCGAGCTTGAGATCAACTCCGAACAGCAGGCTCTCATGAAGAACGACAACGTGGAAAGCATACTCCATCGGAACAGAGAGTTTTTCGTGAACCGTGGCACGGTGCTGGAAGTCGAGAAATGTTTGGAAACTTTGAAAAAGATTAGCCACGCGTATAGTAATCTGAAACCGAACGACACCACTCTTTCCGAAGCAGCGCAAAACGCCGAACGTCTATGGGAGTATTCTGCCCAGAAAGTGGAAAGTTTGAGGGAGCAATTGAAGCAGGTGCCTCAACAGTGGGCTGCTTACAAAAAGAAGTTAGTACGGTGAAATTTTACTCGGAGATTTTCCGCGTTTCCTGTCTGCTAACGCTTGTTGGTTGGTTTTCTTTCAGATTCGACGAGATGGTCAGATGGATGGATCACGTGGACAGTAATCTCAGAACCATACTGCACGAAGTGAACACTTTGGAGGAATTCGAGACGGAGAAAACGATATTCCAGGTAAAACCCCGGTTTTACTTTTCCATATTTTTACAGTTTTGTTGCTTCGAAATCCTTTAATCGTTTAAATTCCACTGTTTGTGTATTTGTTACTTTTGCATTCCATCCTTCTGGATACGTAGGTTCAACTTGTGACGGTAAATACAACTGTAGACGATATTCTATTTAAAAATGTACAGACTACGAAACGGTGGTGTAATGTTCTTTGTTTAGAAAATTTGCCGAGAAGCGGACAGCAAGCGCGAAGAAATGAAATGGTTGGTTCAAACCCTGGACAGCTTGACATCCAACCGATCCGACCACGAAGCTCTATCGGAACAGAATCGTCTGGAGCAGCTGATAACTCGTTACAAGAACTTGATACCAACGATAGAGATCACGATGACGAAAACTGACATTTATTCGAAAAGCTACACCTACAGGAAAGAAGTCCGCGAGGTGTGCACGTTGTTGCACAAGGTCCGCGAGCAATCCAAGATCGACGTGGTGTCCGAGAGTCCCGAAAATCTGCATAGCGCAGTGTCCCACCAGGAAACTCGCCTCGGTCAATTGGAACAACAGAGATCGAACATTGTAAGCATGCTGCAACGCGGCAAGGATCTTCTAAAGGACCAACACGCGCCACCTTTCGTCTCGTTGGAAGTTCAGCAGCTCGAGTCCAGCTGGAACGACACGTACGGTCAAAGCGTGGAGACCCTCAAGTCCCTGAAGAGCTCGCAGAAGCTATGGAACACCTACTTGAATCAGAAGGAAGAAATCCTGAAGTTGATCGAGCAAGCCGAAGAAGAACTGAGGAAAATCGAGTCGACTAGCTATTACGATGCTTCCCAAGTGTCTTCCGACCTTCAGAGCAAACAAGACTTTGGCTCGACTCTGAGAAAGACTGCCGAAGAATTGATTAAAAAGCTTCGCGAGACGTACGCGAATCTAACAGACGTCGCGTCAACGGAACGCAAAGAGATTCTCAAGAAGGAGATCACGCACACCGAAAAGAGAATGGAGACCACTTTGAAGATCGTCCAGGAGAAGGTGGTTTATCTTCAGGAACACAGTACCAGATGGAACAAATTCCAGGCGAAGATGAACGAGCTACAGACCTGGGCTCAACAAAGCGCTCCTCGGTCGATCGCGGACACCGAAAACTTGGCCACCACTCCCGAAGAGATGGTTTACAGAACCGAAAGCTTGCAGAAGGAAATCCACGAGAAGACCAAGACGCTCAAGTTCCTGGAGGAGGAGTCGCAGAAGCTCGTGAAAGGTAATCGTCCTTCTTCTCGATCATTTTTATTCTCGTTGTGTATTTTAAAATGTCAACGTGTTTGTACGTTTAGGTGTCAGCGAAAGCGGGCCGGGCATGCAGCTACGCAACGATATCATAAACCTTGAGAAAACGCTCGAGACGCTGAAGAAAAGTATCGTGGTTCAGAAAGAAACGGCCGCGCAAAATCTAGAAACATGGAAGGAATACGAAAAGGGCATCCGTGAGCTGAAACCGTGGATCGAGGAGGCGGAATCGAAAGCAGCCACGATGGGCAGCAAACCCACGACTCTGCCCCAGGCAGCCCAGATGCTGGAAACCGCCAGAGCGTTCGAAACACGATGCCAACAACGGTTGCCGAAAATTCAAGAGCTGTCTATGATCGGTCAAAGACTCGCAGGGAAAACGTCAGCCTCGGACGAAGTAGACGCGGTGCATACGCGTTGGAACGCTGTCCACGACATAGCCGTTCAGGCGACCACCAAGCTGGACAAGCTGGTCACTTCGTGGAACGGTTTCGAGTCCGAGATCAAAGAGTTCAACGAATGGTTGGAAAAGTCTGAAAAGATGGTCCTCGTAGAGCCTAATACCCAGACACCCGAAGTGTCGGTACTGGAGAAGGAGCTGACGCGTTTGAAGGACTTGAACAAGACGATATCCGATCACCAGGCTCAACTGATATCGCTCACGCAAGTGTCCGATCACATCAGCCACGGCTTGTCCCTCGAAGGTGCCTCCAACTTGAAGGCCCGAGTCTCCGATATCAAATCCCGAGTCAGCAAACTGGCCGACACCGTCAGATTGCA
Organism: Colletes latitarsis; assembly: GCF_051014445.1. Taxonomy (NCBI): domain Eukaryota; kingdom Metazoa; phylum Arthropoda; class Insecta; order Hymenoptera; family Colletidae; genus Colletes; species Colletes latitarsis. The sequence continues at coordinate 24,177,264 of NC_135145.1, forward strand.
GATCAACAAGGTTTCCGATTCCCTGTTGGCGCGGCAAGAGTTCCAGATGAAGATCACCGATTTCGAGAACTGGATGTCGCGACTGAGATCGAACATCGCAGAGATCAGCGAAGCTACGGTGGACACCGTCGACACTAACCTCCAATCTGTGCACGCTTACATTCAAGAACACTCGGAGAAGCAGCCCAGTTTCGCGGCGATCTACGACGAGGTGAAACAACTTTCGTCCAGAGGATCGGTCGTCGAGGCGGCCGCCCTCGACGAAACCTACACTACCTTGGCGAAAAAGTACAAAGCACTGGAAGACGATCTACGAGAGAAGAAGAAGGGTCTGGAGAAGTGGATCGAACTGTTGAGCTGGTTAAACGACGCGAACGGGCAGCTCGGTCACTGCAAGTACGAGGCCGAAGCTAGAAAGCCGACCGTCGCGGACTTGGAGAGATTCTCTTCGGAGTTGCAATCTATATACGATAAGATAGATGGCTGGAAACGGCACGTATTACCCGACAACGCCATGGGTATTGAGATTCGCGACAAGCAAGGGAAGCCGTTGTCGGCCTCGGGTCTCTTGAACGACCTAGAAAACAAGGCTATAGCTCTAAAGAACGAGATATCCGCGAAACGCGACAGGCTCGAGAACCTTGGCGCCAGATGGAACAATTTCCGAACGTTGCAGCAAAATATCACGGAAAAGATACTGAGCACGCAGACGGCGCTTCAGGAAACGGTTTACAACGTGGATTCCTGCAAACAATTGGCGCCTGCCGTCGACAAGATCGACCGACTGATCGAGGAACACCAGAAGAGAGAACAGGAAAAGGAAGTGCTCCACTTCGAAGGCAGCTCCTTGATGAAAGAAGATCAAAGATCGACGACCAACATCCAAGTTGTCCTCTCTTGCGTCGACGCCAACTGGGAAAAGGTAAACGAACTTGTTCGAGAACAGAGGAAAAAGTACGCTGACATGGACACGGATTGGAAGATTTACGAGGAAGCCAGACAAAGGCTGATAAAGTTCATCGACGAGGCAAAGACTCTTTGCCAATCCGTGAAGGGAGTTCCATACGATATCACCCAAGCAAACATCAATTTGGAGAAGCACAAAAAGGCCCTGGAAGTGCTAAAAAAGGGTAAACAATTCTTGGAGAAAATGGACTCGAAAGCTCAACAACTGACAAAAGAGGCGTCCCTGATGCCCAGGTTTAATTCGGAGTTGATCGAATCGGACCTGAACAAAGTTCGAGACCAGTACCAGGACACGTACAACGACATAAGTGAAAAATTGCAGGCCTACGAATCCCAGGTGATCATCTGGAAGCAGATAGAAGAGTCAAAGTCCGAAGTGACAAAGTGGCTGACCAATACCAACGATGCACTGATCACTGCCTGCGATCGTTTACTCGACGCGGAAAACTGCCAGGCTAGATTGGTAAGATATCGAGAGGAACTGCCGACCTACCAGCAACTCTATCAGAACGTCGTCGCAAAGATCGAGCAACTGATGAAATTTAACGACGACGCGGACGTTCCTACCTTGAATTCTTTGCGGAAATTGCTGGACGACCAGTTCAAGCTGGTCAAGAGCTCGGCGGACAAGCTAGAATCCTTGACCTCGACCATGAACGAAAGAGAGAGAGCGATCAGACAGGAGATGAAACGATGCGGGGACCTGATCTCCAAGATCCGAGAAGACATAATAAAATGCGACGACCTGACTGGCGAAAACACCAAGATCCTTGGCCGAATCAACAAGTGCCAGGAGCTGAAAACCGAATTGGAACAATGCGATTACGCTCTGTCCAAGGTCGAAGAGACCCTGACGAAAATGTCCACGGAATATCCGAGCATTTCGCGATCCAGTCTGCCCAAGGAGCTTCAAGCTCTGCAGCTACGAAGGGACGGCGTGGCTAGTCACGCGAACAAGGTGATCGCAACGTTGGTAGCGTTCCTCACCAAACTCTACCACGAAAAGTTCGGTGCTCTTCAGCGCATGGTGGCGACACTGAAAGAAAAAGTGGCTTGGTGCGAGCCCGAACAGAGCAGCGATCGTTACAATCTCGAAGTGAAAATGGCCTCGTTGATGGACCTGGAGGCCGGTATTATGGACTGCACCGGCAGAAAGGAGGACACCGACGCTTCCTTGAAGCTTTTAGCGTCCGTCGAAAGCGTCGAAACGATGGCTGCCCTCGAGGCTGATCGCGACAGAGTCGACCTCGACCTCGAGTCCCTCAAGTCCAGCTACGGAAAGATCAAAAACGATCTGGAACGGAACGTTGCTCTGTGGCAACGCTACGAACTCACTTCCGAGAACGTTCTGTCCTGGTTGAAAGAGAACGAGAACAAGATCAGAGCCGAGGCGTCGGCGCTGCTCAATATCAACGACATCGAGGAAAAGATCGGTGAAATGACCGATATGCAAAACACGGTTACGGAATATCAGACCGAACTGAAGGAGCTTTCCGGCCTCGCGGAGGACATCACGAAAGTCAGCTCCGAGTCCAGAGTGAATCAGTACATAGGGCATCTAAACACTCGATACGAATACGTGGTAAAGTTCTTGTCCCAACATCTGGACAGACTGCGGGGACTAAAGGAGAACAGGGATCAGTACGCGGCGAACAAAAATAAGCTGGTAGCTTGGCTCGATAACGCTGAGAAAACGTTGAAAGCCTTCGACGAAATCACCGGGCCTAAACCTATCACGTTTTATCAATCGCGGTTGAAGGAACTGAAATGTTTCGCCGAGGAACGAGAAGTCGGGCAAGCGATCTTGAATCGAACCGCCGAAGCGGGCGAAACTCTGTTCGCGAGGATCACGCCGGATCAGCGGGAAATGATCAGAGCCGAGTTGAGAAACTTCCGTAATCGCGTGGACGCTATAGCGGATCGCGCCAACGTAATCTACAAGAAGATCGAGAGCGACATGATGCACAGATCCTCGTTCGAGGACAAGTTCTCCCAAGTGAAGCAGTGGCTGGTGGACGCGCAGAACAAATTGGGAGAGAAACAGGATCTATTGCCCACGCTGCAGGAAAAGAAACTGGCTCTTCACGTGTACAGAGCCGTCGCGCAGGACGTGACCGTTCACAAAACTATCCTGCAGCAGCTTCAAGAGAGACTCAGCACAGCACCGGACGACGACGCGAGCGAAATGTTGAGCAACGTTATCGAGGCCTACGAGAAGCTATCGAACGAGGTCCAAGGACGAATAAACATCGCGGAAAAACACGTGTCGAACCACGAGGCGTACCTGCAAACGTTTGAAAAGACTCGCGATTGGATCAATACCGTGATAAACGAAGGCTCGCCGATCATCCAAGATTTCTCCGTGGAACGAGACACGGCACAGAACAAAATCGTTTCGATAGAGAACTTGTTGCAGCAAAAACCGGAGGGCGATCGCATCCTGTTCGAGTGCAACCAACAACTGAACATCGTTCTCGAGCAAACCTCTCTGCCGGGTCATTCGGCCCTGCTGACCAACTTTGAGCAGCAAAACAAAATTTGGGAGGACTTCCTCAAGAGATGCGTCGCCGCCAGAGACAAGCTGAAGCACATGTTCGAGCAGTGGTCCGAGTTCGAGAAAATCGTGGAAAGCTTAGAGGCCTGGATCAAGCAAATGGAGACTCAGTTGAAGGATCAGAGTCTGAAAAGCACCGAGGAAGCAAAGAAGGCCCATCTTCGGAAACTCAGGTCTTGGGAGGAAACTATAATCGCCAAGGGGTCCGAGTTGAACGCCGTGATCGAGAAGAGCCAGAGCATAGAAGCCGAAGCCGATCTGGCCAGAAGGGTATCCAGGCAAACCACCAAGTACCAGGCCATCAAAAATCAGATAAAGGAGGCCGTGATGCGGTACGAGCAGTTCGTAAAGGAACACAACACGTTCAACGCCAAGTACGAGCAACTGTTGCAATGGATCGATGATATTCAGTCCGAGTTGAAAAGGCAAAGCGAGATCGTGGGCGATTTCCATGTTTTGCAAAACAGACAAAAGCAGATTCGCGACCTCAGCGATACTAGGACTAAAGAAAACGCTCGTTTCGAATCGGTGATCGATCTAGGGGAGAAACTGTACGTTCACACGTCTCCGGATGGCCGAGAAATCATCAGGCAACAGCTGAGGAACCTGCGGACGCTTTGGGATGGATTTTCCGAGGATCTTCAAACCACCATGCAAAAACTCGATCAATACTTGATGGATTTTGAAGAATTTTGGTCGTCTTACGAGCAACTGAGTACCTGGCTCGAAGACGTGGACCGCGCGGTACTCCAGCACAAGAAATTGAAATGTACCTTGGAAGAAAAGAGGGCCCAACTGCAGAATCATAAAATCACGCATCAAGAGATCGTGTCCCACCAGTCTCTGGTCGAGTCTATCTGCGACAAGGCTCAACAACTGGTGGATCAAACCAAAGACACGTCTTTGAAGGTCTTACCGTCCTCCATCAAGCAGCTCTTCCACGATATCGTGGCCAAGTCGAAGGAATTGCTGGAGAATCTGGCCGACTGCGTGAAAAAGCATCATCGATTCAATCTACGAGCGAAGAGCTTCTCCGATTGGCTGAACGCCGAAAAGGAGAAGCTCGCGGAATGCAACGACGTTACCGGAGAACGCGCAGACATTTCGAGGAGACTCGCGACACTGGCGATGCTCAAGAACGATCAGACGCAAGGAGCGAAACACCTTGAAAAGCTCAAGGAACTAAACGACTCTATGGGTAACAAGACCGCGCTGGAAGGATGGGACACCGTCAATAAGGAAATCACCGTTCTCGAGGGCAATCTCCGTCAGTACTTGGCCGAAATAGGTAATTACCTCCAACGAATCCTACTCGTTACTCGCGAATTTATCTAATCGATCGTTCCCCTTGCAGAATCGGTGGAACAAAAGCAAAAAGCGGCATTGCAAAAATGGCAAGACTTTGAGGATAAATTGGAAGCGCACACCAAATGGTTTTGCGCTATGGAGGCCGCGTTCAGAGATCAACAATTGCAACCTACTTTGCAAGATAAGGAAGCCCGTTTGCGAGCTCTGAAGGAAAAACGCGATTCCATACTGAAGGAAGAATCCACGATTGACGAGTTCGTCGATAAATCTCATAGTTTACTCCACGCAAGCGGCGTTGAACGGATCAAACCGATGATCTCTCAAATTAGTAACAGGTAACTGGTTCAAACGTATTTACTATGCTTGGATCGCGAAAAAAGAAACAAAAGTCTATTTACCGAGTTCACGAAATATGCAAAATATTGTTTACATGCATCGTAATTCATTTTAAAAATATTATATTATAATACGCATTTTATAAATAGTTCATAGAGCTATTTATTTAGGGTAGATGCGTCGATATTTATTCTCGAAACATAACGATACATACCTGATAAATGATTGTTTCATCTTTGTAATCCGTTAATTTATTTACAAAGAAAACAGAAACTGACCATGATTGTAGCCACTTACCGATCGTCGAACAAAAATACTTTTAAAAGTGCAGTTAGTACCACTAACGATAAAACGCTCAAGTTTAAAAAGAAAAATAGTTTCAGTTGCATCCGCTAGATGATGCGTCATGCATATGTAAGAACGCACGTTTTTCAGAACGATCGAAAAATGCTTTCCTCGCCTATTCTAATCTCGCGATGCTTACAGTATTAATGCAAGTACGTTAACGACGTTATTTTACGTTATTGCATACTTTAAGACGAGAAAAAAGTTTCATAGATCGTGTACGTGGCTACGGAATAAACCAAAATGCAAATTAAAAGATTTTACTCACGTTTGATGAAATCTCTTTCGAATTGGTCAGCAATCTCCATGACATCGATGAAATTCCTCTCTTCTCGCGTTCGAACTTGTATTCATAACCTGTGTCAAAAAGAACAACATGTTTTAAACGTATTCGTTGAAACAAACGCATCCTTACCATAATTAGGTAGAAATCTAGCTGAAAATAACTTGTAAACGGTTATGATTTAATTCACAAGTAGTACTAATTGGTACGCAGCGATGAACGAAAAAATAGCACGAAGCCGAATTGATTTTTCTCGCAATGTCGATTGAATTTACAACGAAAAGTGTATTAATATCGGACTGAGGCACCAATAGAGACTTTACGGAAGTAGTTTCAGCAATTTTTAAGATATTAAAAGTGAAATACGTACCTATAAGATAGAGAAGACAGCAACACGTTCACTCGCGCCACTTTCCACGGAGCAAGTCCAGACCTGCTCCGGCAAGCTGCGCGCGCCGCTGTAGGCGCGGGGAGGGGTTGGTCGACGGTGGGGTCCAGCGTTACCCAGTTACTGTGTAGAGTCAACGTTAGGGTTCCATTGCTGTTAATACTTGTATAAGAAAAGTTTAACGTGTTAGAAGCCCTATTTTCAATAACATTCTTGACACATGCATCCTTTAAAAGTAAGAAACAAAAAGTACCTGGCCAATATTTTAATTTCGAAGAGATAGATTATGATTACACTTGACTAGCGTAGTTCCTCCATTTATTCGTCTTTTCGAATACTTGAAGTTTAAAACTTGATGCCTGAACGATACGATTAGTTAATTTTAGAATCGCAAGACCGTACACGTTATATGTATGTACGCGTTATGCATAAAATATTACACAAGTATGTATTTTCAAAAAGAACGATGATGCATGTAGTACGTACAAGCACGTTTGTCGTATCAGCATGTACTGATTAGTGCTGCCAACTAGCGGCAGAAAAGAGAAGTAGTTCTCTTAGAGCGCGCACTTCTGCGCGATTTCAAAACTCTTCGGTTACGAATAGTATCGTTACTAATAATATTAATAATCGTGGCTTGATGGAAAATCATTGGACTCGAATATTAAAGGTATCAACAGCTGCACGTGCTCAGCAAAGAGGTAGTTACTCGATGTCAGAGTATCGTGGACGACCACCGAGCCTACGAAGAAAAATTGAAAGGTTTCGACGGCTGGCTCACTCAGCTGGAACAGAGTCTGTCGAGTCTGAAGAAAGACGAAACCGGTAGAAATTTGGAAGAAAAGGTATCGCGTCTGCAAATACTTCTAGCCGAGAAGGAGCAAGGAGAACACCGCCTGGGTGGTCTGGTCTCTTTCGGAGAGAGGATTCTTGCCGACACTTCGGCCCAAGGGCGAGAACTTATTCGCCACGAATTGAGACAAGCTAGGGAACGATGGGACAAGCTCGCCGAGGGAATAGCCGAACAACAAAAGAAACAAGATACTCAATCTTTGCAGTGGTCGAATTATCAGGTGACTTTGCAGCAGATCCTGGTCTGGCTGGACGCCATGGAAAGGTCCGTGAAACAGGATTCATCCGTCACTTGGTCCTCCCTCCAGGAAATAAAATCTAAATTGCTCAAGAGCAAGGTAATCGCGTCTATTTTTTACGTTACTCTTTTTAAAAATAAAGTAATCGAATCTCACCGGAGATACAATATAGTATATCGTTCGTTGACGAAACTTTTCCAGGCAATGCATCAGGAAATCTTGGCCTACAAGCGCATCATCGAAGGCGTCTCTGAAAAGGCTAACGCGCTTACGTACACCGTTCAAGCACCATCCGACGCCCAGCAGAAGGCTGCCTCGGTCTCCGAAAGATACGAGGACCTGGTCGACATGTCGCAGAAGAACATATCGAACTTGGAGACCCTTCTGGACACGTTCCAACAATTTTACGATCTTCAAAAATCCTATCAGGATTATCAGAAGCAGCAATGGGAACAGTTGGCCAACTATAGCGACTACACGGGCAACAAGACCGCTCTTCAGGCTCAGTTGACTAAAATCATGGAACTCCAAGACGGTCAGAGGGAAGGGGAATTGAAGCTAAACATTCTGAGCGAGCACGTCGCGCAGAGTGCTCATAATTTGACACCGAGATCGCTAGAGACCATGGAACGAGACCTAGCTACGTTGAGGTAAAGATCAGAGCTTGTTTAAGAGGAACGGTTCTTCGACAAAGAAGAAAGTTTCGAACATTATTTTTCCGACAGATTCGAACACAAGAAGTTCGCCACTGCTGTGAACGATATCGTCCGATGCATCGAGGAGAAGATTCAGCAATGGAGCGAGTATGAAAATTCGTTGGAACGCCTGTTGGCCTGGCTGACCGACGCTGAATCTTCTTTGAAGAATTACTCTTTGAAGAACACGCTGGATGAGAAGCAGGATCAGCTTGAAAAGTACCAGGTATCGTTTTAAAATTGTTTCTTCGAAAATTAATGGTTACGATGGTAAGGAAGACACACTATGCACGCGATCTTATTTTACACCACGATGTACGAACACGTCTTTCTTTGCCAAGAAGAGGAAAAGATACGAGGGAGAGAGATCGAAGCAATAAATAAAGTCAGGAATTGTATTTGGTAAACTTTCTTAGGCACTACAAAAGACCGCCTTGTCGTGGGACACGGAAGTCACGGAACTGGTGGCCCTCGGAGACCACCTCGATCAAGTAAGGAGAAAACCTGAAAATTCTTGTCATGAGGCGTGTGGACACTTTTGTACAAATTTCTCAATACTGTCCCCTTCTCTTCTTCTTCTTTCTCTTCATCTTCTTCTTCTTCTTCTTCTTCTTCTCTCGTCTTACTCTACGTTCTATTTCTATACTTCTTTATGTGTTTTTTTCGTTAACGATTCAGTATGATTTTAAATAATTACGTATCAAGCAAGAAAGATTAGTTTGAAAAAATACTCGAAAGATATGCTCGTCACGTTTTACAGCACTTTTTTGCGTTTTCTTTTTTGTACCTTTTTTTTTGTATTACGCATCTACACTATAAGGCGTCGATACTTTAACGCGCGTACGTAACGTACATCTTAGATGCGTTTCACCCTACAGATGTTGATAGTGAATCTCCGACAAAACGAAGCAGAATTTGACAGAATGAGCGACGAGTCCTCCGAACTTATGCAAATCAGCGGCGAGACCAGATTCTCCGCCAGCGTTCAACAGATTACTTCTCGTTTTCAATCTATACAGTCTACCGCTAAGGTAACGTAACTCTTCCTTACTGAACGATCCTGCTTCGAGTTTCACTTGGCTATTAACAACGGAATTGTAGGAACTTGTTAAAAAATGCGAGCAAGCGGTGGCGGACCACGCCGCCTATCTAGAACGTTACAAGCAGTGCTCGGAATGGCTAGCAAACACGCGAACATCTTACCAATCCATCAAGGACGACTTGAGCAGCGCTCGTCAGGAACTAGTCTCGAACGTGGCGACCCTGAAGGATCTTCTGGGACGCCAATCTTCGGCGACCCTCTTAATAAACAACACGGTCGAGGCTGGAGAGCGATTGTACCCAACGACTGGCACGGAGGGCCGTGAAATTGTCCGTCAGCAACTGTTGGACCTTCAGCAAGCCTTCGAGGAACTGTACGACAGCATCTCGTCGACGGAACGCGAGCTTCAGTCGAAGATATCGCGATGGTCCGGCTTCGACGAGTCGAACGAGGCGTTCGAAGAGTGGCTGAGAAGCATCGAGACTCAGCTGAAACCGGAAATAGAACTGAAGACGACACTGGACGAGAAACGGGCCCAGCTGCAAATTTACCGCACGTTCCTGCACGACGTGCAGTCCCATCAACAGGACTTGCTCGATCTCCGCGACAAGGCTGACAATCTACCAGATTCTACCGACAAAGTGACCCAGACGCTAAAGAAATTGAACGAAAGACACGCAGCGGTACTGAAGCGGGCCGCAGCGTTCGTCGAGAGATACGAGGGTATCGTCAGCGACCATCAACAATACAGCAAAGCCGTTCTGGACACTCACGAGTGGCTGGATGCAACGCACAACGCGGTGATATTGTGGGGCGACACGGAACTCGAACGAGTGTCTCTGCACACGAACCTCGATCGTCTCAGAAACCTCCTGCAGAGTTTGCCGGAAGAGAAACCGAGGGTTCAGCAGATCCGAACGCTGGGCGAGAAAGTGATACCCGGAACTTTGGAGTCTGGCCAGATCAACATTCGCTCGCAGATCGATTCGTCCCAGCAGGAGTGGGAGAGTTTGGTTACCGCCGTCAAGTCCACCATCGAGACGCTGGAGAACAAGCTTCAACAGTGGAACGAGTTCGAGACGTCCAAGGAACGATGTCTCGCCTGGATGAGGGAAACCGACACGAAGCTGCATGCCGTGGACTTGAAGGCCACGCTGCAGGAGAAGAAAGATCAGCTGGAGCTGTTGCGCACTCTTCAAGGGCAGGTTCGCGCGAAAGAACTGGAGATCGACGCCGTGACGGAGAAGGCCCAACAGCTGCACAAAAACCTCACGTCACGCACGACCCACATGTCGGAGCTGAGCATCAAGTACCAGCAAATCTCGAACAAAGTGAAAGACCTAAACAGCCGTTGGCACCAATACGTCGCCACTCATCAGGAGTTCGACAATCAAGTGGCGGAGTGCACCAGGTGGCTGGACGACATCAGGAAGAAGCTGGCCTACTGCTCGGACCTCGGTGCGTCTTCGCAAAAGGACCTGGAGAACAAAATGGAGATAGTGCAGGACCTGCTGCTCTACAAGGAAGACGGATTTGCCAAGGTTCAAGGAATCGTGGAATTGGCTCAGGCCGTCCTCGCCAATACCGCACCGACCGGGCACAAAGCTATCAACGACGCGGTTGGAAAGCTTCAGGAACAGTGGAGCGCCTTGGCTTCCAAGATGTTGGAGACCAAGACCAACCTGGACGACTCCATCAATAAGTGGGCCGGACTCCTCGAGCAGATACAGTCCATGAACAAGATGGTGGACTACATGCAGACGGCCCTCAACGATTTCTTACCCTTCCAGACGACCATGTCCGAGAAGAGGTGCCAGCTGGAGTGCATAAAGACCTTGGAGGAGAAGGTTCGATGCGAGAACATCGAAGTGGACAGCCTGAAAATGAAAGTCGCGGAAATGATCGCCAGCAGACCGCAAGGCTTGGCCGCATCCCAGGCGCAAAGTATCTTGAATAGATTCGACGCGCTGTTCGAGAAAATCAAGTCGTTGCTGGCTGAACGGGAGGAGCAATACAAGGATCATCGACTTTACAAGGAGGCGCACGACGATATCATCAACTGGTTGAGCCGGGCTCGTGAGAAGATCCCGTCGATGAAGCAGAGGCCCCTCAGCGATAAATTGGCCATCGAGAACGCCGTGGCACCGTTGGAGAGCTTGTTGAACAAGAAAGCTCAGGGCGAGCTGCTGGTCGAGCATTTGCAACATACTGGAAAAGTTGTTTGCGCGAGCACGAGTCCGCAAGGGCAGGAAATCATTAAGAACGAGGTGCGCGCGCTTTCTCAGAGCTTCGAAGAATTGTTCAAAGGTAAGAAATACGCTCTCCAAGATTTTGTTTCATCGTGTTTAGTTCGATTCCTATTAAATAATTAACTATATTTCAGAAATTAAACAACAAAAGGACCAGTTGGAACAGACGGTGAGCCAATGGCGTGACTACAAGGACGAATACGAGAGACTGAGCGATTGGCTGCAGCAATACGACATCCTCATAAAGGCGCAGAAGAACTCTCTGTTGCCGAACGTCGCCGAGAAGGAGAAACAGGTGCAGGAGGTCAAGGAGATCCTGGAGAACCTTGTGAAGGGACAGGAGCAGATCGACAAGTTCAACAGAACAGCGTCGGACCTTCTTTCGTCCCACTTGGGCACGTACATAAACAACCAACTGCGTCATCTGAATTCACGGTATCAAGTTCAGGTGAACCTGGCGAAGGACGTGCTAAACAAGGTGGAGACGAACCTGGCCCAGCACAAAGAGTACGAGGCGAACCTGGCCAAGACACGCGCGTGGATCGAGAACGCGAAACAGATAATTCGCAAAGGAACCGAGGCAGCGTCTACCAGCAGCCGAGAAGAATTGCAGAACCGGTTGGACAAGATCCAGGAGCTCCTGAGGAAGCGAGAGGAGGGCCAAAACCTGGTGCACCTGACCGTAAACTGCGGCGAGAAGGTGATGCGGAACACCAGATCGGACAGTCGCGAGGAGATCAACGGACAACTGAAGGAGATCCAAAACGACTGGGAGAGACTGGTGAAGAAAATCTCGACGACCAAGGTTCACCTCGAGACGAGTCTCCTTCAGTGGGCGGACTACAGTTCCTCGTACCTGCAGCTGCAACAATGGATCAACGACCGCGAGGCCAAGTTGCAGCAAGTTTGCGAGCAGAAAGTGTCCAAGGCTAGGAAAGGCTTGGCTGGTCTGAGCTCTTTGGCAATCGGCGAAAGGAAGGCCAACTTGAGACAAACGAATAGTATCGTTCAAGATATAGTGGCGTTCGAACCGATGATACAATCCGTCACGACCAAAGCGGAGGATCTTCGACAGGCAACGCCGGCCACCGAGATCTCGATCAAGTACGAAACCCTGAGCAAACAAGCGCAGGAACTGTACGCCAAGCAGAAGGAGACCGTCGAGCAACATCAGGCCTTCATAGACAGTGGGAACGAATTTATCCAATGGATACGCGCGGCTAAAGAGAGACTCGGAAAGTGCTCGGAGCCTACCGGTGACAAGGAGTCGCTGGCAAATAAAATCACGCAGCTGAAAGTGCTGCAGAGCGAGCTGCCCGAGGGGCAAAAGAAACTCGAGCACGCTTTGGAACAGGGCAACGCTGCCTGCCAAATCGCAGACGAGGAAGACAAGGAAATAATCGAGGAAGAAGTGGCGTTGTTGCAGGAAGAGTACGACAGCTATGTGTAAGTATACAACTATTACGTTTCCATTTGCATTTCGATAACAAACGATCTGTTTGATCCAGAGACTCGCTAAACAACACCAAGAGTTTGCTAGAATTAGGAATAGTGAAGTGGACCGAGTACGAGGACCAGTTCTCCGAAGCTACCGAGTGGCTCACGCAAACCGAGCAGTTGGTGCAATCGTTCAATAAATTGCAAGACAGCCTGGAGGAGAAAAAGAACGTTCTCGAACAGTTCCAGATCCACTTGCAAACCTTGTTCGACTGGCAAAAGGAACTCGATCGTTTGAACATGAAAGCTCAGATGTTGCTCGAGACCTGTGCCGACACAAGAATCTCAAACGCGATCACGCAGCTCACTACCAAATACAATGCGCTATTGTCGCTCGCCAAGGAAATAATGAGACGCTTGGAACTGCATTACCAAGTACGGTGAAACATTTAACGCGATACGATTTCTACTATTATCTTGACGTCTTTGCGTCAGTTTCGTATAAGGATACGTGTACTATTTCGGTTTCAGGAACATCAACAGCACAACACGTTGTACCAAGAGTGTCAGGATTGGATCGAACGAACGCGCGACAAACTCGGCGAGTGCAAAGAGATTCCAAACACCCTGGTCGAGGTCAACAACAAATTGCACACCTGCAAGACCATCAGGCAGACCCTGGAACAGGGTCAGAACAAGCTACGGTACGCTCTCGAGTTGAAGGAAAAAGTGATCATGAACACCGAGCAGAACGGAGCAGCGAAGATTCAAGAGGACACCGAGAATCTCAAGACAGAGTTCGAGAAGCTGCTGATCAACGTCGAGGAGATCAGACAGAAGCTGTCGGCGAGAGCCACCGCGTTGGAAGAACTCAACAAGATTCATCGACTCACCACGGATTGGATCGAAGAGATCGAGGGGAAAATACAGCCGGGCGAGATGTTCAAGAACGATCTCAGCGAAAAACGCGCGGTCCTCGAGAAGTATAAAACGGTTCAAAGAGATATCCAAGGTCACGGCGATACCGTAGATCGTCTGAAAGCTCGTCTCGCCGAGGACTCGAGCATTCCCGCCGGTCCTTACCAATCTACCTTCGCAAAGTACGACCAACTGAATAAACTCATCTCCGAAAAAATACGCGTACGTACTTTACAGACTGAGATAATTAACGTTTAATTACCTACTGTTCGTTAGTTTTAAGCATCGATTTATTTATCAACTTGCAGAATTTGGAAAAGCAGGTGAACGACCACGAGAAATTCCAGCAAGCGCACAACGAAGCGGCCGACTGGGTCCGTCACGCGAAACTGGAACTCCATCAACACTGTGACACCCACGGTGAGAAGGAACGGATCATCGAAAGGGAGAACAAAGTCCACCAGATCATCGCCTCGCTTCCTAGAGGAGAAACTTTGATCTCCAGAGTGATAGAGCTCAGCGACGCCGTGATTTCCAGCACCGGACCGGAAGGTCAAGAGGCCATCAGGCAGGACATGAAGCAGCTGCAAACCAACTGGAAGTCCCTGCAAACCCAATGCTTCGAGTCTCGGAAAACATTGTCCAACTGCATTTCCAGTTGGTCTCAGTTCGCTGCCGCATTGGACAGCATGAAGAGGTGGATAGATCACTTCCAGAAGAAGGTGAACGACGAGCAATCGAAAGAGAACAACACCCCCGAGGACTTGGTGCGCTGCAAGAGTCTGGTGGAAGAAGCTGTCCAACAGAAGCCTGTTCTCGAGGACCTGAACGACAAGTGCGAAGCCTTGTTGGAGATGAGCGCGTGCAGCTGGGCACGCGACAAGACCGTGCAACTGCAATCGGCGTACACGTCCTTGTTGACCGACATGCAAGGTTTGGTTTCCAAGGTGGAGAAAAATTTGTCGGACCATACGGAGTTCCTCAAGGCAAAGAAAGAGATGGAAGATTGGCTGCGCGTTGCCCGCGGCTCGGTACAGGATTGCATGGGCGTCGGAGACGCTGAATGGGCAAAGGATAAATTGGAAACCATTAAGATCGTCGCGACGCGAATCACCGAGGGTCAACACCTGCTCTCGACGTTGCAAACAGCCTTCGCCAAAGCGATCGACACGGCGGTGCCGGAACAACAGGAACAGTTGAGATCGGACATGGCTGGACTGCGCTCCAGTTGGGAGCAGCTGAGCATCGATCTGAATACGGTTCAGGCTCAGCTAAAGTCTCTCTTGAGTCGCTGGGACGATCACGCCGAGGCTCACGAGAAGCTCAAACACTGGCTGGAGGAAACAGAGAAGAACATGGAGGAACTACCGGATACCAAGGGAGAATTCGGCGACATGAAAACGATGTTGGAACGGTACAAACACATCCAGGAGGAAGTTCGCGGAAAGAAGACCGAACTGGATCATCTGCTGGAGGAAGCGAGACAACTGTCCAAGTTGGCAAAGAACAACAGACCGTTGGACCGAACGAACAAACTGTTGAAACGTTGGGAGGACTTGAACGAGCGCGTAGACGACCGGAAGAAGCTAATCGAGAACGAGATGCAAGAATACAACGCTTACTACGCAGCCCTGCAGGAAACCGAGAAGTGGTTGCTACAGATATCCTTCCAATTAATGGCTCACAACTCTCACTATATTACGAGCAAGGAGCAAACGATTAGCCAGATCAAGCAACACGACAGCCTGTTCGAGGAGATCGAGGCGTACACGAACGTATTGGAAGACCTGAAGATGAAGGGCAACGGCCAAATCGGTCGCTACGTGGCCGCGAATCCAGAAATTAAAACCGTCATCGAATCACAACTACTGAACGTACAGCAGAGCTACAACTCTCTGTTGAACATCGTGTTGCAGATTAAGAAACGATTAGCGGAATCGTTAATCAAGTTCCAAGAGTACGAAAACACCCTGGAGAGCATCATGAAGAACTTGGACGCGTACGAACCGGAAATCGCGCAGGAGATGGAAGCACCTATGGACAATCTCGATCAAGCGAAAGAAAGATTCGAGAACGCGCGCGTGTTGCACAACAAATTGCAAGCCGAGAAGACACGATTGGCCTTGGCGGTCGAAGCTTGCGAGGCTGCGGTAGCTTGCGTTTCCAGGCCTGGAAGTCCCCTCGATGCTCCGCCCGTGCAAATTCCAGCGAGGGAGGTCGAAGTTCGGACCAAACTCGAAGATCTGATCGATCAGGTACACGCCAGAGCATTCGAGCTACTCTAAACCGCTCGAATGGTCGAATGGTAAGTGTTTTCCAATTATTTAAATTCTATTTTTACAGGCGCAGGGACACCTGATGAACGTGACAAAGGCTGTGAACGAGCTAGAGGAGCAAACCCGACAGAAGAACGCTCTCCGCACGTGGATAAATCAACAACGAGCACTGTGCGCCGAGTGGAAGTCCCGACCAGCAAAACTGCGATCAGAGGCGGCACACGCCGAGCTGCAAGCGATGAACGATCTCTTCGGAAACGTTGGAGAACGACGAACTCACGCCATGACCGAGCTTTCGATTCACGAGGACGATCACGACATCGAGGAAGGCCTGGACAAACTCGAGGCAGAGCTGACGGACGCCATCGCCGGGAAACAAGCGGCCCAGGAGCTGATACAGAAATACCGATCGCAGGTGCAGAACATTCAGTCCTGGTTGGATGCGCTGTCCAAGAAAGTCGACGTGATCGAGAAAGGCAACGGGCAGACGATCGGCCAGAAGATTGCGAACGTGCAGGAAATCACGTCAGAGTTCGAGTCCCAGGGACCCGGTAGACTGAACGAAGTGAAGAACTTGGGCGACCAGGTAATGGACTCTGTGAGCAATTTGGATTCTCAGCAGATAGAAGAGCAGATAAAATCGGTCGAGAGACGGTACGCCGACACCGCGAAGAAGCTGCAGAGGAAGGCGCAGGTGTTGGACATGACCGCCCAAGGCATCGATGCTACCCGACAGGAGATTGAGGAGAATCGGGACTGGATTCAGCTGAAGAAACAGCAGGCACAGTTATCCGAGCCTGTGGGATACGACAGCAAGCTGGCGGAGGAGAGACTCCTTGCTCTGAAGGTACGTATTTTAACCAAGTGGTTTGATAAATTAAAACTTCTGATTCCAACCGTCTGTAAAACTCCCTGTCTATGTTTGGTAAATACTTTTATAATTTTCAGGCTATGCTGAAGGAAGCCGAAGGGAAGCAAATGGTGATCGATACCCTGGAGAAGCGGGTTGGAAACATGCAGAACGAATTAGAGGCCAACGAGCAGCAACAGCTGGAAAACGAGACGAAGGCCTTGCGAGGAGAACAGGCAGAGCTATGCACCATCCTGACAGAAGGAATTTCCAGCGCCACGGCTGCAGCCGATGCTCGTCGGAAGTTCGAGAGTGAACTGGAGCGAGCCAGAGCTTGGATCAAGTCCAAGAGCAACAATTTGAAGAAACTGACCGGCTACCTGCCTCTGAAAGCAGCCAAAGTTGAACAGGACATCGAACAGCACGGCGAATTGGAAGCCGACATCGATTCCTTCAGCGAGAAGGACCTAAACGACGCTTTGAACAAGGGAAACAATTTGCTGAAGGAGTGCAACGACGAGGATCGAGCCAGGCTCGAAGCTATCTTGAACGAGCTGAACAACGACTACGAGGAACTTAAAAGCGAAGCGAAGGAGAAGCAAGCGGCATTGGCGGATCTTCTTCAGGGTCGGAAATCGTTCGAGAACGAGATAGACAAGTGTCAAAGGTGGATCAACGAGGCCGAAGTAGCTACGTCTTCGGATCTACGATCGTCCAGCATCGATATTCTGCGGGAACAGCTTGCCAAGGTACGATAATCCGCGTAAGCTTTTTTTAATAACCATCTTTTTTGCGCATGCAACCAATTCATTATTTATTAATTGTTCTAGTACGATCGTCTAAAGAAGGAGGCGAAGGAGTACGCGGACGACATCGAGAAGATCATCCAACAAGGAAAGTCGATCCTCCCTACTGTGAGCGATGCTGACAAACTCGAACTGAACGAACAACTGCAAAACATGAAGGAAGCGCACGGAAGAGTGGCTGGAATCATAAACGAGAGAGCTCAGGCTCTTCGGAAGAACATCGACGAGGCCGAGGAATCGTTGGCACGAGTCGCCGAGGCCGTACAATACATGACGGACGTACAGAAAGAGCTTCAGGAACTGAACAAACCTATCGGTGCGCGGGTCGAAGACGTCGAAGCCATGCTGGACGCTTACGAGAGAATCCTGAACGACCTGAAAGAGAATAAGGCGAAACTGTCGGACTTGGGATCGGTCAACGTCGCCGATCTCCACGGCGTGTTGACCCAACAAGACGACCTGACGAAAGCCATCGAGTCGCAAATAGCTAAGCTTCGCCAATTGCTTCTACTGCGGCAGCAATTCATCGCTCTGATCGCCGAAATCACCACCTTTATCGCCAAGTACACGGAAATCGTTCGAGACATCGAGACCTCCGGTCTGACTACGGAGGAGAAGATCAAGAGGTACGCCGTTTAGAATATTTATTTTCTTTAACAAGTTCCTGTCGCGGTTACAAAAGCTTTTCTTCCTTTCGTTCGACAGGTACGACGACGCGATCCTGAAGATCCAAGAGTGCGAGGCTACCCTGGCCAGCGCGACGGACAAAGGCCAGCAGATCGCAACGGAGGGTTCGACCGTAGACAGAAACAACATAACCGAGCAATTGCAATCCTTGAAGCAACAACTGCAAGCTCTGAGAAGAGCCGTAGAGACACAGAGAGAACAACACGAACTGGCCGCGGCGGAACACAAGAGATTAGCCAACGAACTGGCCGAGATTCTCGATTGGCTCGAGGATAAGGAGAAGGAGGTAAAGTCGAGGCCTCTTCTGGAAAGGGATCCAGCCAACGTCGAGACGGAGCTGCAAAAGCACAAAGAACTTTGCGAGGCTGTCAACGAACACCTCGACGGAATCAAGAACCTGAAGAATTCTATACCGTACGAGGAAGGAATGCCCGGCTCGTTGAAGGAAATGCTCAGCGAGGCAGTGTCCTTGTTGTCTTCTTTGCCGAGGGAAATGGAAGAGCGCGGAAATTACCTGGAAAATAACATGAAAATGCGTATGGAGTACGCTGTGCTCACCGACAAACTACGCGGTTGGGTTCGCGAAGCGGAGATTCGGCTGGAAAGCGACAAGGATGGACTCGATTTCGAAAACATTCACGGCGATCTGGAGGAGCACAAGGTACGTACCCGACGATCCTGTGCACGATACGCGTGCAATAAACACGAATTTTATTTCAGATATACTTCAGCAGCGAGCCATCCATGCGAGAGCTCGTGTCTCAACAGATTCAGCAGGCGGCAGATAAAATATGGCCGTCGTTGAGCACCTCCGAGCAAGAAGAGTTGGGCGCCGAACAACAACAACATACTCAATTGTTGAAGAACACACTTAACACCGCAAAATCACAACGCGCCAGACTCGAACAAGGCGCCGAAACATGGAGAGATTACACTCAAACTCTGGAACGGGTTCGAGCTGTCGTCGCGAGGTCAAAGTTCACGGACGAGCCTGTCACGACTTTGGCCGGTTTGCAGTTTAACATTCAGAAAATCACCCACGCGCTCAACGACATACAGGTAAAGTTTTAATTTGTTAAACTTTTAAATATCGTTACACAGGTGATGTAGCGTTTCGCGATAAAAGTAATTTTATTTTTAATGTATGTTTTCGCAGAACCAGCAGTTTGAGCTAGATCTCCTAAACGAACGGGGTCACGAAGTCCTCCGTTTGGCGAATGCCAACAACAAGAAGACGATAGAGGCTCAAATTTCCGAGATCGGTGCCGAATGGAAAGAGTTGGTGTCCGGTTTGGAGGGTCGCAGAGATGCTCTCGAAGCACTTTCGAAGCATTGGGAGGAGTTGGAGGCGCAATGGTCCCTAATCGAAACGTGTGTAAATGCGATCGAAGAGAAGAGCAAGCTTGTGGATACGGTGGTTCGGTCTAGACAGCACTTGCTCGACACCATCAAAGCTTTACTGGTAAGTTCGATACTAATTATTCTTATCATATAGCGGTTAAATTTCATAAAGTGTTGGAGAATTTGCCTAAATTTGTATTCTATTATGCACAGGAACTGGTGGCGGAAGCTGAGAAATTGAAACCAATGACGGAGGAAGTAAAAGCTCTGGTAGGACCCGTTCTAGCTTATCTTGCGGCATTCACCGAAGCCCCGGCGCACGCACTCGAGAAGAAGCTCAACAAATTGCAGAATTCCGTCGAATCGTGAGTCACAACGCATTTTTCTACTTTTATTTGACGTCACCGAATCACCGCCAAAGACACTGCACTGGTGTCGCTCTTACTCCGGAAGAATTTAAAAAACTTTACGAATATCGGAGCGTGTTAGCTCGCGAACGCGTTTCGATTCAAAGTCGGAAGAATTTTACGCAACCACGTTGCACGCGATAATTTCAATACAATGCGTTCGTTTCCTTCGTTATTTTTCTTTTAAAAAGTATCTAATTGTCTTTTACTTTGCGCGCGGCACGGTGGAAACACAATTTCGATCGATTATTCGATAAATCGACAATTTTCCTTGCAGCGACGACGACTTACACCTCGCTGTTAAATTATTCGAACATAGTCGATATTGTTCGTTATTTAAAAAAATAGAATCGCTCCTCGAGCGTTCCGTCACGACGCATAATCAACGATGAAGAAATAATGCGGTGCGTTTGTGTGCAATTACGACGCATGTGCATGCGTGTGTTTCCGCTTTTGCATTGTACCATCCCTCCCAAAGAGAGGGACAACTCAGGTCCGCTTCCCCTACCACCCTTTTATAAGTTCTGTTTCAGGGTATCGTCGCGTCGAATATCAATATTTTATTCATGTGATTCTCTTTTTAACGCACGTTTCTTTACAGGCCATTTTATTAAATCGATATTTTCAGTTATTATCCATCGTCGATCGAAAAGAAAAGCATACTGTGAAAGTGATGTTACGCGCGCCGTTCTCCTCTCTCGATTCGAATTAGCCGCGTCGAATTATCGAGCACTCGACGCACTTTTCGCTTCGTTTAAATATCAGACGTTCGTCGGAATCTTTTCGATGGAGTCACGCGTCGCAAAATAAAAATGAAAACAGTTGCAGACGCGAGGGAAAAGATAAGCGTAAAAGTTTCTCGATAGGAACAAATTCCTTATGGGTTACGACATGCATCGATTTAGCATGCATTACGTGTCGCGTTGCGTTCCATCATACCCAAATTAATCCCATGACGTAATTAGGCCTTGTAAATAGTTGTGCACCGTGTCTTACGATACTCTGCGTCAGGAAATTAATAATCAGAAACGAATTGAAATAGGCTGTCGAAGGGCACGCGCTAGAAAGTTTAACGCTCTTCGACGATAGTCACGTCTATTAAAGTCCCATGGTCGAAGAAATCGCGAATCGTGTCGAGTTTAGTCGTCGTATTTAAAAACTAACGTTTTTTCGTATCGAACGTAAACTCGTATCTTTTCATGGAATACGAGATCGTTAAATGAAAATACGAGTAAGATAAGTTAGCAAACTGAAATTTATACGAAATGACATTTTACTCCCAAGTGTAATTGCACATTTCTCAGACGAAACTATCTGAACTATTCTCTGTACAAATGAATTCTTCACCAGCGCTGTTTGTAAACATACATAGATCGTATATTACATAACGCGTGGTTGGGATTATTTACAGCAGCGGGGAATCATTGATCGAACAACATTTCAGAATCCAAGATTCCCCGGATTCCCATCGATTCAACGATCGCACGACAATTCCTCTGTCCAGACACGTAGCACGCCCACGATTCGGAACTCCCTTTCCATTGGGGTGCATTTCGCCCGACGAATCAGGGGTTCCGTTCGTTGTCGATCGAATTCGCACTAAATATAGATTTGCCGAAGAAAAGTGAGAAGCAGACAGTAGCGGCGGCACGTTGCAGTTGGCCCGCTTCTGAATTTCATAGCGTAATATCCGCGGCCGGTTTACATGCCAGTCACCGGTTGTGCGCGGCACGGTACACTGGGAATAAAGTATGACGAGTCGTGGCAAATCCTCACGTCACGCGTTATTACGAGAATAATCTGCGCGTCCTTTAAGCAGTTCGTTTATTAACGTATCGCGAGAACTGTGATAATAGTACAATACCTCGCGTGACACTTGCGCGTCTCGAGCAGTCGGAATTTAGTTGCTATTTTATCGACGACGCGACGGGGCGCTTTACTATCGCGTTAACGTTTTCTTTCGTTCGGTAAATCGTTGTTTCGACCGCGACGTACTTTTGCGAGGGTAACCGTTACTGCGGAAACGTATCTGGCGTCAAGTTGTGCAAGAGTTGGACACCCAGGGGTCCGAGAAGAGCGTAGACGCGATCTGTCGCGTGGTTCGACATCAACGACCACGGCATGTCGATTGGCAGTACGTAACGATGAAATTTTCATCGGTGTTTTCGCCTTTATTGGGTTAGTGGGATTGTACGCGGTTATTGGCTTAAATATTATGACCGTCGGAGGGCCTTCTCTATCACCAATCGATACGGAAACGGAACGGAACAGTAAAACGTGTTTCGATTCACGTGCCTGTCAGCATAGTCTTCCGTGAAATGTAACGAGTCGAAAAACAAGAATGCCCCTCACCCAGAAAATTATATCCATCGTAATGCGTCGATTTTCAATCGTTGGAAAAAAGTTTCTAGTGTTTTACGCAAAGGTAGATAATAAATTGCATAGTCGGGTTGCAATACGTTCCATTTAAACTATCGGAAGTGTAATTCCTGTTATAGTGTTCAGCATTTAAATTTACATAATCGATTTATAATTATTCAAAGTTTAGTTATTGTCGCAATACTTGATGACGCATTGAGATTACAAATCCAGCGGCAGTGTTCTCAATGACACGAATTGTCAGACGCTAGAACAAAATCAATGTGCTTCGCGGAAAGGATGTTTGATTAAATCTTTTATTCTTTCATGTGCTTCTTTGAGCTATTTTCGAACGAAAAGAAAAAGCTCGTGTTCGATCGTATCTCGTTTAATGCCGTGGATCTTTACTTGGTGTTCGATATTGGTTTGCAAGAGAGTGATTAATCTGAAAGGGAAAAATGTAACGAAAAATTACTGTACGGAACTTTCGATTCGCATTGCAATGGTATCGAACGGGGTCGGTCGGTCGGTCTGGCAAGGCAGCCTCTGCGGATAAAAAAAAGCACGGTGGCAAAGATCTTTGAGGCAATGAACCCGCGCGTCTCGTTCGCGAAGAAGACTGGTTGGTGTATTATTCTTAGGAACTGTGCGGCGCGGCGCGGCGTGCGCCGTTTTTCGGCTGTCGTTGATTTTCGTTCCTGGCCGGCTTGGCCAGCGGTTTAAGCCTAAGCCGCATGCGTCGCGGCGCATCGCCAAGACGAAAATTCAAAGCTAACGCTTTTACGCCCTTCTAATAACGTTTCGAACCGCGTACGCTGCTGTTTAGCTTGATCGTGCCGCGCCATACTGTTGTCCGAACTCCAATCAAATTATCGCGAAAGACGAAACAGCCCGAAGGGAGAACCATCGATAAATCGACCAACTCGAGGGAAAAGAAAGGAAAGAACGAGCGCGATCGTGAAATCGATACTCCTCGGATAGGTACGATCACCGATAGATTCGAAGGAAAAGCCAAAACATTTTCGAGCTTCTGTTGACGCGGTGGCCAACGTTTCCGCTTTCGCTAGAGGTGTCTTTGAGTGTTGGAGAAAAGTTGCGGTCATTTTCTAGATCGTAGACTGCGCTAGTCGTTCGGTGGTTCTTAGTGATCGATGCTTGAAAAGAGTGGATCGCTCGGTTGATGTTACAAAAATACCTCGGCGAATGATCTTGCCGCGATGCTGTTGCCGGAGCACATTGAATCGAGTCACATGCCCGCATAAGGATTGCATCACGTGGACGGGACACTTCCGCCTCGCGCTACCGGCGCCGATAACGGTCGTCTTAATCATTCTTTTAACAATATTCGCTTTTCCAGTCGACATTTTTAATTGCCGAGTAAAGAAGTTTGTTAAATAACGGTTACGGTATTTAAATCGAACAGTATACTCGTATACGGAAGAATGACGAGTCTAGTAAACATTTTACGAAGGTGATGAACGCTCGATACAGCATTAGATTGTTATCGATAAAGCACAGAAGACCAAGGTGTATCCGATTTTCGTTTGCATCTGCGATACGTTGCACCGGCTCGTCGCGGCGCGGCGGCCCGATGATAGCACATCGCGTTAAACATCGTTCATTCTTAGCACCGATGATGTAATCGTATGAAAAGAAACCAGTGACGTGTACGAAACGTGACATTGACATCGCGAAGCTTCCCTGTACTTTGAAATCACGCTGCATCGCGGTGATATCAGCACGTGGTTCGGCATAGTTTTACGTGATAGTTTTTCAACCAACTATCGGAAAGGTTAAATCGAACAGCAACAGTGAATTGCGAGTCGTCCATGTCCGTGAAAAATCCGCGACAGTTTCCGCGATGTAGATCTTTCGTAAATTATTTACAGGCCAACGCGCCAGAGCAAATTCCACGCCGATATCGCGCTTTTGTTCCCGCGAGCAATCGAAATAGCGGATTTAATACCGATATCATTGTTGCACGGCCAGAAATTACGAAAACACGCGTATCGCGTGAAACGCAATGCAAATACAAACGAAAAGACGTCTCGTTGCGACACTCCTCGTGGTTCTCTATACATTACGTACAACGACGATGTTGTCATCTTTATGAAAACACTTGGCAGTATAGTTGAAGGAATTATTCCGTTATTCCATTCTCTTGTTCGCGATACAAGTAAAAACGATGACCGATACGAGTCGATCTTTGCCAACTAGGAACTTGTAATCTATCGAGCAAAGCGTATTCGTTAGTTTTTTGTTCGAAGAAGCGCGAAAGAAAATATTGAAAATAATAGAAATAGAAATAGACGTAGAGTGGTGGCGAGGAGCGAAAGAATAATTTTGATTCAGAACAACTTCTCTTCGAAATAGAGGCGCGCGCATTTCGTTCGTCTACTTTTAGCCAAAGCGTCCTCTGCTCCGGCTGGAGTGAAGCCAGCTACGGCCGAACCAGCGACACGCATTTCCGATTCTAAATTTGTCGCACCTCTGACTCGGATAATTCCTTAAGGCCGGCCGATCGATTCGAGATGTATTCTTCTTTTTCTCTCGTTCTTGCTTGGTTAACCTTTGCCCTATACTCGGCGAGGCGATGATGATCGCGGGCTGGCACGTATTATCGGAGACCGGTTCGCACAGGAAATATGCCGAAATCTATTTTTACCGGTGACACAAGTACGCTGCTAAGGGGCAATTCGTTTTCCGCTGGTAAGGTAGCCGCCAGTTGATTTGCTAACCGCGACGTTGGTATTCCGAAGGTCTCTAAACATTCGTAAACACTCCGAGGAGATTTAGTTTGTTAGCCAACGCGGATGCTAACGAAAATCGTTACGCAATGTTTGGAGCCCTCGGTGCCAGAATCCCTTCGAACAAGGTTTCGGTGAAAACCTTCGTAGAACCGTTATTAATAGTTTGTTTAAAATCGCGAATGAAACGAATCCGGTGATCCTTGCAGGCTCGTTGACTCCCTGCAGACGAAATCCAAGAAGGCGGACGAGGACTTGGAGGCGTTCGAAAGCACCGAGCGTGAGATCGAACAGTTGAGGAAGCGTCTGAACGAGGCGCGAGATCGCGCCTCGATCCTCTACGTGTTCGGGCCGGATCAGAACGCGACCGAGGAAGAGCTAGAGAAACTAGGCACGGACATCGAGGAGCTTCTCGACGCCGCGAAGGATTTCTCAGGAAGCACTAAGGCGCGGTACCAAGCTAGCCAGCAGCTGGTCCCAAGCGATCTTGCCCAGCATCTAACAGCCCTAGAGCTCTGCGCTGAAGCGACCGCGCAGGTCATGGAGGAAAAACAGAGAGAACAGAAACGGGCCAGAACCGTCAGGTCGGATTATCTGACCGACCTGGACGAGGTTCAGGCATGGATACGCCAGGCCGAGCTAAAGGTGCAGGACAGATCGGTCGAGCCTGGCCCACTGAAGGAACAGCTTAAGCAAGTTCAGGACGAGCTGGCCACCATCGTCGACAAGCTCGAACGACTAACGAGAAACGGCCGTTCCATTGCGGACAACACGAGGGACGAGACCGAAAAGCAATTGATCCTCAGCACCGTTCACAATGTCACCGAACAGTTGAACCAGGTCAGGAGTTGGCTGGACGAGAGGAAGCAAGTGGTGGCCGATACCATAGACGGCTGGCAAAGATTCTTGTCGTTGTACGAGGCCGTCAAGGCATGGACCGAAGAGAAGAGACAGTTCCTAGTCGAGCCCTTGAAGCTCACCACTCTCGCGCAGACCAGACAAAGGCTGCACGAGTACTCGGTACGTCAAAGAGCTCTCAGGGTCTGGACCCGCGGTTTTACACAATCCTAGGTGTCACGGTCCTTGCGAATAATTCTATTATCTTCGCTACCTTGACACCTGCTAGTTACGGTCTCACCCTGAGACCTCGCCCCTTGGTCTTGGAACGCTTGGGTTTCTCGATAGTACCGAATACCGAAATAAACGCTGGCATTACGCTGCTCTAATATTATTAAATTCGGTGTTTGAAACCTATTCGGAGTTTCCCACGCGTTCCCCTCGAGATTACAAAATTGAAACGCTGGTTCCGCGTCGCGTTGCAGACAGCCGTGAAGAGCTGCAAGCAGATCAACAAGAATCTCAGCGATATGGGAAAAGAACTCGAGAGTATCGGTCAGGTTTGCAGCGTGGGTGACTTGCCCGAAAAGCTGCTCGAGGCGGAGGAGGGCAAAGTTCAGGTCGAGGGTCAACTGTTGGAAAGGGTTAGTGTCGATCGTTTACGCGAAGAGGCGCGCGCGCGCGCGCGTGCAACATGTACAGAGTTCGAACTTGTTCCTTTCAGAACGCTTTGCTGCAAGAAACCAGCGAGGAATGGGAGCAATGCGAGAAAAAGATGAAGGAAGTGAAAACGTGGATCGAGAAGGCGAGACAGAGCCTCGAATCGCCGCAGAGTAAAAAGAAACCGTTGCGCGATCAACACATCGTTCGGGAGAAAATGCTCAGCGACGTCGCGATACAGAAAACGAAAATCAGTATATCGATGGAGAAGCTTCAGGTTCACTTCCGGTCGGGAATCGGCGGCGATAGTCGAATCGGCGAAACGGTAGACGAACTCCTGGCCGAGTTGGACGGTCTTCATAGCACCGTGAAAGAACAGACGACGTCCCTAGAGGCTTGTTTAAGTCAAATCGATCAATATCAACAGGTTAGAGAGCTTTACGTGGCTCGTCGACGACCAAGTACTCGCTGTTAAACAGTAGGCTTCGTCCGTCAATATCCTCGATCGTAGCTGTATTCTTTTGAAACGCGATTGCCGATCCATCGAAAATCTAGAGTACATCGTTTCCTTTTTTTCTTGTAATCGGTTTATTAGGATCGGTAATCGTTCCTACGTTTTCGAAAAGAATACGGCTGAGACGTCTATTTGTACTTTTAGGAAATACAACAGTTGAGGCAGCAGATCGTACAGGTGGAGCAGCAACTGAGGACAGTACTCAGCCCAACTTACCTTTCCAGCGACAAGGAGAAAGCTTTGCAGGAGCAACAGGTAGGTTCGCCTTGGTCCCACCTTTTCGTCACCTGCACAAGTGCGCTAAAGCAGCAAGTTGATTGTTTGCATTTGCTCGATACCAACTGAAGGCCACCACCAGGATACCGCGTTTTATCGCCCCCCCCCACCCCCCACCCCCCATCACCCCCACCATCAACCCCGTCCCCCCCTTTCGAGTCACGTCCGGGAGGCGTACGCCTGTCGAACAGGGTAGTTTTCCCTGCGACGCGCGCGAATTTCTCTTCTCGTGCCTGTTTTCCGAACCGACTAACACAATTAACCGTCGACCGAGCCACATTAATCGTTACCCTTCGTCGAGGCAATTTAAACAACAATTAACTAACACGCTAATCGAAAATATTGCCCTACGACTGGAAACATTTTGATTGGTCCTCTTTGGGGATGTCGTTTACCGGGAGACAGAGGTCGAAATAATAATTTATTCCAATCACAGTTTATATCAAGGTGTTTCCATCAAGTTCAATCCAACTCCACGCGTCCCGATCCTATTTTAAACCTTTATTTTCTATTTCGTAACATGCCCTATCCAAGTTTTCTAACTCGCCACACCTCGATAACCGCAAGCTTTCGATCGATCTTCCCATCAGTTTGATTTTAACCGATTAATTGGACCCTTTTGATAAATATCATCCTTTTCCCTGGCCTCCTTATACTCGCAATTTATTTGTTGCTTCGAAACTTTGAAAAGTTCTCGAATCTTTCGAAAAAGAATTAGCTTTTTGAAACGATCGCGATCGTGCGGGTATCGCGACGCATGTTATCATCATGGTGGTACATCTGCTACGCGGTGTTGGTTGGTATCACGCTCTAACTAAAGTTTTCACATTTTCTGTTTCTTTACATTGTACGAGACCAATCTCGACCATGTCACTTTCACGCACGTCCTGGTTTCAGTCTTTCTTAGAACTTAGTTTTTCTTTCTTTCTTTTTCATTCTTTTCCACGTATACTCTAACGACACCTATATGTGTTGTTGTTCCGACAGGGGATTACTTGATTTTGCTTGTTTTTGTGTAATTCACGTGTTCGTTCTTTTCTTTTTTCTTTATCTCGCCGTCTATTGTGTATCACGCGAGGGAACACGTAAAAGT
The DNA here is from genome assembly GCF_051014445.1 of Colletes latitarsis. Lineage (NCBI taxonomy): Eukaryota > Metazoa > Arthropoda > Insecta > Hymenoptera > Colletidae > Colletes > Colletes latitarsis. Next base: position 24,205,728 of record NC_135145.1, read on the forward strand.
TTTCTCTCGTCCAGACACATACGTAATCACCGTAGGCTTTTTTTGTCTCGAGTTTTTGATCGTCACGAGTAGCTCACACACGCAAAAGCGAGCGTTCGTTGGTCGGATCCGAAACAGAGAGACACGTGTTTCGACAGCGAACGCGTAAACGGAAGATATACGCAAGAAAATCAAGTGACCTCCACACGCGCGTCGAGACTTGTGCGGAAACGCAGCGTGCACAAGCCGGAAGTTGTTGAAAAACTCGTTTAATACGTTTAATATCTCTCCTCTGTTTGTTTTTGTTCTTGTTGTGTTTTGTTCTGTCTTCTTTTTTTTTTTTTTATTTTTTATTATTATTATTATTATTATTATTATTATTCTTTCGATCCAACGCATTGGCTATTTGATTTACGAAATTTTGTTTACCGCACCCTTTACCCGCTACCCTTCCAAAAATCGATCCAAACTGCTCCGTTCACCCCTCCGATCGTTCACTTTTTCGTTTGGTCTCGACTCATCGTTCGATCGGTTTTGTCATCGTCGTCTTCTGGTGTTCCTCGTTGATTCTCGCCGTCCCATTTATCTCGTCCATCATTTCCCTTGGTTTCTTGGATCTCTGTCTCTCTGCCTCCCCCGTCGAAACAATCGATCGACGCGCGATGCCGATGGCACGCGTTCGTCTCTTCCGCTCGCTCGGCGCGTCTTGTTGTTTACTCGTCGCGACAGATTCACCGGGAAAGGATCAAATCGTTGCAAAACAAAATCCAGTCGCGCACGGAGAGATCGAAGATTCTCGCTCAGCGCGGTACGCCCGACCTGAAACCGTTGGATCCATGACGGTAGACAGCTGGAGACAACCTCGAATCTCGACAATCGTCCCTCTCGCGTTCTTTATTTTTCCGGACCCGTGCGTTCCGGCGTGTTCCGTCCGCAAGAACAACGATCGTCCCCGTTCTTCGGACGGAATACCCGATCGTCGTTTTTAATACCTCGAAAATCTTTTTTAGCGAACTTTGTACCGTACACTATATCGAGAGCAAATTGTCCTACGCGCAACGTCGATCGATCGAATATATTAAACGGATCGCTTCGTGTACTCCTAAACTGATATATTGTCTAAGAGTTAACTGCGAATAAAGAGCTCTCTTTGTTGCAAACACGATGAGCAAAGAGAAGAAAAAAAAAAAAAAAAATAAGCAAAATGGTAACGGTGTTGTTCAGTTCTTTTCTTCACGAGCCACGCCACCGCTGATCATAACGTTAATCTAGCATACACGCATACTAAAACTCTAAAGATTAATTTCTCCGATATTGTGCCCTGCTCCCACGTCCTCGAAACCGAACCCCGTCCCCCCGCCCGCCCCTCCCCCCGCCCCCAAAACAAAAACAAAAAAACAATCAGAAAGACTCCCAGAAAATTCACGTATGTGTATTCCATTGTTGTGCCTTGGCTGTTCCTCCGTGGCGGATTAAGCAGAGCCTGCAGCAAAGGATGGACGATTGGAAGCAACGCACCAAGACACTGCTGGATCAGATTTACGCCGTGGACCCGTGCTATGTACAGAGCAACGAGTGCAGGCCGACCGGTCAGATCTCGTACGCGGACATCACGGCCGGTCGTTCCAGCCCTAACTCGAGGGGCTCTAGCCCGTTCAGAAACCCGCGGGACGAGGCAACCTCGTCTTCGCCGCTCGCGATTCAGGTGCTGATTCCGTCCGATCGAGCACGCGACGATTCCACCAGCCGAGTCGCTGGCAACGAGGATCGGACGGAGATCGAGGCCGTGGCCGTGGCCGTGGCCGAACAGAAGGAGCCCGAATCTCGGACGCAGACCCAACACGAATCCAAGATGGACACGATGGACGGTGCGCCTAAACACAGGTCCAACTCGAGGAGAGCCGCTTTCGTCAAGAAAGACGCGGCAGAGCCGATCAAAGAGCCGGTTAACAACATGTCTTCCACGGAGACGGTCAACGTTCCGGAGACTCTTCGGCTGACCGATCGAAAGGTGGAGCAACTCACCCTGAAGAACACGTTGACGCCTCGGGAAGAGAGGAGAGGAAGATCGGCCAGTCCCATTTGGATGCCTGGCTTCACCTCCTACGCTGATATACTTCGCGGGCAGGCGAACGCCTCGCCGAGTCCCTCGGTAGAGCCGACCAAGACCAAGGACTCTGCGATCGAGACGTCCTGCCTGGAGAACGAGAAAGTCGAACTTGGCATACCGTTGGTCGAGATCGAGGAAAACGAACGATCTAATCAGCAGGCAACAGAGAGCTATCGACATCGACCGGAAGTTTCGAGCACCGTGAAGCCTACCGAGGAAGAGCCGGAGACGGAACCCGGTAACTGGGCCGAAGAATCCATCGAGGATTACGATCTGTTAAACGAAAAGAGTTACGAGAATTTAACTGGTACGCAGCAGGTTCCCGAAGTTTACAACTACGTTCATCCACCAATGCCAGAGCTGGTTGGTTTCATTGGCTCCCAGATCGCCTATCCGGTCAGTTCCTACGTCTACATGCCGACTGCACCTCCTCAGCCAATGGCTCTGCCCTGTTACGACGGCCAGATAGCTTTCCCTTCGGAACCGTATGTTGCACAGAGTACGTACATCCCAGAGACGGAGCTTTATCAGCAGAACCAAGCGCAGAAACAACCACAGAGACAACAATCGAGATTTAAGAATCTTGGTAATCCTTCTATCGCGATCCAGAACGTGGAAGAGAAACGCGTCCCTTGTCAAGCGTCGTCGATCGTGAATCAACAACCTATCGTTCAACCGGCCCAACCCGTCGAACCTGAAAAACCGGTAGAATCGGAAGTACGAGAACCTGCGTCTACTCCGGAGGCAACAGCAGCCAGATCAAAAGCTCAGACAGATAATAAGACGTTCTCTTACGCTCAGATACTGTCGCAGGGTTTGAATTCTCGCGCAACCTCGACGACCGGTTCATTTTCTACGACCACGACCAATCTGCCGTTGAAACGGGCGAAGGAACGGTCTCGTTCGCCGACGAATTCAACGACGTCCTCGGTGCACGAAACGACGCCGCCGCAGCAGGAATCCCAAAAGGGAACCCGAGAATCCTCGGTGACTAAACAAGAGGTCAGGCAGGAGGAAACCGCGTGGGACACGACCAAGAAACGAGATACCAGAAAGATTCAGCAGGAAAACCCGAAATCGAAGACAAAAGAAAAGAAGACGAAGAAGAAAGCTCGGAAAGAGCCCGAACAGCCGAAAGAAAAGACTCAGAAGGACGAGAGAGTAAATCTGTCGATGATGGAAGTCGAGGCGAAAGACCAAATTTCTCTGGAGAAAATTATTAGTTGTACGAAGAGCGACGAAACCGAAGCTCGAAACGAGACCAAAGATAATCCTAGAAAGAAGAAACAAGCTGATGTTCTACAAGAAAAACCGACGAACGTTCTACAAGAAAAGCAAATCGTTGCTCCGCAAGGAAACGCATCGCAGGAGAAGAAACGGAAGGCAAAGAAGAAGAAAACGGAAATATCGGTCGACGATGAAATCGAGAAAGCTCTGAAGGAGATCGAAGATATGGACAAGCAAAAGTCGAGAAATCAGAGAGACAAGTCGAAGGAGCAGACAAAGTCTAGAGACCCTCCTCGCTCGACGCCCGAGAAGATCAAAGAGGAAACCGAAAAGAAGAACCCAAAGTCTAACGAGAAGAAGAAACTGACCAAGTCCAAAGCAGAATCGAAGGCTAAAGATGCGTCGCCAATTATAGAGGAAACTACGGAGTCTCGGATCGACACGAAGGAACAGTTAAAATCGAAAGACGATGCGAAAGGAAAGAAAGAAAATAACTACATCGATAAAGTTAAAGAAAAAGAATCGAGAATCGAGACCCAGTCGATCGATTCGAAAAAGTCTGAGGCGAAAATAGATTCGATCGGTGAAACTACGTTGCTGGAGGAGCTCGATTCGAAAGAAAAAAAATCGCGAAAGGAAACCACGTTTAAGAAAAAGCAAAAGGGCAAAGATCAACAGAACGCAGCGAAGGAAAAATCTAATAAAGATACCGCGAAGCCAACTAAGCCTGAAATCTGTACGGAAGAAACAAAGAAATATGCATCCACCGATGACGCAACGAACGTAGAAGTCAAGAGAGAACAACAGAGCAATACAGACCAAGCGAAGATACAAGAATCCAAGTCGCCTAAAAAAGACAACGTATTCGAACCGAAGGATGAAACCGAAACTGAGTCGAAAGAAAAAGTTGATACTAAAATCATGGAGCCAATAATAAAGTCTAAGGAACAAGATAATGCGAAAAAGATCGTAACTAAGGAAAATATCAAAGGGAAGGGTAAAAAGGCAAAGCAAGCGAATGAGCAAGATGGTTCCAAGGAGCAGACATCGAAGAAATCGAGTCAGCGAAAGAATCCTCGAGAGAAGACGGCAGAGCAATCTACGCAGAAAGAAACTGTAGAGGAAGTAGTGGCAACTGACCACGAGGAAAAACAAGATAAAACACCTGAGAAGGAACTTTCTGAAACGGATCAGGGAAAAATTGTGGGTGAAGGTGAACCGGTCTCCGAGATTATTACAACCGAAGGAACAAAAGCAAATGTTGCGAATCAAATAGAAGATGATAGCGTTGAAGAAGAAATTATAGTGGTGCATGATGAAGGAAAGTCTATGGAAAATGTTAGTGTACCGGATAAACTCGATGATGTAGAAATAGATAGAAAACAGACGACTGAAAGAACGATTCGCGACATCGATCCTACAGGAAATATCGCTACGCCTGATAACGGTGGCAAAGAATCTAATTTGTCTGGCTCAGAGGCACCGTCCAGCCCAAAACCCGATACTGAGAACCAAATTGTTACCAACGAAAAGAAGGATGTTATCGATCTTAAAAAAGTTCCACGGAAACCTGACGAGGAAACGAAAGCAGAGATATCTGAACAGACGAATCGATCGCTCGGGACACCATCCAAGATTAAGAAACCGAATAAATCGAAGGAGAAAGTTGTAACGGAAAAGATTGCGCCAACTTACATCGTTGAGTCTAAAGAGGAGCCTAAAACTAGTCAGCCGAGTACACCAAAGCCGGACAAGAAGAAGAAAATGAAAGTAATAGATTCGGATGCAGCATCACCGCCGATTCTGACGGATGAACCTGATGTTACCTTGTCAGAACGCACCGAAATAGTATCTGAAACGGAATTTAATAAAGCTAAGACGAAAGTGACCGAAGCAGAAACGGTGTCGTCTAACGTAGGAGGAGACGAACAATCGTTGGAAACTGTAAAACCTGTTGACGATAATGAAAAAGAAACTTGGAAAGAGCCGCTTAACGATGTACCACCTTCGAATACCAAAAGCGATTCTATGACGAAGAAACCGAAAGGATCTCGCACTATCGAGTCCAACGAGTCCGAATCGAAAGGTTCGGTAGCCGAGATGTCGAAGGAAGAAGAAATCGGTCAGGAGGAATCGCCTTCGACCGCAACAGGCAACGCGTTCGCCATCGAAAAGATGCTGACTACCGTGACGACCACCAGCAGCAGCCCTGGGTCCGTCGAAGTGAAACCACCCAATGTAAAATCCGTTAAATCCGTAGAGATCTTAGAAAACATCCCGTTACCCAAGATCGTAGGCTCCAAACCGACCGAACTAATCACCCTACGTCCCGAAACAGTAGAAGCTAGTCTAACCACCAGATATGCTAGGGTATCGGATGATTCAGCCGTTGGTATCCTTCCGAAAGCGTCGTTAGACACATTAGCAGACTCCGAGAAATTAAATTCCGATTACGCGATCTATATAGACAGTCTCGCCGACGATGATCAGCCGGTTCTGTTCGGTAGCGTTCAGGATAGGAAGAGAGGTCGTTCTGGGGCATCGTTGTCGCCTAAATTGATAGAGGGCTCGAAAGGTGAATCGAAATTTGGCGTAGCGAAAGAACAAGGGCCGGATCCAAAGGTTCCGCAAGGTAAATCCAGTGAAATTAATGTTAAAACGATTCAGGCTGAACATTCTGACGATATCGTCGAAACAAAAAGCACAGGTACGTTGGTATCGAAAGATGAAAATATAATTGTGGAAGGAAACCAAGAAAGTAGTACGAATCTGGACAAAATTGTTGTTTCACCGTCTTCCACTGGGAAAAACTTCATTCCGGACGAAGAAAAGGAGGTAATTGTAGTTGAAAAAATAACATCTGATGCGTCGAGTCAGCCTAAAACTTGCGCGAAAACAAAAGATGTCTCTTCGCACTATTACGAAGACTTGGTTAGACCGTATTGGTTGAATTATCATTCGTACACCGAAGCGGAAGGTGATTTCCATCGACGCTTTAAAGTGGTTGAATTAGTACAAGAAAATTTACCTGCTTCTGCAGCTCCAAGATCGGCGAGCATCGAGAGAATCGTCCAGGAATCGGTCATGAAGAAGCCTGATCAGGAAAAGCCAGCCAAAGAAGAAATAAATCGATCTGAAACAGAATTTAGAAAAGATGCACTGGTTGCAGAATCTGTGAAATATCCAATCAGTACGTTCAGCGAGTTGGAGTCTCGGTGGGTGAAATCTAAACTAGCCGAAGAGAAGAAGATTGCATCTGTTTTCTTGGAAGAAGCTGAAACGATCGTTGATCCAGTTGAGAAGAGAACCGTGCAAATGCAGGAAGCAGAAAAACAACGAACAGAAGCTGCAGATAAAAACGAAGGAACGGTCAAGATAATATCTTTAGAAATTGATATTAATAAAGGCATTACAGATGTTACTGGAAAGGATGCAACGAAAAATGAATCGTCAGAAAAGATTCTGAAAGACGAAACAGTGGAGGATTTAAATTCTACAGATCTAAAAGTTGCGGTAAATACAGAGAATGAGATGCAAACTACCGATGCACCAATCGTTAACGATAATACAAGCAAGGAACTTTGTACAACAATGAAAGTAAAAGAAGAGCTCACGGTTGACAAAAAGGAGAAAATTCAAGAGGAAAAGATACAGCCTGAAGAAACAAGAATCGAGGCAAAGATGACTCTTGAAGTGGAAAAAGAAATACAACCAGTCGGTGAGGGAAAAGAAATGACGATGGAAAGTAAAATTATGGCAGAAGAGAAACCTCTTGATAAAACTGTTCCTAAAAATGAAAATATTTCCCAAATGAGTCGAAAAGAAGATATTGAAAATCCAACGAAAGAAGACAAATTTAATATAGAAAATGTTACAAAGACTTGGCTCGTAGAGTCCACTAACGTAAATGATGCGAACACGGCTGAAACGTTGGTAAATGACAAAGTGTTAGAGCCTACGTCTAGAGTGCCTCAGTCTCCAACAAAGGAAGACAAACCCAGGTCGAAAGAAAACACAAAAACTGGTGTGAAATCAGGAAAGCAAAAGCAATCGGCGAAAGACAAGCCTGACGTTAAAGCAAAATCTATCACGACGGAAAAGGAACCGACGAAACAGGCGGATAAAATGGAAGCTAGTGTTTCAGAATCAAACAAGAAACGCGACGGAAAATCGAAGAAAGGAAACGAAATCGTAGCACCGATACCTCCTCAGTCTGTTGATTCGAACGAACAGATCTCGAAGACAGAAATTGAAGGAAAAACTGTAGCGGAGGTGGTTCCTGTACAGGAAAGCAAGAAAGAAGATGGTAAAACTGAAAGAAAGGATAGTCCTAAAGAAGATATCCAACCACCATCGTGCGGCAAATCTTGGGCATTCGTCGTTAGCACAAAAGTGACAACCGAAGCGACCACTGAAAGTTTACAAACTGCAGCAACGATTGATACGCCACGAGAGTCGGTGATCGAGACCGCGAAAATCGAAAAAGCAGTGCAACAGCCAGAAAAAAATATACCGGAAGAGTCTCAACAGAAACCAACAAAACGTCAAAAAAAGAAAGATACGAAACAAGAAAAAAGTGGTGGTACTCGATTGAGAACCTCTTCTATCGAGACTGAATCTAAGAAAGAGGAAGCAAAAACTGTTGTCGAAAAGATTCAAGACTTGTCAGAAGCTACCAGGGAATGCAACAACAAATCGTACGCACAAATTACGGCAACCAATCGCAGAACACCGCCGCAAACTGTTCAAGATGATGCGATAATCAAACCTGCTCCTCTGAAGTTTAATCAAAGCTTGGACAAAGTGTTTGGAGATGAGGCTGTTGTACCAGAAGAGGCGACAGTGATCGTAAAACCAACAGCTGTACAAGAAACGAAAGAAGAAGTTAAGATCGAAGAAATTCCAAGCAACAAAGCTGTGGAACCAACTATTGAGCTGGAGTTGTCTTCGTGGGTAGAAGAAATCGAAAGAGAAGAGGAGGGAATCGATTCGATAATTAATACTCTAAACAACACGAACGTTGAAGCATCTGAAAAGACGAAAGGTTCGTGGGCCGCCATTGTTGGTGAACACGTCGAACCAAAAGAGTCTCCAGCACCAATCACTGATCAAAGTATCGTCAAAAAGGAGCAAACTTGTGGATTATGCTCCTCCGCTCAAGTAAAGATTCACGTGGAAGAGTCTGTGGAACCGGTACCGATCGAGAACATAGTTCAAGTCGACGAACATGGATTCATGGAATTCGTAAACCGAAGAGAGCTACGATCCAGGCGATCCAGATCGAGGTCTCGAAGCGCTAGACGGGACGAAACGTATTATTCGCCGATGGAAACGACCACGAAACAATCGAAAAATAAAGGAAAGTCAAAGACGAAGGACATCGACACGGCTCAGGAAACTAAGAAGGGTAGGCAAACTCCCGTTGCAAGCACGCAACATGCCGAAGAGAAGAATAAATTAAAAGAAATCGAAGAGACGCAACAGACGGTGAACAGGTCTGAGAACCTGGAAGTAGATAAGAAGAAAACTCCGGAACAACCGAAATTAGAAACGAAAGAGCAATCTAAGACCGCGACGAAAAAAGGCAAGAAATCTAAGAAAGGAAAGACTGGTAAGGATCAAGCTACGGAACAAGATGAAAGCAAAGAGCAAGCGAAACAAACTGACGTTCAAACGTGCTCAACAGGAAACCACTTGGAAACCACGCAAGAGAAAAGAGTGACGACAGAGGAAGAGAAAACTGAACCGAAAAAAGAAAAAGACAAAAAAGTCATACATTCTGATGAGCGTAAGTTTGATTCTACTCGTAAAGAGGAAGTGCAAGTGTCAAAATTGAGCGAAGAAATGGTAAGCGCATCGAAATTAAGTAAAGATAAAGTAGATGTATATGAAATAAACGACGAGATGGATGAAACGTTAAAATTACGTGATAACAAATTGGAAGCATCGAAATCGAGCGATGAAAAAGTAGAAAAATCAAACTTAAGTAAAAAAAGTAAAGTCGAAGCATCAAAATTAACCGAGGAAGGAATAGAATCACCGAAATCACCGAAATCACCGAAATCAAACGAGGAGAAAGTAAAATTAACCGAAGGAGAAGTACAAGCTAAAAAATCAAGCCAAGTAAAAGTAGAAACACCAAAATCAAGTAAAGGGAAAGGGAAAGGGAAAGGAAAATTAAACGAAGAAAAAATAGATTCACCAAAATCGAGCGAGGAAAAGACAAGTCGAGGATCGACATTAGCTGGCGAAAAAGTAGAAATATTAAAATCAAACGAAGAAAAAAAAGAAGCGACAACATCGAGCAAAGAAAATGTAGAAGCATCTGAATCAACTACAGAAAAAATGGAAGCATCGACACCAACGAAAGACAAAGTTGAAGAACCTGTACCTGTCGCGAAGGAAAAATCGAAACGTAAGAATAAACAGGGAAAGAAATCGAAACGCGAAGAACAAGAGATTCGAAAGACTGCAGTTGAAATGACTGTTGCATCGAAAAACGAAGATGTTAAAAGTTTGAGCACAGATTCTCTTAATACGATAATCCAAGAGCTTTTGGAAGAAGCAGTTAACAGAGGGGAGGAGAGTAAAGTAACGCCTGAAACGGTGTTACAAACAGATAAAGAACTACAGAAGTCGGAGGTTGAAGAGAAAGAAACGGTTGAAAATAAGAAGGACGAGGAAGTAAAAGACGGTAGCGAAATTAAGAAGGACGCCGATCTTAAACGTCAGATTGGTATAAAAGAAAGCGTGGAGGAAACGTTCGTTGTAGAAGGGAACCAAGTTACAGAGACGCAGAAAAATGAAGATATTCCTAAAATAGAGCCAGCAATAGAAAACGATGCCAAAGAAGATAAAATTATTACCGAAAAGATCGCGGTAAGAGATCAGGAAGAAACGAGTAAAGCTTTGGACGAAATTGAAGAAAGCAACGTGTCTACGAAAGAAGTAATGGATAAGAAAAGCAAAGAAACGGTAAAAGAACCTCAGCCACCGATCGTAAAAGAACTTGAAACTCTAATCCAAGATACAGCGGAGCAAGTTTCGAAAGTGAGCAAGCCGATAGACTTATTGGAAGAAGAAATTGAAGAATTGCCAATAATATTAGATTCGATCGAAAGCCAGCTACAAACTGAGGAAGAATTTGAGAAATGCATATCGGCTGAGCCGGAAATAGAGACCGCCGATATCGTAATAGAGCCAGCAAAGCCAAAAGTACAATTTTACATAGCGGACGAGATCTTGGTTTTGAGTCCCGAAAAGAAGAAGCCTGTTCAGACCCCGTTGATCTTGAAGACCTTATCGGAACTCAGCAGATCCAAGTTCCTTTCCCTCGACAGCGGATTCTGGCCAGAGAAACACCCCTATCACGAAGCCGAACGCTATCTATTCGAGAACTTGGCCAATTACACGAAAGGAAAGCCTTCCCGCGACATTAAACGCGACTCGAACGATCCTGGGGACTTTGGCGGAGATCGCGACGGTAGTTTTAACGATCGCAGGGGAAACGGCGGTCCCCTGAATTCATTTCTGATGGGCGGACCTCACACGGAACGTCTGATCGCCGACCTCCCCGGAGGTATAGGTAGTTGGAGCGATTACAGTACTTACTTGTCGAGCGAAAACGAACAGAGAACGGATCGGTTATTGTCGGAAGTCGTTGAAGAAGAGATCGGGACTCCGGTGTCGGGTATCCTTCCTACCGACGAACCTCCTTCCCAAGGATCCTCTGTCTGCCTCGAGGACAGTCGATTCGAGTCTCCCTCGCTTCCGGCGACTTTCGACCAGCCTTCGACGTTGGATGAAGAGATTACGTGTCACGCGACCTGCAGTCGTTTGCCGCTCGGGTCCGATTCTTCGATCGGTGAACAGTTAGAACAGTCCAACTCTTCCGATCCACGTGATTCATCATCCCCGACCCCACCAAACATTCCACGCCATAGTCCAGGTCCCAAGGAACATTTAGGTAGAGAAAGAGGATCGATGCAACGACAGAGTCCGAATGTGGAGACCGAGAGAGAGACGGGAGTAGCTGAAGATGAGGCTGAAAAGAGGATACGAGGGATCAAGGTGCGATCACGTGACAACCAGAGCTCGATCTTTACGCAGTTGATCTTGAACGAGCTCGCTGGCCAGCTCTGTTGTTGTGCAGAATTAGTGTGTATGCGTATGTACGTAGACGGCTGCGATGATCGCGCGCGCCCGTCGCCGATTTTTCAACGAAAAAATGGTGCGCGCGAGCGACCGATCGCGGCGCGTATGTGTTGAGCGTGTGCGCGTGTACTTGCCATATAATAATGTTTTTTACTGTTTTTTTCTTGTGCCCTCGTTTTCTGTCGATTTTCTGTGTACATACTTTTTTTTTGCTGATCATTTTCACTTCTCTCGACCTCTGTACTTGGAGCGAATCTCTTTTCTACTCGCAGACTCTTTTGCCAATTGTTGTTAATCGTTGCCGCTAAGCTATCGTACGTACTGCTATCGCTTTTACTATCTTCCATTGCCTATTTTTCTCTTTTTGCCCTGCATGGTAGAGTTTAGGCACGCATAACGCGTAACGTTACTTGATTTTCGGCTTGCGTTGCGGTTCGATGGGGCCCGTAAATTTTCGAGGTCTCGCGATACATCGACTTTCAGTCGAATCTTGATTCGTGAAAATTTCATTTTTATTGTTCTTTACCAGACCTGCATGACGATAGCGTTGCTGACCCAACTCACAAAGCAACCGTAGAGTTGCAGGCTCCACGATAAACGAGTCCTTTTATGTATTTGTGTGTTATGCGTATCCCCGTATTACGATTTCCTAGAGTTTTTCGTCAAACACCCTAAAGCTAATCCATTCGTTAACAGATTGTAATTCAGTTCAAGTTGATCGTGTGCACGGCATATTTCCTCGCTATCGTTCGATCCACCATCGACGCGTTCATTAACCGATCGCTGTATTGCAGGACATCATACAGGACCGTCTGATGGTTTTACAGCTGAGTTTGTCGAACTTGAAAGGAACTTATTTGCCCCGAGATAACATAGACTCCATGCTTTCTGCGCTTACGGTGAGACCACGTGCGATAAACACATAAACGCTTTCAACTTGGAAACAAATAGTATGCTTGTTAAATGCAGTTCGTAAGACGGATAGAAGAATATAAATAAATTTTAGCTCCTCCTGACTGAACTTGACGGCTACGAGCAGGAGACGCGTAAATTGGAGGAAGAGTTGCGGAAAATTCCAGCAGACGCCGAGGCCCAGAGGCTTTTGAGCAATCTAGCGGAAGTTAAAACGCGTATAGACACCCTCTTGGCGCAGGCAGAACAAGGACGTGCCACTCTCGAGGGGGCGCGTGGCCACCATGAACAACGTGGCCACGACATTCACGCTTACAAACAATTTCTAGACGAAACGGATGCCTGGTTGAAGAACATCGTGGCAAGCATGAGGGAGCAACAATCGATTGTCACGAACAAGGTGCGTTACTTGCTGATCGATTAAAAATCATATCATCCAAACCATCAAAATAGTGTTGGATGACCAACCTGATGACTCAATGCGGATAAGCGTATCGAAACCGCTGCGTCCAAAATAACTGAGTCAGTCTTGTTTTTCACATTTCTATCTTAAGTAATCCTGGACGAAGTACACAAATGTCTCATCCAGGACGAGTCATCGACAGTCAGTCATCAGGTACTAAGGGTCACCGACATCCCCTCCTCAGCGAAAAGCCTAATATATAAGGACCAGCATCATTAGAGCACGGGCTTTTTACTTTCAACCCTATCGCGGTAGCGGTCGATCGAAACAGTTATTTCCGCGTCGTTCTGTATGTGTGTCCGGAGTGTACGTCTCTCACCCGGATCCCAACAATAATAAGAGTGAAAATTACGTTGGAATACTAAATAAGTTTAAACTCGGTTGGTTTACAATTGTTCCTCTGGCGCCGCGCCGATACGCGATATCACCGTAATCCCCGGTTTTAGAATACCGACGTTCCCGGTTTATTTTTAAACGGAATCACAGCGATGGTGCTACGTTTGTGTGTCTATGCGAACAGGCTTTGCAGGACGAGTTGAGCGGTCACGCGCAGCGAGTGTCGGAGCTTGAATCTCTGCCAGAAATCAGCACGCTGGCAAAGGTCCTGAAGAATGCGCTGTTGGAGGTGATGTCTCGTCTGCAGCAAAGGCAGCAGGTATCCAACGTTTTCCAATGCTCGGGGGCTTTCGCAAACTTCGCTGACCTTCACGCAACGATCTCGTCAAGTATGGGATGATTAGAAAGGGAGACAAAAGTTGACGCGAACCACCAAATACCGAGAGAATTTTTTTTAAAAAAGACAAATGCAAACTCGTTTCCACCGAGACAATCTTTCGATCGGTTCGAAAATAATAAGAAACCTTCGGTCTAATTACCTAGTCGTTCTAATCGTTCTAGTCTAACCGTCTAGTCATTTCGAAGAAACGGAAACTACATATTATTCGATCTCTTGCCAAATCAAGAGACACCGAAGAATAATATAAATCTGCACAGTATGTATATGTAGAATTAATATACATATACTGCTTGTATCTTGTACAATAATAGAGGCAGCAGGGTGATCGTTAGATGGCGAAGCATGTAATATTCTTTTACTTTCGCTGCTTCGACGTAGTAATTTATATTCGTTAGAATTATGTTTCATATTGCACGTGTATGGGTAATCCTGGAGGTTCGTGTTATCAAACATGTACGTTTTCACTCCTCTCATTTGCTATAAACACCGACATCGCGTTAATTTCTTATAGGCTTTTCATCACGCAACATCGCAAACATTTCATCACTGTCGCCGTTTGTTTCTTTTCTTTTTTTCTGCTCTTATCTCATCGTGTATTATTTGCAACGCACTTTATATTCCTTTAGCTTAAGGTATTGGATATATATATATATGTATATATACATATATATAGGCCACAGCATTTGTTTAAGGAATGTTAATAATATTGTTACTGTAATTTTTTCATGCAATTAAAGTATTCTCATTAATCCCCACCTCCCCCTTTATTTATCCCCGATGTCAGTGTACGTACCATATACTGTATAGTATAGATCGCGTCTCGATATGGTAACGAAAATAACGCGAAAGATAATATGTAATAGATAATCCATGTAAATATTTTTTTATTCGTTAAGATTCGTAAAAGAAACTTTTGAAAAGTTGCCTTAAATGCTATTTTATTTTCACCGGTACACCGTTTCGTCGAGAAATTTGGTTCGCTTAATACGTCTAAATAAATAGATCGCCGTTTCTTTTTTTTATCTACATATACTTCACGGTATAAGTATACGACAAGTGTGCTCGAAATAGACGCGCATTGAAATAAAATCGGGCGTTGCGTTCATTTAAAGCTAAAAATACGACAGTGTTACGCGAAGTGTTCTGGTCCGCGGATATGCTTGTTCACGGTTCCCTGAGCGATTATAATCGTCGAATAACTCTTTCGTCTACGTTTCCATCGACGCCATGCAGGTGCAACTGTGTTGATTATTAAAATGTTGAAAATTCAATCGAATCGCGTAACAATCGACATCGACAAACAAACAAGTGATTAACCTAGTGATACCATTAACAAACGATCGTTAGATTTTGCTACTTCAGGGGGCTCTGCTGTGGTGCCTTTGGCGTTGCTCTCCAACATATTACATAATACATAATGAATTAATAAAATTCTTCGTTAAATTCAACCTATTGCTTCTACAGTTTAAATCACAAAGCTTACAAGTAGCGAAATTCAACAGTAAACCTACCGACACTTGATGTATACCCATTCCTACCATGACCAGTCTAACGACCTGTGTTTCATTTCCTCTTTCACGAGGCAACGCGTACTTGTAATTTTTCCATTATATGTATAGAAAGTTGTGTTTTCAAGTTTATTTCGTAAGATATTTTTCTCTGTTATTTTAAATATGCATACCTGAACTTTATACAGAAAATTTACAAACCACATCCTGAGTACAAACTTAAATTCATTTTCAATTAAATACACAATTTATAATCCAGTTTTATTGCACGCTAGTTGTACGATGAATAGGAATTGCTGAAACTTTTTTGGGTGCATAAAGTCAAAGTAAATTTAAAATTAAACACAGAAGACAGCATAAATTATAGTAGTTGGTATAGTCATCGGATAGGGGATGAAATGCCCTTTAAAATGAGCGTTTGTGAGAGTCGATAGCTTTATTAGTTCCGGAGATATAGCGATTTTTGTCTCAAGTCGACCGCGAGGCCAATCCGGAAGCGCGTGTTGAATGAACTCGCGCGCGTGAAAATAGTAAACAGTGCGTAGTAAATTCTTGGAAATACTACGCCCGAAACTAGGTCACGAGAGTCACGTCTCACGTGCGACAAGGAGGTACGACGCGACGCGTCAGACCAAGACAGAAATAGTCGAATTAAGAAAAATTACCTTTTACATAACTTACGATATCTCGGAAACGGAAAGTCGGATCGACAAAAACCAAAAGCCATTTTAAAGGGGAGGCTTTGCCGCTTCTAACAATATCTTCATAATTAATAAAACACTAATAGTTTCAGAACTGCACGTGTCTAAACTTTTAGTATTTTTAATACGCG